>NC_063335.1:88559217-88642735 GCF_021869965.1 Rhincodon typus
AGCTCCTGAATTAACTCAAGTGAATTCTTTTTGGCCGCTTGCTTGTGCAGCCACATGTTGGAGGGTGTCACTTTTTTTGCCAGGTCATGGTGGTGTGATAAGCTCTACTCTTGAACAGGAACTGTCGGAGAGACTGTGAATACTCAAGTTTCCAGTCACTGGGAACAGCAGAGTCTGACTCCCAGTCTTTCTCTTGTCTTGTTTTGATCAATGTATCTTTTCATTTTAGTCCATATCCAGTTTTCTGCAGCAGCTGCTGGTTGGTTACCAGATGAAATGCTTAATTTCATTACTGAATTAGTTAATAGTGTATCTGCCCCTTGCCACTATAATTTGGGGAAAAAAAAATTATCGTGTTTAAACTCATTTGAAAGGAGTGAGTCAACATTCATTTGCTGCACTTTGTTTTATAGAATAGATCATAGAATCCCTGCAGTGTGGAAACAGGCCCTTTGGCCCAACAAGTTCTCAATGACCCTTGGAGCATCCCACCCAGACCCATCCCCGTATAACCCACCTGATCTACAAAACCATGAACACTATGGGCAATTTAGCATGGCCAATCCACCAAGCCTGCACATCTTTGGACTGTGGGTGGAAACCGGAGCACTTGGAGGAAACCCACGCAGACATGGGGAGAACGTGCAAACTCCACACAGACAGTCACCCAAGGGTGGAATTGAACCCGGGACCCTGGCGCTGTGAGGCAGCAATGTTAACCACTGAACCACCGTTTATGGTGGGGGTTGGAAAATCAACTGAAATGTCTGTTACATTGCCACTACCCCATTTCTTGTGTAAGCTTCATGACTTGAAACCAATCCAAAGCTTAGCTAATCAAATTCTGACCTCCGTATTTCTCATCCTGGAAATTCTTCCTCCCAAACACACAGGTAAATCAAAATCTTCCTTCACCCCCTCTCCCCACCCCACCCCAAACTGTGCAAACTTCTCTCACCAGATGTGCTCTCCAGTCATCTAAGTATGACCATATCCACAGACCTAACCTCCTACATTTTCCACAGTTGGCTGAAATAATACGTTATGAAATAAATCTCTTCCTTCACAAATAGACTCCAAACCTCTAAATAGTACCCAGTTCTTCTCCAGTTACTACAGTGCTTGCTTTTGTCATGGTCAACATATGCCTCAACTTTTCAAAAAAAAAAGTCAAAGAATGAAAACGACCAAACGTTTGTGTGAAACAGTGAGCTTTAAGGAGTAGTAGTTAGGGGGGAAATCATGGGGGCCAAACATTGGAAGCCCAGCAGTCAATAGTAGGAAGAAGGGTGTCCAAATGCACAAGCGGTCAGAATGGGAGTTGAAGTTCTGAAGGTTGTAGAAATGTTCATATTGCCGTTTTCAATTCATTTGTAGGATTTGTGCATCACTCGCAAAATAAGAAATCATGGCACATCACCAGTTGCTTTTGAATGTTGTGGTACACTAGCTCCTTGAATACAGCCATGAAGCTTACAAGGTCACTTCATCGTCCAGTTAAGAGACAAGCATGCTGCAATAGTCTGGAGTCATGTGTAGTCAGAGATGGTTGAAAAGCCATTCATTGCAGCAGATTGGATTTTTGCAACCATATAGTAATTTTTTGGTCCTCATTACTGATGCTGGCTTTTTTATTCCTTGTATATTTAATTGTTTTAAAATTCCCTAGCCGCAGTGGCAGAATTTCAACTTTTGTCTCTTGGTCCTTAATTCAGGTCTCTGGATTTGTCATCCAATCAGTCCTAGACAACTTCTCTGATTCTCGGATGGGAGTAAGCCATGAGGAATTTTAACATAAGGATGAGAACTTTAAATTTGAGCTGTATGGATCTGAGCCAGTAGAAGCCGAAGACAGATGATTTCAGGCTGTTTGACTTCTGGATGCAAGTTTTTAGTAGGTGGAGCTTAGGATCCTGTCTAGGGGAACATTGGACCTTGGTCAGTTTGCATGTAACAAATGCACTAATGAGAGTTTTGACATTTCCCTGAGTTGAGAGAATCATAGAGGCAGCTGGTATTCTGTTGGTGGTCTTTGTGCTGGAGAGGATTTTGGATTATCCACTTCAGATAAGACTTCAAAGTTTTCTCAGTCGTGTTTATCGACATAGTGGTAGGGGAGGACCATGGGAGTGGTGATAAAATTTTGTTATGGAGGTTGAAAACTATATGACATTTATTCCTCAGTATTCTTATCAAAGCCTTCAGATGACTTGAGAAATCTTGGGTGGGGAAGAAAGCCCATTGGTGCTAAAAATGAGACTAACACCTTATTGGAATAGAGTTGAGGAAGGAACATGAGCTGGAATGGGCTATTCAGTACCTCAAGCCTACTTTGCTATTCTAGATCACTGGGAGGTGTGTGCCAGTAATTGTGCTCTAGTGTTCCAAAGCTGTCGCAAAATTTACAATTGCATGAAATCTCAAGACCACCAAACGTGAAGAATTTGGCTGACTGCTATTCAAAACAAAAGTAATTCACGCCAGGTTTTTCCGGTGATAGGAAAAAATTTCATTAATTGTAGCACACTTAGCTTTAACAACAGTAAAAATAAAGGATTTCTAATTTATTCAACTTAGTGTACCCCTTCAAAACTCTCTAATACAAAAACATTTAGACAAAAGACATTATAACACATACTGAGTGGAAAAAGGAATCTATACATGATAAACAAAATTTCGAGGATCAAAATCTCGGCCACAAGATGGAAAGCTATTTTTTTGAGATAACAAGGTGTAGAGCTGGATGAACACAGCAGGCCGAGCAGGAAAGCTGACGTTTTGGGCCTAGACCCTTCTTCAGAAATGGGGGAGGGGAAGGGGATTCTGAAATAAATAGGGAGAGAGGGGGAGGCGGAAAGAAGCTGGATGAAGGAGAAGATAGGTGGAGAGGAGACAGACAGGTCAAAGAGGCGGGGGTGGAGCCAGTGAAGGTGAGTGTTGGTGGGGAGTTAGGGAGGGGATAGGTCAGTCCAGGGAGGATGGACAGGTCAAGGGGGTGGGATGAGGCTAGTAGGTAGGAGATGGGGGTGGGGCTTGAGGTGGGAGGAGGGGATAGGTGGGAGGAAGGACAGGTTAGGGAGGCGGGGACAAGCTGGGCTGGTTTTGGGATGCGGTAGGGGGAGGGGAGATTTTGAAGCTTGTCAAGTCCACATTGATACCATTGGGCTGCAGGGTTCCCAAGCGAAATATGAGGTGCTGTTCCAGCAACCTTCGGGTGGCATCGTTGTGGCACTGCAGGAGGCCCAGGATGGACATGTCGTCTAAGGAATGGGAGGGGGAGTTGAAATGGTTTGCGACTGGGAGGTGCCGTTGGTTAATGCGACCCGAGCAAAGCGGTCCCCAAGCCTCTGCTTGGTTTCCCCGATGTAGAGGAGGCCACATCTGGAACAGCGGATACAGTATACCACATTAGCAGATGTGCAGGTGAACATCTGCTTGATGTGGAAGGTCTTGGGGCCTGGGATGGGGGTGAGGGGGCAGGTGTAGCACTTCCTGCGGTTGCAGGGAAAAGTGCCGGGTGTGGTGGGGCTGGAGGGGAGTGTGGAGCAGACAAGGGAGTCACGGAGAAAGTGGTCCCTCCGGAAAGCAGATAAGGGTGGGGGAGGGAAAAATGTCTTTGGTGGTGGGGTTGGATTGCAGATGGTGGAAGCGTCGGAGGATGATGCGTTGGATCTGGAGGTTAGTGGGGTGGTACGTGAGGACAAGGGGGATTCTGTTTTGGTTGTTATTGTGAGGAGGGGGTGTGAGCAATGAATTGCGGGAAATGCGGGAGACACGGTCGAGGGCGTTCTCGACCACTGAGGGGGGTTGGAGTTGCGGTCCTTGAAAAACGAGGACGTCTGAGATGTTCGGGAGTGGAATGCCTCATCCTGGGAGCAGATGCGGCAGAGGTGAAGGAATTGGGAATAGGGGATGGCATTTTTGCAGGAACGTGGGTGGGAGGAGGTGTATTCCAGGTAGCTGTGGGAGTCAGTCGGCTTGAAATGGAGATTGGTTTTCAGGCGGTTGCCAGAGATGGAAACCGAGAGATCCAGGAAGGAGAAAGAGGTATCCGAGATGGTCCAGATGAACTTCAGGTTGGGGTGGAAGGTGTTGGTGAAGTAGATGAACTGGTCGAGCTCCTCGTGGGAGCACAATGCGGCACCGATACAGTCATCGATGTAATGGAGGAAGAGGTGGGGTTGAGGGCCAGTGTAGCTACGGAAGAGGGATTGTTCCACGTAACCTACAAAGAGGCAGGCATAGCTTGGGCCCATGTGGGTACCCATGGCCACCCCCTTTGTCTGTAGGAAGTGGGAGGAATTGAAAGAGAAGTTGTTGAGGGTGAGGATGAGTTCGGCTAAGCGGATGAGGGTGTCAGTGGAGGGGGACTGGTCGGGCCTGCGGGACAGGAAGAAGCGGCGGGCCTTTAGGCCATCTGCGTGGGGAATGCAGGTGTATAGGGACTGGACATCCATGGTAAAGATGAGGTGTTAGGGACCAGGGAATGGGAAGTTTTGGAGGAGGTGGAGGGCGTGGGTGGTGTCACGGACATAGGTGGCGAGTTGCTGGACCAAGAGGGAGAAAATGGAGTCGAGATAAGTAGAGATAAGTTCGGTGGGGCAGGAGCAGGCGGAGACAATGGGTCAATCAGGACAGTCATGTTTGTGGATTTTGGGAAGGAGATAGAAGCGGGCTGTGCAGGCTTGGGGAACAATGAGGTTGGATGCTGGGGGTGGGACGTCACCTGAAGTGATGAGGTTGTGGATGGTTCCTACTATCTCTGAAGCTATTTTTTGTCAAGACTTTCTGATTTTGCAATCCTGACGCAATGTTGTCTACAGAGTGACAGTTAACCTTCAATTTGTTTCATCGAGTGAACCTCGACCTCTTGTTTTAGATTGATTTTTTCATTCTCCCTGTCTTTCATCCATATTCTATCTGAAGGTTCTGGATGTTTCTCCACTGACAGCTGTTTAACACTGCAGCTCAACCAATCAGATGGCTGTTGTCAGGCAGAATTTCCTTGACTTGAGACTCTTGATGCTACTTACACTCAAATTCTCCCTCATGCTGCCTTGAAAGGCAAAACTGCATTGCACAATTCAGAGATATGCAACAGTTAATTTTCAAACTCTCCTGATTTTTCAGTTTTAGCAGTCTAACTTCCATTTCAGTTTGACAGATCCAGAATGAAAATGTGGTCTTTCATTGGGTGATCTCTTAGTGTATTAACTCTACATCCCTTTATCCAATTGATATCTAGGAATCTATCAATCTCTCTCTTGATCATACTCTGAGCTTCCTCAGCACTCTGATGGTACAGAATTTCAAGGATGGACTCCAAAGAAATTCCATCTCGTCTGAGCTAAATGGTTTGTGTCTCATCTAAGCTTGTCTACCTGGTTCTAGACATAATTCCAACACCTTCCCACTCCAAAACTGGTCACATCCTGTAAAAATTTTGCATGTTTTTGCTATATAATGAGGTAGAAAAGTCACTTGTGAATAGACTTCATAATTTTTTTTGACCATCAAGAAAACACCTCTGTGGCCATGTAAGAATTTGGATACTTCGTTGAGATCACATCTCATTGTTTGAACCTCCAGAGAATGTCAGCTCTGTCTCCTTCATCTGTCCTCAGAACAGTCCCACAGTCTCAGTATTAATCCACAGAACATCTGCTGCACTCTCTCTACTGCAGGTACATTTGTCCTTTGGCTAAAGGACCATAACTGCACAGACTACTCTAAGGTAGCCTCATCAAGATTCCATATACATGAAGCAAATCTTGTTTCCTGCCCTAAAATCATCTTGTTATGAAGGCCAGCATACCATTTCATTCCCAGTTACTTATTGCACCTGCATGTTTTCCTTCAGTGACCTATGAACCAAGACACCCTGATTCCTTGAGCCATGAACGCTTTCCCAACTCCCATCCATTTTAAGAACTACTCTACTCCCCTGACCAAAGTGAATAACCTCACTCTATTTTCCATTTGCCATGTTCTTGACCATAGATTCAGCGTGTCTAAATCCTCCTGAAACCTCAATTTATCCTGTCAAAGACATAATGGAGTTTGGTGATCTGCAACAATTGCAAAGTTACTTTTGGTGTCCACATGCAAATAATTGATATTGATTCTGAACAGTTGGGGTCCAAGCACTAATCCTTACAGTACCCCACCAGTAAAGGCCTGCCAACCATATAATGTTTATAGTCCTACTTTACTTTCTTTCTGTTAACCAATCTATGCGAGTGTGTTATCCCATTTGCCCTAATTTTGTTTAACCAGCTGAGTCAGACTTCTTACAAGCCTTCTGAAAATCAAGTAAACCATGTCCATAGACGACTCCTTATCTGCTAGTAACACACTCCCAAAAAAAACATTTATCAAGTGTTATTTCCTTACATTAATCCACATTGACTTTGTCCAATTAAGAATTTTTTAGCATTGAATTATCATATCCTGAATCAGAGATTCCAATAATTCCCTGCTGCTGATGTCATGCTGACTGTTCTGCTATACCTTATTTTCTGTGTGCCTCCTTTTCTTAAATAGTGCACCATTCCGGAATCTCTCGAATTTTGATAATGATTGTCACTATCTATCTCTCTTGCAGCACTGAGATGCATCATATGAGATCCTGGAAATTTCAACTTTCAGCCCCACTGATTTGTCCAGTGCTTTTCTATTATAGTATGTTTAGCCAAAGTGCCAAATTTGCCACCATGTTAAATACTAGCTATGGCTTGTTGGCTGTCATATCTGTTGATGCATTTTTCCAATCCTATGTAGCCAATTGGCTCCTTGTACCTCATGACTTGCTTTGTTTAGAAATAAGAGCCCTAGTATTAGATTGTTCATGACGTTTGGAAACAGTCTCTGAATTATGGTCACTCTTTACAAAAAACTACCTGATGGCAAGATTACTAATTATCTTTTTCTCATTGCATAATCAACCTAAAACAGCCTGTTCCTGTTCCAAGCTGGTTCCTTAACATGCTCCTCTACAAAACTATTCAGGAAAGCATTCCCTACAGCATTCGTACTCATGAGATTTACCCAATGAATATATATTTATATAAATTTTGTTTATATATTCAGTATTTGAAATAACTGATAATTCTTAATTTATACCATGCCTAATGTGATACTGCTTTGTGCTATATAAATAACTCCTCCTAACATTTAAATAAAACCAAATAATTGATCTGAAATAAGTATGAAATGCTGAAGAGATTCAACAGGTTTGGCAGCATCTGTGGGGAGGGAGAGCGAGAGAGTGAGTGAGTGTCTCTGTTAATGGTTAAAGTCCAGTAATTATTTTTGTTTGGAATGTTTTCCGGTTCACATCACCAGAACGATTTTTCCTCCATCTGAATTCTCTCTCTTTGTCACCCCTCCCAACCACATAATTCAAACCTGCTCCAACAGCCCTTGCAAATCTCTCTTAGGTCATTCATCCTGATCCTGCTAAGTTGTGACTTCTTCTCCTTGAAGAGGTCCTGATGCCCCAGAAACTGCTTTTGGAACCTCATTTCTCTTTCTGTCTATGTCATTGGCACTAACGTGGACCACACTACCCCTTTTCAGAGGATAGCCTGTAACCTTTCAGTGGCATTCTTGACCCTGGTGGAGTCACTTCTATGACAGCAGAAATGTCTGTCTGTTCCAACCATTCCACTATTTGCTTTCCACTCTTTCCTCTGTAGCAGTCCCCACCCCACCCATCCTCCCATACAGCCGAGACACATTGTATGCCATGAACCTGAGTACTGCTGAGCCACATATTGTGCCACAAACTTAGCTCTTCTTGCTGCATTCATCTAGGGAACTATCACTCTCGCTACTGTCCAAAACAGAAGACTTTTCTTTCTCCCCATTCTTCTCACAGGGCTTGGCCCTCCTGGTCCAGGGGTGGACATTACCACTGTACCAGGAAAAAAAAATTTGCTTAGTGAGATCGATTCCAAAAAGCCGTACTACCTGTCTTATACACTCAGACTGTCTGATCTTACATTTGCTCGCTGTCTACAATTTTATTCTTTCATAGGATATGGACGTGACAGACTAGGCTTGCATTTGTTGCCCATCACCAAGTGCCCTTGGTTTACTGGGCCAATTCAGCACAGTTAAGATTGCACCACATTGCTGAGAGTCTGTTGTTAGGTCTGCCAGATGGGGTATGAATTCCAGATTCCTTTCCCAGATGGGTTTTCATGACAATATAGGATAGTTTAATGTACTTTAAGAGACAAGCACATATTCCAGATTTTCACTTAAAAAATCAAATTTAAATTTCACCAGTTGCCATGGCAATGAACTTAACTTGTGGTGTTACCATTTCTTTAAAGGTGTCCTTGAAGTTGAGAATGAAGTGGCTGGAGCTGTCACTCGACAAGAAGCTCAAGTTTCTGCTGCTAGTGACACTTCCTGCATGTGTTCATCTTGGTCAAATGAAGTGTCCACAACACGCCAGGATGATCTATGCTGCCTTAAACCTTTGGACTATCCCCTAAAAATTCACATCTATTTTTACATAGAGGAGAAAAATACTCAACAACCAAAACTTAGCTATTTTGCCATAATGTCAGTTTTTCTTTCCCACACAGTGGATCCATACACTCAAAAGCCCATTATAACAAATCATAACACATGCTTGGGTCAATGGGACTTGAATCTGTGCCATGAGACCCTAGAAGGCAAATGGTATCTTCTTCCAGAGACTCTCCAGGACTCCTCTGCTTTCAACTCGGGACAATTCTATTGTCTGGTTCTAGAGATGACTGACTGCCTTTGGGTCCTTTCACCTGCTCTCCTCTTGTATGAGGAGCTCAAAGACTGTTCATTAAATCTGATCAACTGCTTCTGAGAATTCCCTCCTTTCCACTAGCTTAGCGGGCTGAACAAGTCCCAGCCCTGAATGGGCATGTTTCTCAAACTTTTGTTCCGCTGAGTTGGAGAAACTGCTCTCACCTGGTTCTAGTCTCATCTAACTGAAGCTATTGTATCACTTGCAATGGCCTCTCTTCCTGCTGCAACAGTTGTGCCTATTGACTCAATCATCTGTCCTTAGTCTCTTATTTCTCACCTTCATGTTCCTCAAAGGTGACATCATGTAAAAGCACAACAGTACCTTTTACATATAGGCTGCAACAACCAACTCAGTCTTAACACCATTTATCTTGACAACTTCAATTGTTAAATCATCAGACAATTCATCTGACATCCAGTATTGGATGAGCAGAAATTTTCCAATTTAAATGCTGTGAAGTCTAAAGTCATTGTTTTCAGATTCCACTCCAAAATCCTTTCCTTAGCACTAACTCTGTCTCTCTCTCTCCCTAGCAAGAGAAATTATCTGGTCTGATCACCTTTATGTCTGCACTGTGTGCATCCAGGAGTTGTGAGTGAGGTGATCTTGAGGGTCAATTTTTGTTAGTTCTGATTTTTTATATATATATTTGTAACTAACTAAAACTTGCCATTTAAGAAGAGTTTCTTACAGGTTTCAACAAGGATATGTTGCTCTGAAAACAGCTGTAACTAATTAACAAGCTAACTACTTTAAGCAGGTTTCTCCTGTTTAGCAAAGCTGACTTTGCTTTTCAAAGAGTATAAATATGAAGGTTTCCCAGTAGAACAGCTTCCCGTGCAGATAAGGAGGTTGGTGTGATGGAAGTTAGGCGAGGCTGAAACTGTAAATTTAAACAGTGAACATATTTCAATTAACATAAGTAAAGGTGAGCAGAGAGTTAATGTGTCATGGCTCCAGCATGTGAGAGCTCATGGATAGCATGGCTAAGTGTCTGCATCTTGAAGAACTTCAGCTCAAAGTCTGAAGTGCAATGTGACATGTCAGGCAGAGGGAAGGCTACCGAAACACTTGGTTCCAGAAAGCTGTTGTATCACATGAGTTGGTAAAAAGTTGCAGCATGCTGCTATGCAGAGGGACCTGGGTGTCCTTGTGCATGAATCACAGAAGGTAGGTCTGTAGGTACAACAAGTAATTAGCAAGGCAAATGGAATTTTGTTCTTCATTGCTAAGAGGATTGAAATTAAAAGCAGAGAGGTTATGTTGCAGCTGTACACGGTGCTGGTGAGGCCACACCTGAAGTACTGTGTGCAGTTTTGGTCTCCTTACTTGAGAAAGGATGTATTGGCACTGGAGGGGGTGCAAAGGACGTTCACTAGGTTGATTCCGGAGTTGAGGGGGTTGGCTTTTATGAGGAGAGACTGAGTAGATTGGGATTATATTCATTGGAATTCAGAAGATTGAGGGGGGATCTTACAGAAACATATAAAATTATGAAGGGAATAGATAAGATAGAAGTAGAGAGGATCTTTCCACTGGCAGGTGAAGCTAGGACAAGAGGGCATAGCCTCAAGATTAGAGTGGGCAGATTTACGACTGAACTGAGAAGGAATTTCTTTACCCAGAGGGTTGTTAATCTATGGAATTCCTTGCCCAGTGAAGTAGTTGATGCTACTTCAGTAAACGTTTGTAAAAAAAAAAAGGTAGATTTTTTTTTGAACAATAAAGGAATTAAGGGATACGGTGAGAACGTTGGTAAGTGGATCTGAGTCCACGAAAAGATCAGCCATGATCTTATTGAATGGTGGAGCAGGCTCGAAGGGCCAGACGGCCTACTCCTGCTCCTAGTTCTTATGTATGGTCTAATTTGATCAGTGGTCATTGCAAGTCAGACAGGAAAGTGAAACAAAAACATGGGAATAGAGGAGCCTTGACCCTTAGATTCATTCAACATGTTTGAAATTCTTGTTACTTTCAAGGACAACAGCAGCTGTGATGTGACAAATTTGACTGACCATGGGACAGGAAGCCACTCCGGATCGGGGTGCAGTGGCGAGAGGAGGAGTTGAAAGGAATTTAGTGACAGCAAGGAACAGAATAGTCAGGGCAATAGACATGATGCTGTGCAGCCGAGACTGTGAAACCAGAAGACTGTGTTGCTGTGCCCAATGCTAGGGCTCAGCACATCTGCTCAGGATCAGAGACTAACTTGATGTGTTAAGAGGGAGGATCCAATTGTCACAGTCCACGTAAACACCAACACCATAGGTAAGATGAGAAAAATATTTTGCGTAAGGGTTATGTTTGGAACAGATTTTACCAGAACCATGGGCCTGGGGTTTTAGGGAGTGTCATATCTAAGGAAATAGAGGGGGAAAGGATACTGTTGGGCAAGATTGAGTAAATGGCAAGACAACAGATGAAGATAGAAATACATGTAATGATATCTGTATATTGCCAGACTATGGCTAGAAGAGACAAGAATGCAAAGTGAAGAACGTGCCTCAGGACAGAGTTTATAGAACATTTTCTTTTAAAGGAAGAACTAAGGTGTCTGAATGCCCAGAATATTCACTAGCATTCCTGTTTGGCAAAGCCAGATTCTTTTCTTTGGGGATCTAACGAGTTGAATAAATAACAGAACTGGTGGATGTGTTTTGTTTAGGTTCTCCGAAGGCTTTTGATAAGGTCCCACACATAGGAAGTTGAAGATAAATAGAGCACCTGGGGTTCATATAATGGCATGGAATGAGAACTGGTTAAAAGACAAGAAACGTAGTTGGAATAAAGGGATCATTTTCAGGTTGGCAGGCTATGACGTGTGGGGTACTGCAAGGGTCCCATCTATTCACTATGTTTCAATGATTTAGCTGTGAGCATATAGCGTAATAATTCAAAGTATGCAGATGACACAAAACTAGATGGTAGTCTCAGTCGTGAAGAGGATACAAAGACGATCAAGGGTATTTGGAGAGGTGAAATGAATGGCCAAAAATCTGGCACATGAAATGCAATTTGGAGAAATGAGAGGTTACCCACTGTGTAGGAAAAACATGAAAGTATATTTCTTAAATGTTGGGAAATAGTGAATTTAAAAGGAACTTGGAGGGGGTCACCAAGTTCATGTTCAGGTACTGTAAGCAATTAAGGCAAATGATAGATATTTGGACAGGCTGTTCAGAAAGGATATGACATATGTGACTTTTGCTCTAAATTGCATTGCTGTGCAAAAGGTCTGCATGCTGATGTCTGGTTTTGGAAGTCACTACTGCGTAGGACCACTGAGCTCTGAACAGAAGAAATAATTGGAGAGAATGTAGGACATATCAGTAGTCAGTAGGTCTTTAAGCCGGACTTTGAGCAAGATGTAGGAATATTATTTTGTCATAACAGCTTGAAAATCATCCATCTGTTCTTGTTATTTTAATCAATTTGTTTGGACAAATTATAACACATTTGTAGGGCAGGTGGGACTTGAAACCTGCCCTTGTAGTCCAGATGGGGACACTACTATTGTGCCAAAACCCTAGAAGGCAAACGTTATATTTATTACAAGAGTTACAAGTGTTGAGATGTCTTACTGCAATTATGTAAAGCCTTGGTGAGAGACCACACCTGCAGTATTGTGTATGGTTTAGGTCTCCATACCTAAGCATAGATATATGTGCTGAACAAGGAGTGCAGTCAAGGTTCACCAAACTAATTTTGGGATGGAGGGACTTTTCTATGAGGAAAAATTAAATAAAGTGACTCCCTGTTCTCTCTGGAAGAATTATTGGTCATGTTCAAAGACACTGTTCTCATGGGGATCGATAAGGTGCATGCAGGAAGAATATTTTTCTAGTTGGGATAGCCTGAGAATAAGGGGCATACCACTTAGACTGAAATAAGGAATTGTCCTTCCCATCAGCTTGGTCATTCAAACTGCTCATCTGTGCCTTAATTCACACTTAATCCTCTTCCCTTCTTGCCCTCTGCTCCCTTCCATATAGTGGTTCTCAAATGATGACTAAATTTATAAAGATTCTGTCCTTTGTTTTGCCTAGTATTTGCCTATTTTTGAATTGGCTTCTATCCTTTTGTCCTTGTGAGCATTCCCAATTTAATCATCAATCATGTGTGGTCATGTCTTCAGTTGCCTCAGCTTTCTAATCCCCTTCCCTTTTCCCCATTTTCTTCCTTCAAGACAATCAATATTTTGGTCATTGACTTCAAGTGTTCTTTTGTTTCGTTTTAATATGCTGTCTGAAGCATCTTGCGACCTCATTTAGCTTCACTGTAATATAACTTAATAGAAAGTGCTGCAGGAATAGGACTGCAAGTATCTGTTGCTTGTTCTTGTAACCTTTCCAGTTGACAATAAGAAGTCAGGATGTCGCTCTCTGTTCCTGCAACCGACAGCCTGATCGATGGGCCGTGAAGCAAAATAGTTACAGGATCTAACATCACCCTACACAATAAATAGTGGTTAAGTACGCCTCATTCTCATGTTAGTATCTCAGTGAATTTTATAGATGGTAATTGTTAAATATTGTGCACAATGCGCCCGTGTTATAAATGACATTTCTTTTCCTATCACCTTTCGCCAAGTTCACGTGTCAGTTTAATTAAACTGAAGCACTGAAACAAACAAAAAAATCTTTACCAGCACTATAGTTGAAGGTTGTGGAATCGCATCTTGTCTGTACTTTAGCCTCTAAAGCAGCGTTGGAAAAGGGGAAGAAAACGGTTTTAAGTGAATGGAACAAGAAATAACTATAACTGAACGTTACAAATCGCGTGCATTTTTTTTGTTCGTATGCTTTGACCTAGATTGTCCGTTGGAATTACTGGTGCGCGCGTTTTTTCCCATGCACCACCGTAGGCGCCATTTTGTGGCGGGGGAGGGGGAACAATCTATAGGTGGAGGAGAGTGGAGGGAGAGAGAGAGTGATGAGAGGGTGGGGGTGGAGAGAAGGCAGCGCGGTTAAGAGGGTGTGGATGGGGGAGGGGAGGAGAATTATAGATGGGAGGGTGGGGGAGGGGAAGAAGTGGAAAAACAAGATGGCCGCCGGCCGCTTGAAGGGAATGGTTGCCCCGGCTGTGAGTGAAAGCGCTGGCGAAGTGCGGCACCAGCAACACGGATTCAACTTGGCCGTGTCGTCATCACCACTGCCGCTGCTTTCGTCGTCGCCCCCTTCTGCTGCGTCCTCGCCACCTTCCTCTTCGGCCACAAATGGCACTTTAGGCGAAGGAGTGGATAATAATAAAAATAATAAACTCGCCGGCCCTTTATATTGCTCGGTTGACCGTATGGACTCTCTGTTTTTGGCCCGGCCGACCAGAGTACGGCGGCGCCCCGAGCCCCAGCCTCCGTCTTACCACCGCGGCGAGAGGGGCACGGCAGCGGCCCGAGGAGGAGGCAACAAACAGCCCGAGACAAATAATTATAATCACCACAACCATCACAACCACCACCACCATTCTCCTCACCGCCGGTACCATCGTCACCACCAGGCCGGGGAGCCGCAGGAGCTGGGGGTGAGTTCTACGGCAATCCCCGGTCTTGGCCTAACCAGGGAAGCCTCGCGGCTCTGCGGCAGACGCCAGGTCGGAATGAATTCCGATGGATTTTTTTCCAGTACGGTCGGCGAGGACAAGGAGAGGGGCAAAGCCGCGATATCTAGCCCTGCCAGCAACGGCCTGACTAAAGAAGTGCCTTGTCTCAGCTGCGACCCTGGCTTGGTGAACGGCAGCAACAAAGCTTCGGGCGGCTGCGGTATTCCGCGGAGTAACGGCGCCATCCCGTTGAACTCGGCTTTGTCTGGCAAGGGAAATCCGGATAAAAACCGCTGCTCCCAGCTGCAGAAAAGTAGCAACACCGCCACCTCCGAACCCGGCCTACTACCCAAAGGCAGCAGCAAAATCCCCGGTCTCGAGTACGGATGTCGAACCGAATTTCATGCCAGCAAGCCCGCGGGAAGTTCACTTAAAGCTCGCCACGGCGAAATAAATCCTAATTGTATGGGGACTGATAATCAAAACAAAAAACATATCGATAGAATAAACAGTACTTCCGGTGACATTATTAACCACCACAATAACTGTAATAGTCTCAGTTGTAATACTAATGGTAGTCACAATATTATTAATGTTAGCCAAGATGAGGTGAGTGCTCAGAGTTTATTAGTTATCGGTAAACAAGCTGAGATCAGGAGCAGGGCTCATCGACTCTGCAAGCGTTTGCAGGTAGTACAAGCTAAGCAGGTAGAGCGCCATGCCCAGCAGCAGCTGGCAGGTTTAGTGCAACACAGTTTAAAACAGTTCTCTTCCTCTTTCACTGAAACATTTCTTAATAGCAGTAATAATAAACATAGAAGCACCTTTCACGGTAACAACGACCTGCTAGTCCGCTCATCGTTGAGAAGTTTTCCAAGAACGGACTCAAAATGCGGTAAAGGAGACATTTTCTCCAGTCCGAGCTCTTCCCTCCGATCTGGCGAGAGTAACAAATGTTTGCTATCTTCGCCAAGTGGGGACACTTTCTCTGGTTTTGTGAAAGATCGAGCTGTTTCTGAGAGTCTGCTGAAACTGGTGACTAGCGTGACTGCAAAGCTCAGGACTTCGGAGAGGGCGTTCGATTCCGATGCCACCGAAAGCAGCTCAGGGGGCGAGACGGATCCAGAGGATGGTACAGGTGGTGCAAAATTCGAGCATCGACATGCAGTTCTGTAAGTAATCGGAATATAGTTTTGCAAAACCGAAGTGCTTTGATAAATGTGTGTAGTATAAATATGTATTTGCCGCAGATGATTGCTTTCCACGTGGAAATATGCAGGGTACGTTCTTAGCATGACATAGCAGTACTGTAAATAGGAGTTGAGGTTTTAGTGTGAGAGATTGACATTTGTTTTAGTTGTTTAACTTGTGAAAGGAGATTTTAATAGGTCAGCAGCAGTAGATCTGGGTGGGAGCACCTCCACTGCAACGGTATGATGCATGCATATTGACTTCCAGTTGTAAGCTGTTGCTCTTAGGGTTGCGGAAGTAATAAAGAGCTCTGCAGCATGTCTTGTCAGTCAGGGGTCATTACATTGTGTTGCTATCTACACAACAAACTGCATGTTTATACATCTTTTTATGATGGTTCAGCACATGTTTGGTTTATTATTTATGCCAACAGAGGCAAGCTACTGTTTAACTTGACATTTAGATTTTCAGATTTGCCTGTCTGTTTTGTTGCCGTGATTAATTGTCTTGAGAGATTTTATGGTTAAAATCTGTGTACATAAAATACTTTAAGTCTAAATTGAAAATGCAAGGAGGTGCAGCATGAATCAAGTTTGATTCACAAGTTGCTCAAGCTTAAACCAGTGAATTGTGACCACATCAGTTAATCCTGTATTATTTTGTATAGCTGGCAATTAGTGTAAGACAGTCTTGTAGCCATTGTCAGCTCTTCAGATTTTCTTCTAAATTTTAATCCCTTCATGTATTTGCACTCAGTGCTTCAGTTTTGACCAGTATTATCCTGAGTCAGCTTGTAGAAATCCAGATTGCTTGATGTATTGTGATATTTGCTCACTTATGTAAAAAAAAGTACCCACATTCTGTTCACTGTGTAAACCAAAGTGATTCATGTTGGTATCTGTGTGATAACACAATTGTCAGAGTCAGTCGTCTTCCTCATTAAATTATTAAATGGATGCTGTTGTACCCTATCCTGCAGTATTTTGTGTGCCATAATCTGTGCCAACTCAGTTATGATGAAAATCATGAGTTTGATCTAAGGAACTACATTTCAATTAGTCTGTTTTAGCATTATATCCATGGGCAAAGTTTGGTTGTAGTCTTAAGTCAGTGCTTATTACTTGTGTGGAATCCTTCATTTCAAGATGTTTACCTTTTGGTCACTTACAGTGTATAAGAAAATAACTGCTATTCCCATTATCTTTATTGAGACCTGTTGGTTTAATGTAAACTAGATTCAAGGGGAGGTGATGATGTGGTGTTAAAGTCACTAGACCAGTAATGGAGAACCCTCGGTTAATGAGTCACAGCCTAAAATTTGAGTACCTGTGCATAATCCCAACTTTCTGTTGCCTGCCACCCAACCAATTTCCCAGCCATGTTAGTAACTTGACCTCAGTTCTGTGGACTTCTACCTTAGATAACAGGCTCTTAAGTTGGACTTCATCAAATGCCTTTTGGAAGTCCATATAAACTACATTCATATACAATCTCCTGTCCACTACTGTAGTCACGTCTTCAAAAAATTCAGTGAGATTTGTTAGACATGACCACCTGTCATGATCTATGCTGGATCTCTCTAATTTACTGAAAATTTTCAAGGTGTTCAGTGACCCCCAACTTTGATTTGAAAACTCAAATTTAAAACTTAAATTTAAAAACAATTTCCCCATTACAGATATTAGGCTAACTGGTCTGTAATTCCCTGGTTTTCCTTTTTCACCTTGCTTAAAAAGTGGAATATGATTGGAGTAAATGCGAATCTTGCAGGAAGTGTGCATTATGTTTGAATGCTTCCTTTGCTTAGTTGGATCTGTAATTTCAAATGCAGATGTGTGAGTGTTATAAAACAGTTTTTCAGACTTTTTATGACTTTTGTTTTGGGTCAGAAATCAACCACTGCTGAAAATGAAGTGTGCGAATGTTAGGTGAGGACTTTATTAATCAAGGTACAGAGTTTAAGAGCAAGGAATTTGTGCTGAAACTGTATTAAATGTTGGTTATGCCACAGCTCGAGTATTGTGTACAGTTTTGTAATCCACCTTATAGGAGGGACATGATAGCGCTGGAGAGGATACAGAGGAGACTTGGCAGGATTTTGTCTAGGTTTCAGTAATGAAGAGAGATTGGACAGACTGGGGTTCTTTTCCTTAGACCTGAGAAGATTGAGAGGGGCCTGATTTTGATTTATAAAATTATGGGCATAGATAGAATAGACAGGAAGACACTTTTTTCCCTTTGGAGGATGCAATGACTAAGGGTGGTCATGGATTTCATAAGGGCAGGAAGTTTAGAAGGGTTGTGAGGATAACCTTTTTCACCCAGAAGGTGGTGGGAATCTGGAACTCCACGCTCTTAAGGGAGAAATCCTCACAATATCAAAGGAGTATCTTAGATGTGCACCTACAATGCCAATACATAAAAGATTTTGGGTTAAGTGCCGGAAATGTGATTGAAATATTTAAGTGGTTGTTTTTGACTGGTCTGGATATGATGTGTGCTGTGAATCTCGACTCTACAACAGCTGGCTTGGCACATTCACTGGACGACAGTCACTGTCTTGGCTAATAAATGGACAATGTCCATATTGGTCATGATTAACTTAGAGTTATGTGAACTTGGGACAGGAGAAAGCCATTTCGTGTGTCCTGTGCCACTATTTGGTGAGATCACGAATGATTTATGAATAACTCCGTATGAATACTTTCCATCCATAGTATCTTTGGTAAAGAAAAATCCATGAATCTTTGTTTTAAAATGACTCTAACGTATCATGTTATGTGACATGCTCTGTGTTTGTGGGGTGCAAAATCATCAGAAATGCTGATTAGCAAAGATGTAAACTGAGATCAGGATTTCATTTAATCAGGAGGCTCCTGATTGGACTTACGATAATACAGATGTTTTTCATCTTGCAAAAGGTGTGGCAACAAAAATATATCAGTGGCGTCAAGGAAATATAGAGCGCTGCAGAAAGAGGGGAGTGGGGACTAAAACTGGAATAAGAGCAAGATGATAACTGCCAGTGTGATTAACTATCGTTAGTAGTTGTGTGAAAGTGGGGCTGATGGGGAACAAGTATTAGTGTCTGTTTTTTGAGGGGTGAGTGACATCTACAGCTTGAAATAGAAGACTTAACCCCAAAATTCCATGTGCAAGAGTCTGTTGATTGTTTGTGTGCCAGATGTAAAATGCTGTGGTAATACTTGCTTATGTAGAAGAAAGTTCTGAACTTGTATCACCTTTTGCCTGTTTCCTGATTTGATTGCTGAAAGGCTTGTCTCTAAATTTTGACTTTGCTCCCTCCTCTTAAACTTCCCAACGAGAAGAAACAGCTTCTTTGTGCTTACCTTATCTGTTTACTTTAAGATATTCAAACTTTTAGTGAAATCACCCTTGATGGTCTAATCAGGGTTTGCAACCTTCCTCAAAATTTATTCCTGAAGGATGGGTGTCATTTTGATAAATTTCTCTATTGCTACGAAGTGTGGTGTCCTAATCTGCTGGGGTCTATTTGGCCATTCCTGAATCAAGACTTCTAATCCCTTATATTCTAGTATGCTAACTATCAAGGCTAACATTCCATTGCATTGTTGATTACTTTCTATACCTGTTTATGATATTGTAATAATCATGTCTGGACTTTGAAGTCCTCTCACGTCCACTGCTTTGATCTTTTCTCCATTCGAAAGTACCTGTTTGACCTTGCAATAGACTACATTGAAGCCACAATTTTGCCTATTCACTCAATCATAAAATTATAGCAATAACAGATTCTGTCTACATTGCCTATTGTTCTCTTATGAACATTTTTTTATTCACTGGTAGGACATGGGTGTTCTGGCTGGCCAGCATTTAATGCCCATCCCTAGTTGCCTTTGAGCAGGTGGTGGTAAGTTACCTTGTTGAACAGCTGCAGTCCATGTGCTGTAGGTAGATTCAGAATGTCTGTATGGAGGGAATTTCAAGATTTTGACCCAGGGACAATGAAGGAGTGGTGTTACGTTTCCAAGTCAGGATGATGAGTGGTTTGGCAGGGAATGTGGTGGTGGTGCAATGTATCTGCTGCTGTTGTCCTTCTGCTGGAGTAAAGCACAGAAACAGACCTTCCAGTTCAAATGTCCAAACCGACTGAGTAGCCCAAATTAAACTAGTCCCAGTCGCCTGCATTTGGCCCATATCCCTCTTAAACTTCATGTACCTGCCCAAATGTCTTTTAAATGTTAGAACTGTATCTGTCTCTAGCAGTTTATTCCAGAAATGCACCACCCTCTGTGTGAAAAAGCCCCTCATTTTAAATCTTTGTCCTTTCACTGTAAAATTATGCTGCCTAGATTTGAAGACCCCAGGCAGAGTGTAAAGACTTATTTTTATTATGCCTGAAGATATGATTTTATAAACTTCTATATGGTCACCCCCTCAACCTCCTCCGCTCCATTGGAAAAGATCGCGCCTCTCCTTATAACTTAAACCCTCCAGACCCAGTAACATGTTTGTAAATTTTCTCTGCACCCTCTCTAATTTAATAATCACCTTCCGAGAGCAGGGTGACCAGAATTGTACACAGTAATCCAAAAGTGGCCTACCAAATGGCCTGTACAAGGGCGCATGGAATCCCTAGTGTGGAAGCAGGCCATTCAGCCCATCGAGTCGACACTGAACCACCAAAGAGCATCCTACCCTACCCACCCCCACTACTCTATCCCTGTAACCGTGCATTTCCCATGGCCAATCCACCTGACCTGCGTGTTTTTGGTCTGTGGGAGAAACTGGAGGAAACCCATGCAGACACTGGGAGAGTGTGCAAACTCCACACAGACGGTCAGGGTCCCTGATGCTGTGAGGCAGTAGTGTTAACCACAGAGCCACCATGCAGAGACGTGTTTCTGTTCTCCAGTGAAAATGGTTGAGAATTTAGAAGGAGCTTTCTGAGGATCTCTGGTGAGTTTGCCAATTCACTTCAGCCAGCTCTGGTTTTGTGTCCACATAATGGACCTGATTTACATTTGTAAAAATTTTGTCTCTGACCTACTCTTTTCTCACTCAAATGGAAAGTTCAAGAATATTACAATCAGTGCTACACTGGGACTATTTCACTATGAAATCACTAATTCAAACAATCCCATTATATAAAACTAGGTCCAGCATAGCCTAGTCTTTGATCGGCTCCACAATATGTTGTTCTGAGAAACTATTTGGAAACCATTTTATGAATTCCTCATCTATGCTACTTCTGCCTACCTGACATTTCCAGTCAATAGGTAGGTTAAAATCTTTAACAGGCTCCCATTATTTCTTCCATTATACGTCTTAGGATGCCTGTTAGGGGGCTTGAACACCATTCTGCCAAGTGACAACTTGCCTTATCATTTCTCATCTCTGTTCAAACTATTTCTACATCCTGGTTTCCTGAACTTAGGTTACCCATCTCAATTGTACTAATATCATCGTCGCTCTCTCTGGCTTAGTGTCTTTGCTAACTATCCTGTTCCTTTCAATCCATATCATTCTGCAGCCAAGTCTCTAAAATGGCTACAGATCATATTTATTTCTGTTGTACTGTCAGTTCATTTGGTTTTCTCAAATGTGTTGTGTTCAGGTGGAGTCTTGAATTTTGTTCTTTTTGCAACTTTTGGGCATATCTATTGGTTTACTTCTGGATTTGTAATCACTGTCCCTTCCTGTAACTGTCTGTTTACCATTTCCTGTATTAATATCTTTCTCTTTTGCCTCGTCTCTGTTCTTCAGTTGACCACATTGTCCCAAATTTGATCCCTTGCCTCCATTATCTTCTTTCAGATCCTGTCTATTTCCCTAGTAATGTAGCTAGCAAGAACTCCAGCCTCAGCATGGTTAAGATGGAGACTGTCCTAATGGTACAGATATCACTTGTCCTCAGATCTTATAAATGTCTAGTGAGATAGTTGATGCATTGGCTTCGATTTTCTAAAAGGTTTGGGAAAAGTCCTAGTAGTTTTGAAGGTAACAAATGTAACTCCTTCATTGAAAATGGGAGGGAGACAGGAAAGCAGGAAACTCCAGACCAGTTAGCTTTATGCCTATCCCAGGAAAATTTTAGAAGGTATGGTTAAATAAGTTTTAACTGGGCACTTTGATGGGTTGAAGGTAATCAGGCAGAGTCAACTTGATTTTGTGAAAGGAAGTTATGTTCGGACAATCTGTTAGAGTTCTTTTTTCTGTTAATAAAGGGAAACTTGAATGGGTGGTTTGTACTTGGATTTCCAGAAGGCATTTGATGAAGTATCATATCAAAGGCTCTTGTGGAAGATAAAAGCTTATGGTATAGAGAGTAGAATATTGGCATTGAAAGAAGATTAGCTAGTTCACAAGCAGAGGATAGCATGAATTTCAGATCGACAAGATATAGCAAGTAGTGTGTCACAGGGCGTTAGTTGTTTACAACTCATAAAATTAACTTGGATGTAAAGACAGAAGGATTGTTTTCAAATTTGCTGACAACACAACAAAAGAAAGTAAATTGGAAAAAGATGATAGGAAACTACAGATGGGTTAAGTGTGTAGGCAAAAATGTGGCAAATGGAATGTAGTATGGGAAAATGTTCAATTGACTAGTTTGACAAGAAGAATAATGATAAAACAATCTAAATAGTGAGAGATTGTGAAGGGATTAGGGTTTCTGGAGTTAGAACTGGTTAGCATACAAGTGCAGCAGATAATTAGGAAAGCTAATACAATTGTATAATTTATTGCAAGGAGAATTGAAAACAAAATTAGGGAGGTTATGCTTCAGTTATACAGGGCACTGATTAAAAACCACCTGTGGAGTATTGAATTGGTTACTTCATTTAAACATGTTGCAAGCAGTTTAGAGAAGGCTTATTAGAATATACTTGGAGTAAGTGGGTTATCTTCTCGAAGAAAGATTGGACAGGCTAGGTTTATTTGACTTGAGTTTGGAAGAGTCAGAGGCAGCTTAATTGAAACATTTAGATCTTGAAGAGTCTTGACTAGGTAGATATGGAGAGGATGGATCCTGTTAAGGTAGAATCTAGATCTAGGGACCTGCTTAAAGATAAGGATTTGCCCACTTAAGACTCAAATGAAGTGTTTCCTGGTAAACAAGGTGGTGACAAGTTATTTAGGAAGGCTGAAATGTGGATTTGTGATTACAATCAGATCAGGTTTGATCTCATTAAATAGCAGAGAAGGCTTGAAGGACTGAATGGCCTATGTCTGCTCCTTATTTGTATACTCATGCCGTTTTCCTTCATTACTATTTCTTTATTTGAATAAGGAATGGGAAATGTGGGTTTCAAATCTGCCCACTTGTCATGTTACGCAAGTGGAAGCCATTTGAGGTAATTCCCTACTCGCCCAATTAAAGGAGAGGGACTGTAAGTTATTTTGTGCTGTTTCGGAGGGGAAGTGAATAAATCAATTGGATATTTAGAAAATGGGAGTTTGAGAAATTCCAGTCTCAAAACTGACCAGTCTTGAATTTATGTGGTGCTTCAAACAACCTTTCAGCATTTTGAGCCACATAATTTTGAAAACTGTAGCTTCAGCAAACAGATACTAACCTACACACAGGAAGGTCCCACAAATAGCAATAAGATCAATGACCAGTTAATACAAACCTACGAAATAATAGTGGAAGCAGACCATTTGACCCCAGGAACTGCTCTGTAATTTAATAAGATAATGTGTGATCTGTTTGTGCTTTGAATTCCATATCCCCGTCTATCCATTTTATCCTTGATTCTCTTGCCTAACAATGTATCCCACTCTGTCTTGTAAATGTTCAGTAGCATTCCAAAGTCACGTAGCCCTCTGAGGGAAAAAAATAATAAACATCTCATCTCCGATTTGAATGGGAAACACTGAATTTTAAAACAGTGCCCCCTGCTTCTGGACTGACCCATAAAATGAAACGACTTTTTCATGTGCACTTTGTCAAAGTCCAGGATTTTGTATACTTCAGTCAAGTCACTTCCACACTCTTCTAAAATGCAGTGGAAACAAGACATCCTACCCATTCCAAGATCGAGCTAGTAAACTACCTTCAAAGCATTTATATCCTTGAGGAAAGGCAGTAAAATTGCATACACATTTCAAGATGTAGCCTCTCCCAATGTCCTGTATAACGAAAGCATAATCTGGTTTGTTCGTTGAGATCACAGGATTTAAAGAGTGTAAAGTTTGGGTAAATTATGAAAGTGCAGCCAAAAGATGTTAATTTTGTATTTAGAACTCGAACGTTGTCAGAGAGAGGGGAAACTGAAAGAGATAATTAGTTCTGGATCAAAATCACAGAATTGTTGTGACACAGAAAGAGGCCATTCAGCCCACTGTGTCTGCACTGGTTCTGTTACTTAGTGCCAATCTCCTGCTTTCTCCACAAATCCCTGCAGCTCATTTCTATCCAGATCATCAAATATCCTCTAGAATGCTTCAGTTGAACCTGAATCCATCTCATACCCTAGCTACTTGCTTTGAAAAAATCACACTGCTCTTGGTTAGTTGCACATCACTTGATTTCTGTGCTGCCTTGTTCTTTTTCCTTTTATGAGCAGGAACAGCTTCTCCCTGTCTGTTCTGTTCAGCCTGCTCATGATTTTGAAGACCCCTATCAAATCTCTCAGCTTCTTTCTCTCCAAGGAGAACCATCCAACTTCTTCAATCTGTCTCATTAACAAAGTTTCACATTCCTGGAACCATTCTTGTCAAGTCAGTTTTGTTCGTTTTAAATCCTGACAAAATGAGAATTCAGTGTTGGCCTGGAGCAGGGGAGAGAACAAGAGTTCAGGACACAGATTCTCCAGAGCTGCAATTTAATGGAAGAATGCATGATTTTTTTTGTGAAATGTGTGGTGCCTGGTAAGTAAACTCTTGTCAAAGGTACAAATGGCATCTTTTTAAACTGTGAAAAAGTTTAACTATCTTAGTTTATCCTGCTTGACCTGTTAACAGGGTTTGATCTTCATCCTCATCCCTTATTCAATGCCACTTCATAGATTTTTTTTGATCTTTATGCTAACTGGACAATCACCTAAAATTGCTTCTCTACCTTTTCTTTCCTAATACCTCTGTCCCCCACCAGTGATCTCTTCATGGTCCCCTTCTGTTGTATGTAATCTCATTGGTATGATGCGTTTCTGTGACATTATCAAAGAAAATGCAACATCAGTTTTCACATGTAGATTGATAGTGCCTAGTTGTTCCTGTTATCCCCTCTCCTCTCAACCCTTCACTGCCTTTAAGTTGTCAGACGACTGCCTGACATCTAGTGCTTGGTATGCAGAAATATCCAACTTAATTACTACTAAAGCCTCCGCATAGCCTGATTCGGATCATCTTCCACCGAAGCCACCCTCGGATTTTTGTTACCTCTGGACTTCACTATTCCAATGCAACAGGAAAAAGCTTCCCATGTTCTACTTTCCCTAAACTTAGGTCATCTAAAATTCTGCTGCCTATTTCTGTTTGGCTCCAAATTTTGTTCATTCATCACCATTTACACTCACTGATTTACGTCGACTTCCAGTCAAGCAATGCATCTATTTCGCAATTCTCATCCTTGTTTTTGAAACCTCTCCAATTTTCTTCCTTTCTGGTGCCGTTTAAACTCTAGCTCTTTGACCAGGCTTTGATCGTGTACCTGAACATCTCTTTATGCAATTAAAATTTTGACAATGTTTCTGTAAAGCATCTTGGCATACTTCATTACTTTAAACAGGAAATGTGAAATAAGGTGGTCTTTGTTATGATGTTTCTACAGCCTTATGCTATGGGTGCATGAGACGTTGAGGTGAGCCATAGAGCGCCAACATTCTTTCAGGCGAGTGGTTTGATATGGAAAATTCCATTCCAACTTTTCAAGGTCATCTTTTAGAAAACAAATCTTGCCAATTGAAGCAAGTATTTCTCATTCTGAAATTTAAGTCCAGCAGTTGAGTTAAAAACTGGAATTTCCAGATTACGACCTAGTAACTCTTGATATTCATGTTGCCTGCCCATGTAAATGTATACATGACACAGAAGCACTTTTCAGTTTAGTTATGTTTATCTTCAGTTGTTCCTACAAACTATTCCAGTTGCCTCTATTTGCTTATTTCAGATGTAGTCTCGTCATAGGTTTTGCTGGACTTAGACATTAGGTACTCTGCATCTACTGTATACAAGTGGCGTACTTTTACTTTGTTCCGACTGATCAATTCCACTAATGCCTTTTGGAAAGCAAGCATGCATGGTGGTTGGATGTAATATGGCTTTATTGCTTTCCAGGTTTAATAAATCGGGCAGCCTTCCAAGTTTGTGTGAAGGAAATCACTTCAGAATGGTCTCAATGATAAGAACAGTTTGGAAGACACTTTTTTAATTGGGCTAAATAATGCAAAAAAGAAATTCTTTAAACTGAAGGAAGCTTTGTAAGAAGGTGTTTGCCATTCTAAAACCCAGTTACTGAAATACATTGAGTGTTGCATCTGCAGTGGGGGAGAATGCTAGACATATTGGTACAGTTCATGTGTTTAGAGCAGTTTTGCCCAGAAACTATAGGGCATTGAAAAACCAATCAGGACCAGTTGTTGTGGGCTCAAGAACACACAGCATCGTACAAACTTCATAATTAATTCCTGGACAGTTAGCTACAGCTGTAAGTTTGGATAACCGGGAGAAGCTTCCCGCCTGCAAACAAAAAGCACTAAACTCTTGCTCTCCCTACATACGTAATGGAGAGGAAACAGATAATCTCCTGATAGCTCGACGATACTAAGAGCTGTAGATGCTGGAGTCAGAAGAAGGATCCCAACCCGAAACATCAACTTTCCTACTCCTCTGATGCTGCCTGACCTGCTGTGTTCTTCCATCTCCTGATAGCTGTTCCCACTCAACCATTTTCCTGTAAATGGCTATCTCTGCAAATTCCTTTGTTGAAAGAAAATGAGTAAGTGTTCAACCAATGAATGAATAAATGAGAATCAATGTACAGGTATTCACAATTTGACACCATTAATTGAGATTTGGAAGGAACCAGAAGAAAGCTGGAAGAAAATAACACCCACTGTTATCCATATGGGTGCCAGAACTGTACATCCCTGATATTTTCTTCTCTTCCCCACCCATAAAACTTCTGTCTTGTCTATTTGGTTGAGTGTTTGCATGTGCATGGATATTTTAAAAAGAAGTAGTGTTTGTTAGAGTTATAAGCTAACAATTTTTTTCTTGCCTTTGGTTAAAAATAGTTAAAATACAGAGTTATTTTCTTGTTAATGAAAATATCTTTTCACTTGACTTATGCAGTTAAATAAAGTTGAGTGACTTGGTGGTGGAACAGGTTTTCAAATTTGTGACGGCACTCTGAATAATAGGGTTTGTTTTCCAGCACACTCCCTCAGTGTATTGTGGCACCATATTTGCAGCAAAAATCAACTTGCAGGGCCTTGGAGCATGTGAAACCCACTGGGATTTTTTTTTCTCAGAAGTGTGCTCTGTCTCAAAATTATACTTGAATACCAAGTACTTTCAGATGAGATTAATGTCTTTACTGCATAAACTATTAAGACCTTTTTGTATTCCTAATTTGGTCCTTTTTGAAGGATAGTTTTTTAATATTGATCATCCTGTTTAAGATGGGTGAGAGAGTTCTCATCAATAACTAAGATCTTTTAGCTAGGGCATCAGGACATTTTACTTTTGCAAAGTGACTTTTGGTTATTGTTAGTGACAAGGATTTTTTTTCACGTAGCATGTTGGTTGCAGAGGCTGCCTGCAGATTAGCTTGAGTATAGCAGCTACTTAGAAGTAATGAACCTTGTGAGATTCTGAAGAAGGGTCATGGGACCCCAAACATTAACTCTGCTTTCTCTCCGCAGATGTTGCCAGACCTGCTGCGTTTTTCTGGCAATTTCTGTTTTTGTCTCTGATTTCCAACATCTGCAGTTCCGTGTTTATTTTTGACCTTGTGCGATTCTTTTTCTGAATTGTGGGAAGCTGGTTCATTAACAGCTTAAGGTGAGAAGTGAATATCTTCAGTGTGGAAGAAAAGGAAGAGCTCCCCACAATCCACTTCTCCAGGACTGAAGTTCCCATCTGTACCACTAGAATATTGGACTTGTCTCCAAAATAAGCCCGCTTTATAATTCCTCTGCTTTGGAATTTGTGCCAGGCTGATTCATTTTAGACGTGTAGAATTATGTTTGAAATGCATCTGCAGTAAAAAAAAATGTATAATTAACGTCTTACTGTCCCCATTGTTATTGCATAATCATGCAGTATGTGACCTCGTAATTCTATGAGGAAGTAGTTCTTTCTTCAGGACTAGCCGCAGAAGATAATGTGTATGAAAAGATCAATTGCCATACTCAAATCCATCTAAATTCACTGACTTTTTAAGTGCTGATGGTGCATTCCTGTTGCTCCTATCACTGATCAGCTAGTTATGCATTCCTTTATCTGAACAATTGGTTCTTCAGCACAGTGTCTAACTGGAATGTTTCTGTCTGCAGATGGATCAGAATCAGTTCCAAGCATGTTAATTGACATTTGATTACTATGAAATTGGATGTGTTGTTACATGTTCGATTACTGGGAATATATATAGTGTTCTTCTTACTTAGTCCATTTACCCTGCATGCCATGACAATAATTTTGGGGCAGTAGTTCAATTCAGTTCTCTCGCCAAGTCAAAAAGTGTACTGCTCCTTTGTTTTTTTTTAAATGGGAAAATAAGTTTTCAATTTACTGAGACAAAAAGATATAGAGCTGGATGAACACAGCAGGCCAAGCAGCATCAGAGGAGCAAGAAAGCTGACATTTCGGGTCTAGACCCTTCTTCAGAAAATCTCTTCAATTTACTAAGTTCTGAGGAAGGGTCACCGGACCCGAAACGTTAACTCTGTTTTCTCCTCCACAGATGCTGTCAGACCTGCTGAACTTTTCCAGCAACTTTGTTTTTGTTCTCTTCAATTTACTGTTGTTTTAAACTTTACCAGCACAAGATCCGGATGACTCTACCTTTTATATGTAACCATTCTTGAAGTGTCAACCTTGACCTACAAAGGGATAGTCAAAGGAATAGTCACTTCAACCTCTTGGCCTTTGACTTCCAAGTAGATCTGAGTTTTTTTTATTATTCACTCTTGGGACTTGGGCGTCACTGACTAGCCAGCATTTGTTGCCCGTCCCTAGTTGCCTTTGAACAGTGTGGCTTGCTAGTCCATTTCAGGGGGCATTTGAGAATCAACCACATTGTTATAGGTCTGGAGTCGCATGCCAGGCAGGTGAGGATGGCAGATTCCCTTCCCTGAAGGACATCTGTAAGCCAGATGGGTTTTTCCAACAATCGGCAATGGTTTCATGGTCATGAGTAGATTCTTAATGGTAGATTTGTTTTTAATTGAATTCAGATACTACCATCTGCTGTGGCTGGATTCAAACTGGGTCCCCAGAACATTAGTTGATTTTGGATTGATAGTCTCATGATAATACCACTAACTCTTAATTCATACCAATTCTTAATATGAGGCTGAAAAACATCTGTGATCGATTTGCAGAAAAGCATGTGAGAAATTTCTGCCGACCTCTTGTAGATGCTATGGATCTGGAGCCATCCAAGCCAGACCAGGTCAGAATTGCTTCCCTAAAGGACAGTAATGAACCAAATGTTTCTTTAAATGACAATCAATGATAGTTTAAGATCACTATTACTGAGACAATTTTTTTACATTCAGATTTGTTAATTGATTAATTGAAATTGTTCATCAGTTTTAAATTACGCCATTACCTTGTCTGTCAAGTTGAATCCAGTGATATTCCCCTATCCGTATGAAGGACACTGCAACTGGTTTATGACCTCCTTTAACATCTATGCACGTACACCTTCCAATAATAGTGGTGATCAAGGATAGAGATCCTTGCAGGTGCTGAGGGCAGTACAAGATTTCCCTTTTAGTTGGTTGAGATGAGTGGATTAAATGCCTTCTGGTCTTTGCTGTTAGGAGTGATGTATTATTAACTAAAGGTGCATGTTTTGAAGAATATACTGTTACATGTGTAACAACACCAACAGCATTTCAAAAGTTACTCTGCAGTTGTAATTTGCCTAGGGATATTCTGCAAAAGAGTTTAAACATGCGTATGAGTTCTTCCTTAAAATCAGAAGCATTCTGGTTTTCGTGTTTAGACTCACTTGCATGTTTCTGGCACATCTTGCTTCAGCAAAAGGTTTTGTAAAGGAAGTCCTTTTCTCTTGTTCTGAAGCTGCTTTCTAGTATATTATTTGTTAATGATGTGCAGGCTAGGTGGGTTTGCCATGGGAAATGTAGGGTTACAGGGTGGGAGGGATGCTCTGAGAGTCAGTGTGGACTGGAGGGACTGAATGGCTTGCTTTCACTGTAGGGATTCTATGAAATGGACACAGCAAGGATTGAAACTTGTGCCTCAGTTATCACAATGATCAATGAAGAGTTCAGGAGTGCAAGCCAGGGGCAACACCAAGCATGCCTTAAAATGAATGGGCAACCTTGAAAAGCTGCAGTGCAGGACTACTTGCATGCCAAGCAGCACGAGCAGCAATTGATAGGCAGGGTAACCAGCGTATCTCTCAAAAACTCTGCAGTTCCGTCACATCTAGTCATGATAGATGGTGGACATTTAAACAATGGACTGGATGAGGAAGCCCTACAAATATTACCGTCCTCAATGCTTGCAGAGACCAGCACGTCAGTGCAAAAATTAAGGCTGAAGCATTTGCAACTTCAGCAGAGGAACCAAGTTGATCATCTTGGCCTGGTCCAGAGGTCCCAACGTCACAGATGAGATGTCGTTTAGCCAATTCAGTTCACTCCATATGATCTAAAGAAACAGCTGAAGGCGCAAAAGCTATGAGCCCTGACAGTATTCCAGCAATAGTAGTAAAGACTTATGGAAAGGAACTTGCCGCAACCTTTGCAAAGGCATTCCAGTGTAGCTGCAATGCTAACATCTACGGAACAATGTGGAAAATTGCCTAGCTATGTCTTGTCAAGAAAAATAAGTGCAAATTCAACCTGGCCAATTACTTCCCACTTGGACCACTCTTGATTGCTAGTAAAGTGATGGAATGGGTCATTAACAGTATTATCAACCCTACTTAGATGGATCCTGTACACAGCATCATTTCACTGCCTGGGATCTCTTCTGTTACTCCGCCAGTGGTTTCTTTCCAGTAATCTGCTCTCCTGTGTCAGAGTTCTCTTCTTGCAGAATCTTTGTTACCTTTATCTCTCAGGAGACCAGGTTACTGCCACATTTTTGTGGTTTTCCTTTTATAGGGGCTAACTTCTCCCACGTTATAGAAATGCTTCATCTTATTTGTTTGTTGTGTGCAGTCTGACTGTGCACTGTGTGATCCCTTTCAAGATTGATACACAATCACATTTGCAGCATGTTCAAAATGGAATTGGCATTTTAGCCCAAAAAGATCCCTTTAGACTGAAATGTTAGGAGCATCAAGCTCAGAGAACCCTGAATCTGTAGGAGTGTTCAGGACTGGATAAGATGGAAGAGTGAGGCTTTTTACAGGTGTAAAAGGAGCAAACCGACGGAAGATCTAATGGACTATGGAAAGTGCAGGGCCATCTTAAAGCAATCAGGAGAAAATAACTTGGGGCATAAGGAAAACATTACTGAGTAAGATCAGGGAAATCCCAAGGTATTTTGTAAGTATATCAAGGGGAAGAGGATAAACATGGGAAGAATAGGGCCCATTCGGGACCAAGGGGACAGTATGTGCAGAGTGCATTGGTACAGTGCTTACCAAGTATTTCTCATTTGTCTTCATTTTGGAGATGGAGTGTACAAACTTCAAAAAAGTGGGATTATGAAGTTTTTGAGCAGTTTGACATAGGCAGTGAGGAGGGATTGGGGAATTTGGCAGGCTTAAAGTGGACAGATCCCCAGATCCGCATGATTTGTATACAAGCCTGCTGAGGGAGTCAAGGGAGGAAATTATAGGTGTTTTGTTCCAAATTTTTAATTCCTCTCTGGCCTCAAAAGAGGTGCCAGAGGCCTCGAGGGCAGATAATGTGTTCCACCTTTCAAGAAGGGTGATAGGGATAAACCAGGGAATTACAGACCATTGAGCCTCAAATCAGTGGTAGGGAAACTATTACAGAAAATTCTGAAGGACAGAATTAATCTCTACTTGAAGAGGCAAGGTTTGATCATGGATAGTCAGCATGGTTATCAGTGGAAGGTCATGACAAACAAATTTGATTGAATTTTTCAAGGAGGTGACCAGGTTTGGAGATCAGGGTCATGCAGTCAATGTACTTTATATGGATTTCAACAAAGCGTTTGACAAGGTCCCCAGTGGGAGATTGGAAAGAAGGTAAAATACACGGGATCTAGTGTAACTTGGCCAGTTATATTTGAAATTGGCTTAGTGGTAGAACAGAGGGTGATGGTGGAAGGCTGTTTGTGTTGCCAGGGATAGGTGTCCAGTGGCATGCCACAGGGATCAGTGCTTGGTCCCTTACTGTTTTTAAGAAAATGTTGGGTGGATGATGAGTAAATTTACATACAACACAAATATGGGACAGTTGGCTGACAGTTAAGAAGAAAGTTTTGGGTTACATTGGGCAGGTCTGTAGCGGATGGAATTTAACCTTGGTAAGTGTGATGTAATGCACTTTAGAAAAAGTAACAAGACAATGGCAGGATACTCGGAAGCTCAGAGGAACAGAGGGTTTTTGGGTTGCTAGCCCATAAATCCTTGAAGGTGAAAGGGCAGATTAATAGGGTAGTTAAAAGGCATAGATTGTAAGAGCTGTGTCAAAATTTGGAGAACTGTTTGGCGTTCTGGTCACCGCACTATAGGAAGGATGTGTTTGCACTGGAAGGAGTGCAGAGGAGAAGTGAAGAGAGGCTGGATAAGGTTGGGTTGTTTTCCTTCAATGGGATCTGATTGAGGAATATAAGACTCTCGAGCGTGGACAAGGAGAAGCAGATGTTTCCCTCAGCTAAAGGGTCATTAACAAGGTGAAAGGCAGGAGGAGATTTGATAGAAAATGTTTGCATGTGGATGGTGGTGGGAATCTGATATGTTCTGCCTGGGAGTGTAGTTGAGGCAAGAAACCTCAACCTTTAAAAAGTACTTGGATGAGCATTCGAAATACCATAACATTGAAACCTATTGAACAAGTGTTCGAAAGTGGGGTATTTAGAATATTTGGAACAGTTGTATTGGTGCAAACGTGATGGGTCAAAGGATTCTATACTGTATAATTGTGTTAAACAGACTACGATGCTTGATTAGGTCAAGTTTGTTCCCTAGATGATACGTTTCAGATTGTTTCTGTGGAACATGGCTTCCCAGCCCCAAATTAAAGTTTCAGTCCTGTGTTCAGATCCTTCCCTGGCTTTGCCGGTCTCCATCTCTGAACTTTCTAAAATTCCATAATCTAAACTCTGCATTCCTGACTTTGACCTCTTGTGCATCAGATCTTTGTATTAGCCCCACCAGCAAGTACCATGCCTCAACTGTCTCAGATTGTGGAATATAGAGTCGTAGAGATGTACAACACGGAAACAGACCCTTCGGTCCAACCTGTCGATGCTAACCAGATATCCTAAATTAATCTAGTTCCGTTTGCCAGCATTTGGCCCATATCCCTCTATATCCTTCTTATTCATATACACGTCCAGATGCCTTTTAAACTTTGTAATTGTACCAGCTTCCACCACTTCCTCTGGCAGTTCATTCCACACACACACCATGCTCTGTGTGAAAAAGTTGCCCCTTAGGTCCTTTTTAAATCTTTCCCCTCTCACCTTAAACCTCTGCCTTCTAGTTTTGGAATCCCCTACCTGGGGCAAAGACTTTGACTATTCACCCTATCCAGGCCACTGATGATTTTATAAATCTCTATTAAGTCACCCCTCAGCCTCCAATGCTACAGGGAAAATAGCCCCAGCCTATTCAGCCTCTCCATATAGTTCAAACCCTCCAATCCTGGCAACGTCCTTGTAAATCTTTTCTGAACCCTTACAAGTTTAACAACATCCTTCTCACAGCAGGGAGACCAGAATTGAATGCAGTACTCCAAAAAACATGAGTTCCCAACTCTGATACTCAAAGCACTGATTAATAAAGGCAAGCATACCAAATGCTGCCATTACTACCCAGTCTGCCTGCGACTCCACTTTCAAGGCACTATGAACCTGCACTCCAATGTCTGTTTATTCAGCAACACTCCCCAGGGCCTTATCATTATGTGTATAAATCTGCCCTCCCAAAATGTAACATCTCACATTTATCTAGATTAATCCATCTACCACTCCTCAGCCCATTGGCCCATCTGATCAAGGTCTCGTTGTACTATGAGGCAACCACCTTTGCTGTCCACTACTCCACCAATTTTGGTGTCATCTGCAAATTTACTAATCATATTTCCTATATTCACATCCAAATCATTTTTATAAATGATGAAAGGCAGTAGACTCAACACTGATCCCTGCGACACACCACTGGTCACAGGCCTCCACCTGTGACAAGTAACCGTCCTCCACCACCCTGTGTCTCCTACCTTCTAGCCAATTTTGTAACTAACTGGCTAGTTCTCCCTGTGTTCCATGTGATCTAACCTCATGAACCAGTCTACTGTGTAGAAGCTTGCCGAACGCCTTGCTGAAGTCCGTTTGGACAATGTCCATCGTTCAACTTCATCAATTGTCTTCTTCACTTCTTCCAAAAACTGAGTCAGGTTAGACAGACACGATATCCCACACGCAAAGCCATGTTGACTATTCCTAACCAGTCCTTGCTTTTCCAAATACATATAAATTCTGTCCCTCAGCATTCCCTTCAACAAGTTGCTCACCACTGATGTCAGGCTCACCGATCTATAGTTCCCTGGCTTTTCCTTACCACCTTTCTTAAATAATGGCACCACATTAGCCAACCTCCAGTCTTCTGGCTCCTCACCCATGGCTATTGATGGTACAAATATCTCAAAGGGGCCCAGCAAACACTTCTCTACCTTCCCACAAAGTTCTAGGGAACACCTGATCAAGTCCCGGGACTTTACCCACGTTTATGCATTTTCAGACTTCCAACACCTTCTCGTCTGTAATAGGAACACTTTTCAAAATGTCGCTGTTTATGTCCCCAAGTTCTTTAGCTTCCATATCTTTCTCCATGGTAAGCACTGATGCAAAATACTTGTTTATTATTTCCCCCATCCGTGGTTTCACACATAGGCAGCCTTGCTGATCTTTAAACGGCCCTAATCTCTCCCTAGTTACTCTTTTGTCCTGAACGTATTTGTAGAAAACCTTTGCATCTCCTTAACCCTATTTGCCAAAGCTATCTAATGCCCCCCCTTCTGCCCTCCTGATTTCCCTCTTAAGTATACTTGTACTGCCCTTATACTCCTCTAGGGATTCACTTGATCCCTGCTCTGTCTATACCTGACATATACTTCCTTCTTTTTCTTGACCAAAACCTCGGTTTCTCTCGTCATCCAGTTTTCCTTCCAACAACCAGACTTTCTCTTCACTCAACAGGGCCATGCTGTCCCTGGACACTTGTTATGTCATTCTTGAAGGCTGCCCACTTTCCAGCTGCTGCTTTGCCTGTGAATGCTCCCAAACATCTTTTGAAAGTTCTTGCCTAATACCACGAAAATTGGCTTTCTTCCAATTTAGAATTCTGACTTTTAGATGAGGTCTATTCTTTTCTGTAACTATTGTCGAACCAAAAGAATTATGGTCACTTGCCCCGAAGCACTACCCCACTGACATCTCAGTCTCTTGCCCTGCCTTATTTCCCAAGAGTAGGTCAGGTTTTGCTCCTACTGTAGTAGGCACATTCACATATTGAAGAAGAAAATTTTCTTGTACGTGCTTAACAAATTCCGCTGCGTCCGATCCTTAACATTACGGCAGTCCCAATCTATGTGTAGAAAATTAAATTCCCTCCCATTATTTGTTCGCTAAGAGCTCTTCACTCTCCTCAGGGATCATGCTTTGACTATTTCCATCATTTTGTTTTGATGGTGCTGCAGAGGCGGCATGTATCTAAGAAATTGGAAAGGATCTTTGATTGTGATTGTTGGGAGAGCGTGGCTCAGTACTGGCGATAATTCAGGCAGTTGACTGACATTGATGAGAAGTGTAGTGGAGTTGTAGAGCCTGGACCAGATCTGTTCACAGGATGGCAGGACTGTCCAATGAAGAGAGATTGAGCAAACTGGGCTTCTGTTGCTGCGTGGGAAAATGAGAGGTGATCCCATAGAAGATCCCATTGAAAATCCCATTGAAACCTTCAAAATACTTGTAGGTAGCTGGGTTAGATATATGTAAGATGTGCCCCCATAAGGGGGAGTTAAGAACTAGGGCCACAATTTAAAATTAATGGAGTGTCACTTAGTTCCAAGATGAGACCTTTTTACTCTGAGCATTATGAACATTTGGAATTCTCTGCAACAGGGTGCAACTCAGTCTCTAAGTATGTTTAAGGTAGATATTGATATTTTTCTGATCAGCAATGGTATGCAGCGTAATGGGGATGGGGTGGGTCAAAGACATTGAAGAGTTTGATCAACCATGATCATATTGAATGGTCAGGAAGCCTCAATAAACTGAACGGTCTTTCATTCCTGTGGACACATGTTGAAAAGGCAGATTTTGGAATTGGCATGATGTTCTGAAGTAGAATGAGGGGCAGAGGTGAGTGTGGTGGCAATCACCAAGAGAAGGTGCTAGAAAAACTAAAAGGTCTGAAGGTGGATAAACTACCTGGACCAGATGGACTACGCCACCAGAGTTCTGAAGAAGATGGCTGAAGAGGTAGTGGAGGCATTAGTGGTGACCTTTCAGGAATCACGTAAGTTGGCAGGATCCCACAAGACTGGGAAATTGCTAATGTAATCCCACCCCCCATCCCTGTTCAAGTAGGGAGTAAGGCAAAAGGTGGGACATTACAGGCCGATTAACCTGACCTTGGTCGTTGGTAAGATTTTAGAGTCCATTATGAAGGTTGAGATTTCTGAATACTTGGAAGTGCATGGTAAAATGGGGCAAAGTCAGCATGGTTTCATCAAGGGGTGGTCATGCCTGACAAACCTGTTAGAATTCTTTGATGAGGTAATGAGCAGGTTAAACAAAGGAGAGCCAATGGTTAGTATCCACTTGTGCTTCCATAAGGCTTTGACAAGGTGCCGCACAGGAGGCTGCTGAGGAAGATAAGGGACCATGGTGTTAGAGGCATGGTATGAGCATGAACAGAAGATTGGCTGTCTGGCAGAAAGCAGAGAGTGGGGATAAAAGGATCCTTCTCAGGATGGCAGCCAGTGACTAGTGATGTTCTGCAAGAATCGATGTTGAGACCACAGCTTTTCAGTTTGTACATTAATGACCTAGATGAAGGAACTGAGGGCATTCTGGCTAAGTTTGCAGATAGGTGGAGGGACAGGTAGTAGTGAGGAGGCAGGGAAGCTGCAGAAGGATTTAGACAGGGTAGGAGAGTGTATTCCATCTGCCACTTCTTTGTCCAATGTGGGAAAGTGAGAGGTCATGCACTTTGGTAGGAAGAATAGAGGCATAGACTATTTTCTAAATGGGGAGAAAAGTTCAGAAATCTGAAGTGCAAAGGGACTTTGGAGTCCTAGTCCAGAATTCTCTTAAGGTAGACTTGCAAGTTGAGATGGTAGTTAGGAAGGCAAATACAATATTGGCATTTATGTCAAGAGGAGTAAAATATAGAAGCGTGGATGTACTTCTGAGCATCATTAAAGCTCTGGTCAGACCACATTTAGAGTATTGTGAGCAATTTTGGGCCTCATACCTCAGGAAGGATGTACTGGCCCTGGAGCTGGAGCAGGTCCAGAGGGGTTTATGAGAATGATCCCAGGAAAGAAAGGATTAACATATGAGCAACATTTGAGGATTCTGGGTCTGTACTCGATGGAGTTTAGAAAGATGGAGCGGGGTGTGGAATCTACTTGAAATTTACGGAATACTGAATGAACTGGACAGAGTGGACATTGGGAAGATGTTTCCATTGGCATTAGAGTCTAGGACCTGTGGGCACAGCCTTAGAATAAAGGGAAGATGCTTTAGAATGGAGATAAGGAGAAACCTCTTCAGCCAGAGAGTGGTGAATCTACGGAATGTATTGCCACAGAAAGCTGTGGAGGCCAGGTCATTGAGAATATTTAAGACAGAGATAGATAAGTATTTGATTGTCATGAGGTTCAAAGGTTACAGGGGGAATGGGGTTGAGAAACTTATCAGCCATGATGGAATGGGGGAGCAGACGTGTTGGGTTGAATGGCCTAATTTCTGCTCCTATGTCTTATGGTCTAACTACACAGTCTTGTGATGGAGAGAAGATGGGGCCAGAAGCTCAGCTCAGGGTTGATGAGAGAGTCAAATTTTTAAATAGCCTGGTTTAACTGGAACATGGTAGCCATGGAAAACAGTGCAGTTGGATGTGATGGCTCAATTTGTGGCCAGTTTAGTAGGAAGTTCATCTTAGACTAAATATCATAAAAACACAAGTTGTGGGATGATGGGGATGAATACAGAGTAGCCTTGTGTTAGTACCTTACCAAACGTCTTTACGTCGACTGCGTACTTTTTATCAATCTAACTTGCGACCTCAAAGGAGTGTAATACATTTGTCAGACATGATTTTCCCTTCATGAAGTCTTGACTTGATTATTTCATGTATTTCTAAATGCTTTGCTATCACAATTTTTTAAAACTAATAGATTGTAACATTTTTCAAATGACATGTTACGCTAACTAGTGTATGGTCGCTTGTTCTTTGTCCCCTTCCTTGTTTAAGTAAGGGTGTTATATAGTCAGTTTTCTAATTATCTGGGACTTTCACAAAATAGAAGAATTCTTGAAAGATTGCAGCCAGTATTTCCACTCTTTGTGTAGCTACATTAATATCCTAGGATACAACCCATCAGGTCCAAGGGACATATCAGCTGTTAAATCCCACTAGTTTCCCAATACATTTTGTTTCATGATTGTACTTGCTTCTATCCGTTCAGCCCCCACCCTCCTCTGTCCCTGTCTTTTATCATGAAAATTAATGCAATTATTTATTCAATTCCTCTGCCATTTCCTGCTTCCCCATTATAAGTTCCCCTGGCTCATTCTGTCAGGGTTTACTTCAGCCTCTGACTTCCATTTTATTTATTTAAAGAAAACTATTACTGTTGTTTTAATAGTATGTGGCAGTTTACTCTCAAAGTTTGTTTTCTCCATGTTTATTAATCCTTTTTGCTCATCTTGTGTTTTTTTTTAGAAATTTCTCAATTCTTTGGTTTACTGCTACACTTTGCCACATTGTTTTTTTTTCTTTCAATTTTTAGACATACACTGCTTTTAACTTGCTTGGTTAACCATGGTTGGTTTAATCCTGTCCTTCCTTTCTCTCTTACTGGGAACTATCTTTGTTCTGGGTCATGAACTGTTTTCTTCAGTATTTGCCTTTGTTTTCTGCTAAATTCCTTTCCCAGTCCACTACAGCCAACTCTGTCCTTATTCCTTTATAATTAACCTTATTTCAAGTTCATAGTTGTTTCTGGCCCAAGCTTGTCACTTTCAAACCAAATGCTAACTTCTACTGTGTTAGGGTCACTAGGGGATCTTTTACTTTGACTGAATTTGTCAAACCTGCCTCGTTACACATTACCAGATCCAAAATAGCCTTACATTTGATTGGATCCACAACGTATTGTTTCAAGAAACTGTGCCAAATACAGTTTTATGAATTCTTGTTTGTGTCTACCTCTGCCAGTTTGCTTTCCTCGATTTCCGTTAAGTTTAAAGTCACCCATGCGGAATGTACTGCCTTTTCTTACATGACCTCATCGTCTCCTGATTTATTCTCAGTCCTACAGTATAGCCAGTGTTAAGTGGCTAATGGACGAGTCCCAACAACGTCAACCTCTCCTTGTTAGTTTTTTTTTTACTTTCATGCATATGGACTTTACTCTTTCCAGTCTAAGTAATTATTTGCCATCAGGCTTAGTCAATCTCATACTACCGAAGCCACCCCACCATTCTTTCCTTCCTCTCATTGTTTCAAACAGTCACATGCCAGTGAGTATTTACGTTCCAATTTTGATCTCTTTGTAACCTTGTTTCTGTAATGGCTATAATATCATACCTGTTCTGTTAATTTATTTACTTTGTTCCAAATACCTGCCTTTAAGTAAAGAGCCATTACTTTTGCCTTTTTACCATTTTTTCCCTCTTGATCAGATTTTACTGCCTTTTTTTAATGTTTGCACACTGTCCTTCCTGTCCCACTCTGGATATCAGTACCATAATAACTGAACCACAATGTTGCCATATCCTATTGTTTTGTAAGCCTACATATCTTCTTCTAGAAGTCCCCGCCATCTGTTTAGTTTATAGCCCTTTCTGTAGCATTAGCTGTCCCCTTCACATGATAATTCTTGAAAACTTGGAGTGGAAATAAAAAGTGATTGGGAAGAGATGATTTATGTTGAAACTGAATTTTATTGAAGTTTTGACAATGGGATTTAATAAATTTGAGCTTTTTCTAAGTACCCAGTCTGACAGCTGTCCTCATGTTTGTCACTAACTGTTAATGATTGTTTTGCCATACTCAATGAGAAGTCAAGTTACACACTAAAGTAGGTGTTCTTGGGTTGACTTATCAACTGTGTATTGTCACATCCCACTGAAATTGAATGCTGAAAATCAAGCTGTGCTATCCCAGGTTTGTGAAATCCTAGATTTTAAGAAGAATGCAATCAAAGAATCCTGGAGCAAGTTACTGCAGATGCTGGAATCTGTACTGAAAAGAAAAAAAAGTCCAGAACTGCAGGTCAGGCAGTTTCCGTAAAAGGGTAAGCTAATGTTTCGAGTCTGGATGACACTTCGTCAGAGCTGACATGAGGTGTGGAGGGGGCAGCATTTATGCAATGGTGTGAGGGGGGGGATGTGGAGTTGTGGGGGGAAAAGGGTGCTGGTAGTGCAGATTAAGCGGTCAGAATGTGAGAATGGCAGAACAATGGTGTGTCTTAACTGCTGAACTAGAAAAGAACAGCCCCACTGGATTGGGGAAAGGGGAGAGAGGACATGGTGGCAGAGAATGCAACGAGTAAAACTAAAAGAAAAGGAAGAAACAGGAGTGAGTTCACAATCTGAAGGTGTTGAACTTAAAATTAAATCCAGGACGGTGTAAAGTGCCTAGTCTGAAGATGATGTTCCTCCAGTTTGGGCTATGATTCACTGGAGCATTGTAGCATGCCAAGGACAGACAAGTGGGTATGCGAGCAGGATGCTGTGTTGAATTGCCCAGCTCGGGATGGTCGGAGTCATGCTTGCACGCAGAATGGAGGTGTTCTACAAAGCAGTCACCCAGTCGTCTTTTGGTTTTTCCAATGTCGAGTAGGCCACATTGGATGCAGTGAAATGCAATAAACTGGATTGGACGAGGTACAGGTGAAATGCTGCTTCAGCTGGAAGGACCGTTCAGGCCCTTGGATGGTGAGCAGGAAATAGGTGACAGGGCAGGTGTTGCATCTTCTGCGGTTGCGTGGGTAGGTGCCGTGAGGAGGAGAGGAGATGTTGTGATCATTGAGGAATGGACTAAGGTGTCCTGGAGGGAATGATCCCTGCGAACTGTAGGTGGGGAAATGAGGGGAAGATGTGTTTGGTGGTGTCATTCTGTTGGAGTTGTCTGAAATGTTGGAGGACAATCCTTTCGATGCGGAGGCTGGTGGGATGAAAAGTGAGAACAAGGGGAACCCGATGGTGCTGTTGTTAGTGATGGGAAAGGGCATGGGCGGAAACATGAGTCATATGTCGGATGCGGTTGAGGGTCCTGTCAGTCACAGTGGCGGGAAACTATGTTTATGGAAGAAGGAAGCCATGTCAGCAATACTGGTTTGGAAGGTGGCATCATCCGAACAGATACAACATAGGCAAAGGAATTGGGAGAATGAGATGGAATCCTTACAGGATGTGTGGGGTGTGAAGAGCTGTAGTGAAGGTAGCTATGGGAGTCGGTGGCTTTTTAGCAGATAATTGAACAGTTTATTCCCTGAAATGTAGATGGAGAGGCCAAGGAAAGGCAGGAGATGGACCATGTGAAAGTTATAGGGGTGGAAATTGGAGGCAAAATTAAGAAATTTCTGAAGGTCCCGGCGGGAGCATGAAGCAGCACCAAAACAGTCATCGATGTACTGAAAGAAAGAGTTGTGGGAGGGGGTGAGTCTAAGGTTGGAAAAAAAGATTGTTCAACATATCCCATGAAAAGGCAGGCATAACTGAGACCCATGCAGGACAGCCTGGTTGGTAGATTTTGGAAGCAAGGTAGAAGTGAGCTGTCTGTGGTTGGGAGACTAGGGCTGGAGGCAATTGATGAGGGTGGGGGAGGTCTCTGGAGGTGATATGTTTTCAATAGAAGACTATTCCCCGATCTACCCTTTTTTGTTCAGTCCAGGTTGCCATAAAGCATGGTCTGGGTTTTTGTACTTAATGAGAGGTACTACTTATAACAATAAATACTCTAGTCACAGATAAACAACTATGAACCATCAGCATGTCACTATTATTTAACTCCCTTATACAAACATACAAAAAATGGCTGTCTGGATGAAGAGAAGGCAGTTCGGTGGTCCCTGTACACAGAATTTACTAAGATGATTATTGTGTCATTCAGAGTACTGCTTCTCAGATCTTTCTTCTCCAGATGCTTTCACTTGTTTGCAAGAGGCAAAGCATGACAGTCTTGCATTTAAAAAAGGTCTCTGACTTGTTCATTTAAAGTTGCAGCTTAAAGCAACTGCAGAAGGAGAAACAAACTGGTTTTCTTTAGGCTTAAAGTAGCTTTTACTTCAGAAAATAAAAAGCACTCCAGAGTCTGTGGAGATCTTATGGCTTTTCTCTATCGCATTCACAGCCCCTAGCTGTTCAGCTACCTGGGAATGAGTTATTTCATTGTCGGCTGGCATAAGGCCTTTGACATTGGTCTGTGCATGACTAACCAGTTAACAATCAGTAACTTGCTGCCAGCTGAATCTCCATTTATATGGATCTTTTTGGCTGCAGCTTGTCTGCAAACCATCTACTTTGAACTAGCAGCTGTGTAAATAATAATTACAATGATTATCCCTATCGCAGGCTTCTTGCTTTCAAAAACTGCAGTAGTTTTTATAATTCTTGGCTTTTAAAACAGTTTTTTTTCCCCCTTTCAGTCCACAATCAGAAATACAAAAAAAGTTCTTTACATTGTTTCTTTTAGAAGATTTGGAAGGTTGATGTCAATGATTGATGCAAGCTTTGAGTTTTCATTTTATAAACTGCCACTGACTTTGAGTCCATTTTCCCCCTTCCTAGAAGGAACTGCTTATTACAGCAATGCAGTCCCATGTCTGTCTTCTGATGCAGAAGTGACCGTTCTTGAATGACTAAAGTGTATTTCTCCGAAGTATTCATGAGCTAATGATTAGGATTGGGAAACATAGCTGATTTGTTTTTCTCTTGCTTTGTACAGGAGGCCCCTTGACCCTGCTCCACCATTCAATACAACTATGGCTGAAGTGACATTCCTCACATCTGTTGTCCAGCCCATTCCCCATAAACCTTGATTCTCCCACTGGTCAAGAATGTTCCATCTCAGCACCAAATGCACTCAAGGACTCTGTCCCCACAGATCTCTGTGGCAAGGAGTTCTAAAGAGACTCCCAGAGAAGAAATTCCTCCCTGTCCCTGTCTCAAACTGGTGCCTCTCCACCATGCCCTCTCCCATGAGGGAAACATCTTCCCAGCATTTACACTGTCAAGCCCCTCTAAGAATCCCATGTTTCAATGAGACCACCTCTTCTTCTTATGCTCTGGTGAGTAAAGTCATAAGAACATAAGAACTAGGAGCAGGAGTAGGCCATCCGGCCCCTTGAGCCTGCCCCGCCATTTAATAAGATCATGACTGATCTTTTTGAGGCTCAGCTCCACTTACCCACGCGCACACCATAACCCTTAATTTCTTTACTGTAAAAAAATTTATCTAGCCTTGCCTTAAACACATTCAGCGAGGTAGCTTTAACCGCTCCACTGGGCAGGGTATGTCACAGATTCACAACCCTTTGGGTGAAGAAGTTCCGCCTGACCTTAGTCCTACATCTGCTTCCCTTTATTTTGAGGCTATGCCCCCTAGTCCTAGTTTCACCTGGTAGTGGAAACAACCTCCCTGCCTCCACCTTATCTTTTCCCTTCATAATCTTATATGTTTCTATAAGATCTCCCCTCATTCTTCTGAATTCCAATGAGTATAATCCCAGCCTACTCAGTCTCTCCTCATACTCCAACCCTGTCAACTCTGCAATCAATCGAGTGAATCTCCTCTGCATCCCCTCCAGCGCTAATATATCCCTCTTCAAGTAAGGAGACCAAAACTGCACACAGTACTCCAGGTGTGGCCTCACCAGGACCCTATACAGCTGCAGCATAGCCTCCCTGATTTTAAATTCCATCCCTCTAGCAATGACAGACAAAATTGCATTTGCCTTTTTAATTACCTGCTGCACCTGCAATCCTACTTTTAGCGATTCATGCGCAAGGACACCCAAGTCCCTCTGCACAGCAGCGTATTGCAATTTTTTACCATTTAAAACATAGTCCATTTTGCTGTTATTCCTACCAAAATGGATGACATCACACTTACCAACATTGTACTCCATCTGCCAGACCTTTGCCCATTCACTCAGACGTTCTATATCCCTCTGTAGACTTTCAGTGACTTTTGCACACTTTGCCTACCACTCATCCTAGTGTCATCTGCAAATTTTGACACACTACACTTAGTCTGCAACTCCAAATCATTTACGTAAATTGTAAACAATTGCGGTCCCAACACTGATCCCTGAGGCACACCACTAGCCACTGACCGCCAACCAAAAAAACATCCATTTACCCCTACTCTTTGCTTTCTACTGGTCAACCAATCCTCTATCCATGCCAATACATTACCTGTAATACCGTGCAACTTTATCTTATGTAGCAGCCTTTGGTGTGGCACCTTGTCAAATGCCTTCTGGAAATCCAGATACACCACATCCACATTGTCCACCATGCAAGTAATGTCCTCAAAGAATTCCACCAAATTAGTTAAACATGACCTACCCTTCATGAACCCATGCTCGGTGTTCTAATGGGACAATTTATATCCAGATGTCTTGCTATTTCTTCCTTAATGATAGATTCAAGCATTTTCCCCACTACCGAAGTTAAGCTAACTGGCCTATAGTTACCTGCTTTTTGTCTACTTGCTTTTTTAAACAGTGGCATCACATTGGCTGTTTTCCAGTCTGCAGGAGCCACCCCAGAGTCCAGTGAATTTTGGTAAATAATTACTAGTGCATTTGCTATTTCCCCCATCACCTCTTTTACTACCCTGGGATGCATTTCACCAGGGCCAGGAGACTTGTCTACCTTTAGCCCCATTAGCTTGCCCAGCACTGCCTCCTTAGTGATAATGATAGTTTCTAGGTCCTCACCTGCTATAACCTTCTTGCTATCAGTTTTCGGCATGTTATTTGTGTCTTCCACTGTGAAGACCGACACAAAATAACTGTTTAATGCCTCGGCTATTTCCTCATTCCCAGTTATTACATTGGCCTTCTCATCCTCTAAAGACGCAATGTTTACCTTCGCCACTCTTTTACGATTTACATATTTATAGAAACTATTGCTGCCTGTTTTTATATTCTGAGCTAGTTTACTCTCATAATCTATCTTACTTTTCTTTATAACTTTTTTTCGTGGCTTTCTGTTGGCCTTTAAAGATTTCCCAGTCTACTAGTTTCCCATTACTCTTTGCTTTTTTGTATTTTTTTTGTCAATCTGATACTTTCTTTTATTTCCTTAGACATCCATGGCTGACTATCTCTTTTCCTACAGTTCTTCCTTATCACTGGAATATACTTCTGCTGAGCACTGTGAAAAATCGTTTTGAAACTCCTCCACTGTTCTTCAGTTGACCCACCATCAAGTTTTTGCTCCCATTTTACCTTACCTAACTCCTCCCTTATCCCATTGTGGTCTCCTTTCTTTATGTACAGGACATTGGTACTGGATTTAACCTTCTCATGCTCCATCTGTATTTTAAATTCAACCATACTGTGATCGCTCCTTCCGAGAGGATCCCTGACTGTGAGATCATTAATCATTCCTGTCTCATTACACAGGACTAGATCTAGGATAGCTTGCTCCCTCGTAGGTTCCGTCACATATTGTTCAAGGAAATTATCGCGGATGCATTCTCTGAACCCCTCCTCAAGGCTGCCATGACCGACGTGGTTTGACCAGTTGATATATAGATTGAAATCCCCCATGAAAATTGCTGTACCATTTTTACATGCATTAGCTATTTCTATGTTTATTGCCCGCCCCACCACGATGTCATTATTAGGTGGCCTGTAGACCACACCTATCAGTGACATCTTCTCTCTGCTATTTCTAATTTCCACCCAAATGGATTCAACCTTTTGTTCAGTAGAACCTATATCATCTCTCACTACCACCCTGGTATCATCCTTAAAAATCCCAACCTCTTTAGCCATTGCTTATATGACGGTCACCCCACAACAGGGATCATCCCAATGGATCCTGTCTGAACTGCCTCCAATGAAATGATACCTTCCCTTTAGTTAGGGGGCCAAAATTTTTCACAGATGTGACGGCCCAATCAGTACACTGCATAGCCATAATAAGACATTCCCGCCACTCTGACACTCCAAATCAACCCCACACCCAGGACAAACATTTCACCAGTCCCCCTGATCACCACCTGCATCAGTGCACAAGCAACCCCAAGGCCCCCCTGCGCTCCAGCTTGTGCAGCCCCTCTGCATCCACACAAACACTCTGTTCTTTTATTCTCAGTTCCATAATTGAAAACTTCACATTTTCCCAAATTATGCTCCATTTGCCAATATTTTCCCCTTTTAACCTGTCAATATCTTTCTGTAAACTGCGTGCATCCCCACTGCAATCTGCCTTGCCACGTATTTTTGTGTTGTCCGCAAATTTCACTACAGTACATTCACTTCCTCCTTCATTGTCATTAATACATATTGTAATCAGTTGTGGTCCTCAGTATAATGCTTAACTGTTCTGCACCTGTGTAGATTATCTGCCTCAGCTTGCATTGTTTCAATGTAACCTTGCAGCTTCCAGTTGAATCGTAGAGTCATCATTTTGAGTTAGTCACCTTGTTTGTATCAACTATTAATACTAAAAAGACCTCTTAGCAAGCAGGATTGGCCAGTAGATGTGGCTGGGCTCTTAAAATCTATATTTGACCTAAGCTTTTTTTACTCAAAAGTGCTTAATGCATCAGCCCTTCTGCTTGGCCATTTCTCATCTTCCCCTTGTTACTGTTTCAGCCTTCCCCACAAGACTAAGATTTATTTAACGTACCAGTAAAATTATTCAAATTTCTGAGTTGCAGCAATAATTTGTTTAACTAGCACCTTTTAAGACATATCTGTCCTTCTTAGATTTTTAGAAAAATTCCTCCATTGCAATTCTGGCTGCGAAGGACCCTCCAAGTTAGCTGGAGTCTTCCTGAGTTAGATTGGAGCTGAGAATACCTCCAGGTCCTTCCACCCACCACCTCCCCAACTCACCCCACTGGGGTTGGGGGGGAGAGAAAGAGAGTGTTTATCCATATATGTGAAACTTGAAGCTCTCAGGGTTTGGCACCATCTGTAGAAAGTAAACAAAATTTATGTTTTAGGATGTATAATCTTTAATCAGAAGCAAAAAAAGTTAGAGATATAGTAGGTTTTGAATAAAAATACAGATGAGTGTGTCAAGAACACAAGGGAAAATTTGTGATTGGATGGAGACAGGAAAGATTCAATCATTTCATGGTTCACTGTCAAAGGGAATGGTAACGGGTCAAATAAATAAACCCTGTAATGTGGAAAAAGATCTGATCATGAGCAGTTATTACAATATGCTAAATTGTAAGAGGTACAAATAAGTTGCTGCTTCCTGTGAAGGAGGGTTTGGAACATGGGATAGTGAGAAGTGAGGACATTAAAAGGCAATATATCTTCCCCATCTGTGTGGAAAGGCATGATTGGAAGTAGAGAGATTGTTGGGCATGACTAGTGGAGTGTTATTGTCTTCCTCGTGATGGTCAATCTGTTCACCGTACTGAAGATAATGGGAGGACACAGCTGATGATATCGTTACACCGAAAGGGTAGAAATGCTGTTCAATGATGTGTTGAAGGTGGAGGATGGTGGGGTGGAAAGTGAACACAAGAAGAAACCTATCATGGTTTGAGGAGGGAGGAAAGGAAATGGTAACCGACATTGTTGTGAGCCACGTAAGCCAGGAAGCGGGTAATTGTGTGCAGGGTGAATCCATTGTCGAGGAAGAAGGAAGACCTGATGTAGAAGACTGTTGATTGCATTAGTGATAGAGAAATTGGGAGAATTGTATGAAGAAAAATAATAGAATAGTAATTTATTGTCACTTGCATTTTTACAAAAAAAGTGAAAAGTATTTAAGTCACCATACCATGGCACTATTTTAACAACAAAATTACACATATGTAAATAAAAGGAAAAAATTTAAGGCAAAGTCCCCCTTAGTTCATTGCACAGCTACTGGGGCTCCCAAGGACCTGACATCGAAGCAGCCGAAAGGAATCCTGGGCCGCTGCCGAAGCAGCTGCATGGAGTCCCAGGAAATCCAATCACAGAAGGGTGACATAACTGCATTTCTGTCACATCAGGTTTTCAGCTCCCCACATAGCTGGTGACACAAATTTCACAAGTCAACTTTCTTCAAAGAGCAAGGGAATTTGGAAATTTTGTTTATGCAGGGCAGGATTTTCATTTTCACTTCTGGCTAGGAATAAAAACTGGCTGATCCCAAGATTCACTGCTAACGCCTGTTTTGATCTGACAGTTCATGCAGGACCTTTCTTCACATCTGAAACAGAATTGAATCAGATAAAAGAAAGGGAAATAAACATGACACTGTACTCCCACCTTCCATGCTCCAGTCACACATCGAATTTCTCTGGGGAAATTCCACACTGCTGGCCTGGACTTGAAACGTTAACTCTGTTCTCCAAAGATGGTGCCGAATCTGCTGATGTTCCGTGGCATTTTGCGTTTTTAGTCCAGCCAACTGAGTGTGATTGTTACTTTTACAATCATGTTCCAGGCTGCAGCAATGAATGGTAATGGTGGAAGCTCCTATTCCATGTCTGGCAATCTCACCAGTTACTGGTAAAGTTAGAATTAGAATTAGAATCCCTACAGTGTGGAAACAGGCCCTTCGGCCCAACAAGTCCACACCGAACCTCAGAGCATCCCACCCAGATCCATTCCCCTATGACCCACCTAATATATACCCTCTACCTCCCTGAACACTACGGGCAATTTAGCATGGCCAATCCGCCTAACTTGCACATCTTTGGACTGTGGGAGGAAACCGGAGCACCCGGAGGAAACCCACGCAGACACGGGGAGAATGTGCAAACTCCACACAGACAGTCGCCCGAGGCTAGAATCGAACCCAGGTCCCTGGCGCTGTGAGGCAGCAGTGCTAACCACTGTGCCACCGTGTCACAAATGTAAATTTGTGAATGTTAAATGTAAATGTAACTGGTAAATTTGGACCAAGGTATCTCTGGGAGTCAGTGGGGCTTATAGTGAATATTGCTTAACAAACAATACTAAGAAATGGAGCCATATTGGGGAAGATAAGGGAAAAGTGGGAGTTATATTCATGTGAGGGTGGTAGAAGTGCAAAAATTTGAAGGAAAGTCTGTTTCTTTTCTAGTTAACTATGAAAGCAGAAATTGGCACTGATTCATGTAACAATATAGTGGAACACAAGCTGAATAAAATCCATAACCACATTGTTAGACCTCCTACTTGGTTACATAGTATTACATAGTATTCTAAAGGTATCTTGATTTAAATATGAATAGTGAAATTTGAGAGAGATTTCAATAGGTTACCATGAATGTATGTCGAAGTGTAAGTCAATGGATAAATTGCAAGTTTATATTTATGAACACTATTTTGGTGTTTGGTTTGGTGTTGTAAGTTGGATTGCAGTTACTTGATACATAGCTAGTCAGCAGGGTTTATAGGTATGATATTTGATTCCTGCATCAACTGATTGTGGTTTTAATTTCACATCCAGGTCATGGTAGATGCAGTTGTTGGTTTCACAAAAAAAAAATTATGTGATGTCTGAAAGATTAATTTAAGTTGCAAGAATTGTACTGGTGAAATGAAGTGTCTTTTTAACAATTCCTGCAGTTACTTTAAGGAAATTGGGGGAAAAATGTATTATTCAGCACCTGCATGACACATCGCATTTAATCTGGAGAATTGCTAGGAGTATGGATAATCATTAGAACAGATCATTGAATAACTTTCACCACTCTTTATTTTATGTAAACAGTTATCAGTCATTAGTATTAAAGTCCTTAATTTTAACTGATGTTAGCCTTCAATTGTTCTCTCAAAGAAGTAGTTTGCATTGGCAGTGTATTTGAGGTTTGTTCGGCCATTGAGAAGGAGGAGTTATCTTACTATTTAATATTCTGAATATTTTTGTTTAAGCAAGATAAATATATTTGTTTAATGCACCTACTGATTTCATGTAAGAATATATCCCTAAATTAGAAGGAAAGAAAAAATATAATCTAAATTTCTCAATTTTATGTCAATTGGTGAATGAATAGAATAGACTGTTAAATGAGCTACTAGGTGGACTATGACCTAATTCTATTACCAATGTCAATTATTTCTTTACTCTTTTGAATCAGAGTTCAAACTTTGTTAAAATATTGCCCCAAGATGACCAGGTATGAATCTCTCAGTCATGTGAGAGTTCAGAAAATGAATGTCAATGAAGTGGTTGACCAGCAAGTGAAAAATCTCACAAGTGAGCAATGAGAGACCTATTTGCAAACAATTAGAATATATTAACCTGTCACTATTACCTAATTTTACCTAAGTGATATATAGAATCGCATTGCCCCACCCAACCGATAGAAACATGATGTTGGGCATTCCCAATGTGAAAGTCAGATGACTCACCGCTTGCTCCTCTTAGCTTCCCTTTTCTACAGCACTCACCAACATCTGCTGGCATGCTCTATAGGCAGTAATCTGCTCCAAGGGTATGGACATTAATCAGTCATAGGGTGTGCCCATTGAAAGTTAAGGTGGGAGTTATCAGGCGCCACTTATGGCAAGGAAACTTGATCATGGGGAGTAGAAGTCACATACTGGGTTGCAGAGGGGGTAATAGTTACGATAGGGAAGTGAGGTGCAACTTGGCATATGTGGGTGCAGACAATAGAGCATGGAATGGAAATGAGTAATGCGGAGGAATGTCATTGATTGTCATCAGCAGCACTCTGGCTTCGACTGGAAGGGAGGGGGAATGCACTACTATGCCCCTGTCTTGATCACATTGAATGCCTGATGCTCGAAATTAAAGTGTAGAGATGAACAAATAAATAAATGTTGGGTAGGAGTGTGAGGAAGATGACAGCCAAGAGGGTTGGTAAGGAGGACAACCAAGAAGGCAATATGAGTATCTGGTGGTCACCTGGATTCAAAGGCTTAGTTTGTGATTCACTCTGTGAATTATAAAGCTGTCTCCTTCCGTCCTTATCCAAACAGCATCGCTAACTGCTTGCTCGTGACAATAAAGCTAACTCAGATTTGTACAAAATACCTTTTGCTTACAAGAAACAGCAAGTAGAAGAGGTGCATGACACAGATTCTCTTTATTTTCAGCAGGGTGTGCCTTGGCAGATTTACCTGAAGCCATTGTTTTAATAATGAACTGGTTTGAAGAACAATCATACCCTCAACCGTATATTGTGTGATAGGGCTGTCTCTCCCTCTCTGTCTCCCCTCCTTTCTCTCTCTCTCTCTCTCTCTCTCTCTCTCTCTCTCTCTCTCTCTCTCCCCCCCTTTCCCCCTCTCTCTCTGTCTCCCCCTCTCTCTTTCTCTCCTGTTGCCATTCAAGTTATTCTGGCTCTAACAACATCCATTTATGTTAGGATGTGACCATCTGCAGTATTAGTCTAACCACCTTATTTTAGCAGTATTTGCCATCTCTGAATCCTGCATCATCAACATGATTGAAGTTATCATTGACTAAAACTTGACGGAACCAGTTAGAAGAAATACTGTGGCTGCAAGAGCAAATGAGAGGGTGGGGAGCTTAGCTCCTGACTCCCCACTACCTGTTCACTATCTACAATGAATAAGTTGTGAGCGTGGTGGAGTGCTGTCCATTTGCAAGTATAAGTGCAGCTCCAACAACACTCAACAAAGGTGATACCAGACTGCTTGAATTGCACCCATTCACCGTCTTAAGCATTCGCTCACTGTCTCTACCAGTGGGCCACGGTGGCAGCAGTGTCTGCAAGGTGCACTCATCAAGCCTTCAATGTTGCCTTCTAAACCTATGACCTCCACCTCCTGGAAAAACCAAGGGCAGAAGGTTTGTGGAGCATCTTCATGAGGTTCTGTCCCATGTCACATATCGTTCGAATTTTGAACTATAACGCAGTTCCTTTGTTTTTGCTGGGTCAGATTCTCGAGCAGTCTCTCTAAACACTACTGTTGATATACTCCATTACATCAATTAAATTAGAGTTCACACAGCTCTCCACCAATTTGGAAGACATTGTGAGGGCAGTTTGACTGGGCAATCGATTTTGCTAAGGAATAGATTTAAAAAAAATCTCTGGCATTCTTTTGGTGAATCAACACTCTATTCTGCAGATGTAATTTTTTAAATCAGTGACATTGTATGATCCCATCTGATGTTGTTATTATTACTGGAAAAGTCAGATTCCAGATTGAAACTAGGTTTGAGCGATCATTTTTGTTTTCATTTTTTTAACCAGGTGGTGTCTCACTGAAATACAAGCACCAAATATTACAGATTTTGTTTTAACAAGAAAACAGATCTTTATTAAGTAAACTAAATGAAGAGAAAATGGGTAAAAAAATGTTTTTACATAGAGCACAAACTCATTGTATGGAACACACATTAAAAATATAATCCCATTCATCCCATTAATCCCAAATTCCAAAAAATGTCATCCCTTGCACAATACCGAAAAGCATCCCTTGTACAATACTCACACCAGAGAAGAAATCTTTTCTGAATGACCCGCTAGGCTTGGGTGACTGTGACTTTATTTCCTAGACCAGAAACACTGATAGCTTTGTCTTTGTTGTTACACATGAGATTAAATGTACTCAGCTTCCAGAAATCTTTCCAGGGCTTTTTCCAACGCTAGTAGTCTGTGAGTATCACTAATTCCTTACTCATAGTTATACTATATTCTGTCTTTCTCAAGACCGCTGTTCTTATGCAATGAAGGGCTTCAAAGAACTGCCCAAAACAAAATAAAACTTAAAAGGAAGTCACTCCCTGTAAGCTATGAGTGTTTCTCCTACGCTTAAAAAACATTAAGTCTATAAATTCCTAACGTTAAAGACATTAGCAATAGATTGGGTGAGTAGACAGGCTTCGTGAACATCTCAAGTAAAGCACAAAACCCAAAAATTCCACTTGGCCCCGCTGTTTCCACAGAGTAGGGCAAATTGCAGACTGGAGGCGTTCACCCAGAAACATGGCCCGAACTGCAGGCTCCAGCATGAGATTTTAACACTGTAAACTAAAATTGTTCCAAAGGACATTAGAAGAGGATTCACTGTCATGAAATTCCAGTTAAATGTTAAAGCACAATGATGTACCTTGCTAAGTCATAAAACATCCTAACATAAACAAGAAGTTCTCAGATTATTGTAAACAAAATTTACACAACAGAAAAGTTGATTGCAAGTTGATTATTAACTTCAGAGACTCAAAACCTAAACTTAAAAAAAATGTTTTTAAAATGTCTGCAAATCAGTTTTTATCACACCATCCTGAAGTACACAAATTACTCTGGTGCACCCTTGAGTAATGTTTTGTATAAATTTATCATGATTTCTTCAATGTTGTATTCTGTAATGAATTGAAATACAAGTCTAGCTAATCTGTTTCATTGGCTTGATGTTCTGATCATTGCACGTTGAGGGAATTATACATTGGATATTTAGGTGTTTCGATTCATGCACATCCTTTGTGGGTTTCAGTTAGTGTAAGTTATAATCCCTTGCACATTTCAGTTGAGTCCCAATTCCACTAAATGTCTGTCTTCAAGTTTTTGTTTTCAGTCCTTTCTGCTGCTTGTCAAAAGTCCTTGTTCATTGTTGTGAAAAAAAATTACACTTGTGTTCGGTGTACTTGAGTCCAAGTTACACCTGTATAAATTTAATGAAGCAGTGATCCCAAGTGTAGATGAGTTTGATGTTCTCCAGTTTGTATCTTCACATGCACTTTGTTTCCCATATTGATCGTCTTGGAATTGCTGCTGCTGAATTTTTGGAACTGTCCCTGTGTGAGCTGCCTTATGAGCAAAGTCTGAAAATCCATGCATACAGCAATTCTCAATTACTCTGGTGGGGAAATGAGGTGCTTTTTCTATGTATGTGAACAAATATGATAGCTTGATATCAAATCTGTGATCTTAAAGTTAAGAATTGGAAAAAGAGCTTTTAGACTGTTGATTAGACACATTGGACCATCCAAATGGTGGAGTAGAGCTGGAGGAACCATGATGAAAGCAAATTTCAAAAACATATCTCAACATTAGTGTGTGACAATTGGGAATTTCAATTACTCAAAATATTGTGGGGTTAAACAGTACAACAGTGATGGGCTGGTAAATACAATACTGGTAAATATTGTGCAATAAGTGGAGAATGTTAGAATGAAAACACAAATTAGGAATAGGGGTAAGCCACTTGGCCCGTTGAGCCTGCAGCACCATTCAGTAATATAATTGGCTGATCTATTGCTTCACATTCCCACTTCCCGTGATGATTTTTCACCCTGGCTTTCTCATTAACAGCCTAGTTAATTCTGGCTTGGAAATACTCGAAGGCTGTGTTTCCACTGCCTTTTAAGGAAAAGCATTCCAAAGGCACTCAACCTTCTGAGAAAAAATAACTCCTCTTCTCTATCTTAAATGGGTGACTCCTTAATTTTAAATAGTCACCTCGAGTACTAGAATTTCCCACAAGATGAAACGTCCTTTCTACATACCATGAGTATGTGTACAACAACCTGCCATGTTTTACAAGTTCAGATTACTTGCATTTTCTTTTCCAGATAATTCACTGCTCCTCACAACCTCAGTGAAATATATCCTATCTCGAAGCATTGTATGAAAACGATTTCTCAGTAATGCGTATGGGCCTTAAGCACAGTCAAGTTGAATTGAATGAAAGTCAAACAAGCTGTTTCATAGAATAGCTCTGCAGAATTCTACCAGATATTTAATTTGTTATAGTTTTGCACAAGAATAATTTATTTTTGCTATGCATTATTATTTAGTTTGGGTTTTCCCATTGATGTTATTTTGATCATGTCAGAGAAGTTTTCAGCAGCAGATTGACTTAATCTTTTGCATCCATTTCATTTTGCTTGGTTTCTTATTGGATCTTTGCTGTATTTTAGAGCTAAAAAATTTAGTTTTTGTCTCATAAAGGAGAAGTGGTTTTCAGCGACTGCAAAATACATGTGTCAAACTGTAGCACAATTAGTTATTTGTAAGTGATTTTCAAACTTTTTTTGGAATTAATTTTGTAACCACTTTATTCAAATTTTCAAAAAAAAACTGTTTCAGATGATACTTGGACTTAAATTGAATTTATAGTGTTTCCTCAGTGCAGATGTGATTAAAGGGAAGACTCTGGTAAAGCATTGAATAATTAAACAAAAAATAATCATTTATGAGATGTCACTGGCTGAGCTAGTGTTTATTGCCCATCCTCTGTTGCCCTTAAGAAGGTGTCAGTGAGCTACTTTCTTGAACCACTGTGGGCCATCTGCTGTAGGTTGATCCACAATGTCCTTAGACTGCATTCTTGGATTTTGACCCAACGTAATGAAGGAATGACAATATATTTCCAAGTCAGGATGCTGAGTGGCTTGGAGAGGAACTTGAAGGTTGTGGTGTTCCCATGTATTAGCTGCCCTCCTCTTTCTAGATATAAGAGGTATGGATTTACAAGGTACAGTCTCAGGAGCCTTGTGAATTTATACAACACACCTTGATGGTACACACTGCTGCTACTGAGTGTCAGTGTTGGAAGGAGTATTCCTTCTCAAAACAGCTTTACTTTCTAAAAAGAAAACCTGGGCACTTTTACCCTGAGAAATGCATTCTTGATTATACACTAGTTCTTGTGATATATATGAAATTTTATATATAAAATTTATATTTCTCTGCATTTCACAGTTTAAATATGTGTTGTGTCTCTAATTAAAGCTAGTTGATGTTCCTGTGCTTCGTACTTTGCATGCCAGTGTGACAAGTTTTTGATTTAAACTGAAGTTTTGTTCTGAATGGAGCAACAGGTCCCTTCAAGCCAAAGAATAATCCATCGCATGTGTACTGGTGAGACAGGGAAAAGTTGGAGAAAATAAATTTGGGTATTAGATGTGACTCCGTCACATCATCAAGATGACAGCAGAGTAATCTCATCCACTCCGACTGCTTTTCATTTCTTTTTTTGTCTTGTCTTGTTTTTTCCCTTTACTTTACTTACATACTTCCCTTTACTTAACATCGGCAGCAGCAAGAAATCGCAGCGCAGGCTCGAGTTGGCCCAGCGCAGACATCGTAGCGGTGGTGAGTGAGCCCCTCTTTACTTTCATGGGGTGAGGAATGGGACCTGGCATCGGAATCGGCAGCTGCTACATCATTGGAGGGAGTTAGGACCAGCAGCGAAAGATAGCCCCCGTGGATTGGCGCCTTCATCATTGGTTGGGTCCGGCGCTGGCGGAAGGGCATCATAGTGACATCACCGAGGTGGGCCTAGCAGTGAGAGATGCCACTCTAATGTTGGCAGGCGGGCTGCAGGCATTGGTAGAGGAGAATCGGCCCAGCAGCGAAAAATGGCACTGAACAGTGGCAACTTGAATGTTGGTTGGGACTGGTGTAGATGGCAGTGAGGCACTGGTGGAGGGATGGCGGCATAGGCATCTTTTGATGATGAGCTGGTTCAGGACTGATGGACTTTCTTTAAACAGTATCTTTGCTTTTTTCATTCTTAAAACTAATAAAAATGGCAACAGTGGAAAAGCTTTTCACTGTATTTTACTGTTTTTCTGACTGTAAAATACATGTGACAATAAATCATAAATAATAGATTTTAACTTTTTTAAAATGTTTTAAATTTACCGAAGCTCTTAGACTTTATTGTTCTGTTGATCCTATGGAATGGTGCATGATTGACCTTTTGGGCACTGGTCTTTGTCTCCCAGTCAGTCAGTGGCATCCTGTGATCTGGTTGAGAGCTCTGAACAATGAGGCTGGAAGTTTAAGTTCTTCTTGTGCTTTGGTAGCTGGAGGCCCCTTAAAAGTGGAGGGGCAAGGAGTATTTCTTTTTCTTTATTCATTCACGGGCTGAAGGCATCGCTGGCCAGGCAGCATTTATTGCCCATTCCTAATTGCCAAGTAAGAGTCAACCACATTGCTGTGGATCTGGAGTCACATGTAGTCCAGACCAGTTGAGGGTGGCAGTTTCCTTTTCTAAGAGACATTAGTGAACCAGATGGGTTTTTCCGACAAGCAACAATGGATTTACGGTCATCATTGGATTCTTAATTCCATCGCCCTCCACCTCTCTGTGGACTGTGTGAAATTATTTTTAATCTTTACAAATCACTTGCTAATTTTCTTCCCTGCAGGTACCATGGAAGCCAGCAGCCTTCTGAGGTTTGTGTTTTGTGTGAACCTAAACAGAGTGACAGCAAGCTAATGGGACCATAGTGTGAAAGACCAGGTGGGGCTACTGGAGGAAAGGAACAATTATTGAGTAACTTCGGCAGTCGCTGTTAGATTATTGGTTCTTTCTGGAAAGATGAACTTAAATTACACCATTTACAATGCCTTGTGATGGATGATTCCAATTCTATCTTTAACATTATGCATGTATATACACAGACTTATCAGGGATTCATTGGATGATAATCAGAGATGGTAATATTAACTTTTTATTACTTTGTCTGTATCCCAGTTGACTGTAGATAAATCAGTCTATAGATACCAAACCTATGCCCTTCTGGTCTGCGCTGCCCTTAGCGGATGTTTTCTAGCCACTCTGGGATTTAAGCCAGGGCATGAACTGTGGTTTAGCAACAGGAGTCACAGGCAAACCCCAAAGTAGAGTTTTGTCATTTTGTGTTTTCCTGTTCATGGCTTGGTGAAGGTCCACTGGCTTAACCACCCAGATTGATGATAAGTTTATAAATGTAGCGAGTGTGTAAAAGATGAATGAAGGTTAAGAACTTAGAAGAATATGGGACTTCTGTAGTTTGAAAAACTTTAAACAGATCATTACAGGTCACTCAACAGAACCAGGCAGTTATTAATACTTGCTTGACATTGTCTTTATAGATGTGATGCAATCTGCCCCATGCTTGCTGATTGACCAAAGGAGTGTGATTTTTTTTTTTCAACTCATCACAGCTCTATCTAACTCAAATTCAGAATAGGAGTGGGGGAGTCTTTACCTGCTATAATCTCGGCAGCATTTCTCTTATTTCCATTTAGAACATAGAACATTACAGCGCAGTACAGGCCCTTCTGCCCTCGATGTGGCGCGACCTGTGAAACCAATCTGAAGCCCATCTAACCTACAGTATTCCATTATCATCCATATGTTTATCCAATGACCATTTAAATGCCCTTAAAGTTTGCGAGTCTACTACTGTTGCAGGCAGGGCATTCCACGCCCTTACTACTCTCTGAGTAAAGAACCTACCTCTGACATCTGTCCTATATCCATCACCCCTCAATTTAAAGTTATGTCCCCTCGTGCTAGCCACCACCATCCGAGGAAAAAGGCTCTCGCTGTCCACCCTATCTAATCCTCTGATCATCTTGAATGTCTCTATTAAGTCACCTCTTAACCTTCTTCTCTCTAACGAAAACAGCCTCAAGTCCCTCAGCCTTTCCTCATAAGACCTTCCCTCCATACCAGGCAACATCCTGGTAAATCTCCTCTGCACCTTTTCCAATGCTTCCACATCCTTCCTATAATGCGGTGACCAGAACTGTACGCAATACTCCAAGTGCGGCCGCACCAGAGTTTTGTACAGCTGCAACATGACCTCATGGCTCCGAAATTCAATCCCTTTACTAATAAAACCTAACACAGCGTACGCCTTCTTAACAACCCTACCAACCTGGGTGGCAACTTTCAGTGATCTATGCACATGGACACCGAGATCTCTCTGCTCATCCACACTACCAAGAATCTTACCATTAGCCCAGTACTCTGTATTCCTGTTACTCCTTCCAAAGTGAATCACCTCACACTTTTCCGCATTAAACTCCATTTGCCACCTCTCAGCCCAGCTCTGCAGCTTATCTATGTCCCTCTGTAACCTGCAACATCCTTCCGCAGTATCCACAACTCCACTGACTCTGGTGTCATCCGCAAATTTACTAACCCATCCTTCTACGCCCTCATCCAGGTCATGTATAAAAATGACAAACAGCAGTGGCCCCAAAACAGATCCTTGCGGTACACCACTAGTAACTGAACTCCAGGATGAACATTTCTCATCAGCCACCACCCTCTGTCTTCTTACAGCTAGCCAATTTCTGATCCAAACCGCTAAATCACCCTCAATCCCATGCCTCTGGATTTTCTGCAATAGCCTACAGCGGGGAACCTTATCAAACGCTTTACTGAAATCCATATACACCACATCAACCGCTTTACCCTCATCCACCTGTTTGGTCATATTTTCCCTGCCCATATAAGTCTTTTTTTGAATTACTATTTAAAATGTTCATGTTCACTGGCATAAAAGGTTAAATGTTTTGTCATATACGTTTCTTTGTAGAGGGTTCTGTTACTAAGTAATTGTCTGGTCAGCTCTAGTGCAGTCCTGTATGATAGTTATGAGTCAGTGTCATTTTGTCTCCGTAATTGTGAGATGAAGAATTTGAGAGATGAATTGTGAGTGTTCCACCATTGCAGTTTTGGCTATAGTTTATGCTGCTTACAGAATGTGTGGAGGCAAAAACGTTTCTTATTTCAGCATTAAACAGACAAAAGCCCTCTTGATTGATAAAATTGACAATGTTAACAGGCTTACCAAGGCCTTTAAAACAAAGGAACAAGGCTAATTCTGTGACTGCATCTCTACAGCGGAAGCATCATTTTTAAAATCAATAATTTGTAAGTTCGAAGAAAAGTCTACTTAATGTCTTTGTTGAGATAAGCAATTGTGGAAGAGCAGAGGCAAAATTTGGAAATGATTAGATGTATTTTAATACATAATATATGGTGTAACACAATAGAAAAAATACAATTAACAAATAGCGTTGGAGAAAACATTGGATTTAGTAACGAGATTCACATTAGACTCATTGATAAGCTCAGCTAACTAATATAAAACTGAAATATGTCATTTCTCAAATGCTGTACAAATGTACAAGCATCCTTGAAGGACAAAAGAACACCTGTGCATGGTGTCAGCCCTGAGGTTTTGCAGATAGAAAAGGGTCTCTGTTCAGGTACAATTTTGTTTAAACCAGTTTTCTATTTTCTTGTACCTTGACCAAGTGGTTACGATGCATGTCACCTTCATCAGTGAACGTCCACAGGCAAATAAGTCTTGGGAAAATCATATGTCCTACTCTGCTTTCACTTAACAGTGAAAGGAACAGGAAACAAGGGTTATCCAAGATTTCTTTGCCCAAGCTCAGGGATATTGGGGCAAATTGTACTGCCTCAATTGAAATCAGCCAACTATGCAAAGACCAGGATGCTGTAACCTTGGAATGGCTTGCAGCCCTGAGGGGTTGAATTTAATGAAATCTGCTACTTTGTTTGCAAACACAAAAAGTGATGAAAGCTACCATTTCATTGTGCTAGCTTAGTTGATATGATCATGGCCTTCAAGCAAGGAAACATGCTAACCACTACCCCATTTACCTTCCTGTGATTCTAGTCCCATTAAACTGATAGACTCATTGGAATCATTGTTTTAGAGCAGCCGTGATCTAATTAAATGACGTGTCATGCTCTGGAAATCAAGCCCTGCTACTCCTTGATTCTTCACAAAAATTAGAGATTTTATCCAAGTACGCAACATTCCCAGTTTGCCTGTTGGATAGACCCAGGCAAACAGAAAACACCAGTCAAGTTTCTACACTTAACACAAACAAACTTTTGTTATAAATAAATAAATTCTAACTATGGTAAATAACTATGATTTGTCGACGTGACTCGGAGTTATAGTTCTACCCCTGCTGGAAAAGCTCTGCAACCCCACACCCCGACACACACAGTCAGAAATAGACAGACCAAAAACATTGGTGTTCTAGGTGGAGAGAAAAAGTAAAGGGGAAACAGTTCAGTAGCCTCAGTCCATGATGTTCTTTCTTTTGCTCGCCAGGATTTTCTGTTCTTTAATCTTCTTCAGGTTCTGTTGACAGGAGGCACAGATGTTTTGTACACTAATTGCAGAATCTTTTAGTGTAATTTCAAAGGCTCAGTTCAGACTGACTAGTGAGGGAAAATAAACTGGATTTTTTCAAGCTTTAGATTTTCTTTGCAGGGAAAGACACATCATCTGCATCTTGTAGCAGTCTCTGCAGCTCGAAGGCTACTAGTAGTTTGCACTGCCACAAGCTGTTCAGCTACCCAGGAGCCAGAAAGATAGTTGTTGTCAGACTGGTGGCCACAACTGGTTCCAACTTGACTAGCCAATCAGAAACCTGAGTGCAGCCAGTTCTCATTTTGCCCATTCCCCTGGTGTTGGTCCATCTGCAAACTATTTCTCCGTCTGTTTGAACAAAGCAGCATTGTAAATGCAACTTAGAATGTGTTTCACTAACTTGCTTTTCAAAAGTGCGGCAATTCCTTCCACAATTTATTTTCCCCATTTCAGCCCACAATCAAATATATAGAAAAAAATAAAAAGATATTGTCTTTACAAATGGTGTAGGTATAGGGATTTAATGACCCACCAATCCTGTCCTATGTTCCAAGGAAACTAAAGGTGAACAGTAAATGTGAACTTTGTAGTCATATGTGACCACTATTTGGATCATATGAAACTGGGCAACATCATAGTGAGCTCATGGACAACTGATTTCAGAAGGGAGATAGTAGGAACTGCCGATGCTGGAGAATCTGAGATAACAAGGTGTAGAGCAGGCCAAGCAGCATCAGAAGAGCAGGAAAGCTGACGTTTTGGGTCTAGACCCTTCTTCAGAAATGGGGGAGGGGAAGGGGATTCTGAAATAAATAGGGAGAGAGGGAGAGGCGGATAGAAGATGGATAAAGGAGAACATAGGTGTAGAGGAGACAGACAAGTCAAAGAGGCAGGGTTGGAGCCAGTAAAGGTAAATGTAGGTGGGGAGTTAGGGAGGGGATAGGTCGGTCCAGGGAGGACGGACAGGTCAAGGAGGTGGGATGAGGCTCGTGGGTAGGAGATGGGGGTGGGGCTTGAGGTGGGAGGAATGGTTAGGGAAGCAGGGACGAGCTGGGCTGGTTTTGGGATGTGGTCGGGGGAGGAGAGATTTTGAAGCTTGTGAAGTTCACATTGATACCCTTGGGCTGCAGGGGTCCATCTTCATCTACTGTTTATTCCTTTTCCCCCTTCCCTCTATCCCATCTTCATATATATAAATCTTTTCTTAGCTACAATCAGTTCTGAAGAAGGGTCACTGGACCTGAAACCTTAACTAGGCTTTCTCTCCACAGATGCCAGATCTGCTGAGTTTTTACAGCAATTTCTGTTTCTATTTTTGATTTCGAGCACGCAGACTTTTTTTTTCCATTTCCACATGTTAATCTGGTGAATCCTCTCTGGACTGCTTTCAGCACATTTACATCTACTTTAATCAACCTACCCGGATATGTCAGGAGACACATCCAGGGCGACTGGGACATGAGCCCAGAACTTCTGGCCCAGAGACCAGGACACTACCACTGCACCACAGAACTCTTTCAACATATTTATATTCTAGTTTAAGTAAAGCACCCAAATGCCATGTCCTGGAGTATTTTGTATCAGTGGTGCGGTGTACAACTGAAGCATAATCCACATTCAATTCTCCTCACAATATAAAATTACAATATTTGCAACATAGTCTATCACAACGAAAACACTAAGACATCAGGTCCTTCTGCATCCTCCATGCAACCTCTCACCAGTTAGATAATATGCTGCTTTTTTTATTTTTTTTAAGATGAAAATTTCACATTTTCCCACATTATATTCCATTTACCAGGTCTTTGCTATCTCTCTTGACCTTTCCATACCTTGTTGAGCTTCTTTATGTCCTCTTGACAACTTATTTTCTTTCCTACCTTTGTGTTATCAGCAAATTTGGCAACCATGCCTTTCGTGTCTTTATCCAGTTAATTTGTATACATTGTAAACCGATGAGATCTCTATGACACAACTTGTTACAGTTTGCTGACTAGAAAATGCCCAATTTATGTTTTCTCTCTGTTTCGTGTTAGCCAGCCAATCTTCTATCCATGCCAATATGCTATCCGTACACCATGAGCTCTGTTTTCTACACTTTATCAATTTCTTCTAGAAATCTAACAGAACATCATTCAATTCATCTTATCCATAATATGTTACCCTCAAAGAACTCCAATTGATTGGTTAAGTATGATTTCCCTTTCACTCTCCCTGATTCCTTTGAACTTGACTAAGTCCACTCCTAAAACTTCTTCAACAGTAGCTTCAGTACTTTAACCTATGCCAGATGTTATGCTAACTGATCTACAGCTTCCTGCTTTCTGTTTCCTTTAAATTTTTAATAGAGTTTTACACCAGAGCAAATTTAGTGTGACACTGGTTTCAAGCTAAAAGTTGTAATATTTGCTGTCTCATCAAATAACTGCTGCTATGAGTTTTTCTATTCTCTCACGGAATGTGGGTGTCAGTGGGAAGGGAGCATTTGTAATCCATTTCCAATTGCACTTGAAATGATTGACTTACCAGTTCATTTCAGAGGGCCAGCAAGAGTTGGCTGCATCGCATTGGATCGAGATTCACTTCCTGATCAGACAAAATTGTAGATTTACTTGCCTAAAGCCAGGAGAATAATCATTGGTAGGTGTTATAGTCACCATGACTGAAACTGGCTATACATTTCAGAATTTATTAATTGAATTTGAACTCCATGTGTCAGTTTTGGATTTGAACTCGTATCGCAAGAATATTAATCTAAACTTCTAAATTACCTGTCCAGCACCATCATCAATATGCCACCATTTCCTCGGAGCATCATGGATAAACCTTGGTGACCTGTCGCTTGCATTTCAAACTCTCTGAGCTAGAATCGCTTTAGAGGATCAGAATTTAGAGAATCAAAATTGGAAAACCTGCTCAGCATAGATGAGTTGAACCAAACGGTCTGTTTCCATGCTATATGACTCTGTAATGATAAAGTTCTATACAACAGCATCATGACCTGTCAATTTTTATGCTCTCTGCCGTGACCAATGAGCTCAAGCATGTAATGCCTTCATGACCACTTGTGTTGCCACTTTCAGAGAACTATGGACCTGTATGCCGAGATCTCCCTCTGTGTTAATGCTGTGAAGGGTATTGCCATTTACTGTATGCTTCCTCCTTCATTAGATCTTCTAGAATGCATCACCTCGCATTTGTGCAGATTTATCTCAATCTGCCATTTCACTGCCCAAGTGTCCAGCTTATCTGTATACTCTGGCAATCCTCCTCCTTGTCCTCAGCACCCCCAATCTTTGTGTGGTCCACACACATCTTAATCAGGCCGCCCAAGTTCTCCTCCACATGTTTTATGTGCTGTATACTACAAACAACAGAAGTCCTTGTACCAACTCCTGACAAACACCCATCACAGATCTCCAGTCTGAAAAACACCCTTGCACTGGTCCTCTCTGTCTTCTATGACTAACTCAGTTCTGCATCCGTGCCAGCTCACTGCGGATCCCATGTGACCTCACTTTTTGTATCAGTCTGCCATGAAGAACCTTGCCAAAGACCTTGCTAAAGTCCAGATACAGATAGACAACATCTACCACCCTGCCCTCATCAATTATCTTTGTCGATTCTTCAAAAAACTCAATCAACTTTGTGAGACGTGACCTTCCCTGCACAAAGCCATACTGCCTATCGTGAATAAGTCCATACTTTTCCAAATGTGAATAAATCCTATCCCTAAGAATCTTCTCCAATAATGTCCCACCACTGACATAAGAGCTCACTGGCCTCTTATTTCCTTGATTATCCCCATTGCCCTTATTAAACAAAGGATGAATGTTGGCTATTCTCCAGCCATGGAGACCTCTCCTGTGACTAAAGAGGATACAAAGATTTTGTACAAGGCTCCAGCAATGTCTCCCTCAGCATTCTGGGATAGATCCCATCAGGTCCTGGTACTTGTTTACCTTAATGCTTTTTGAAACACCCAACATCATCTTTTTTATAAATCAACATGCCCAAGAATATTAACATGCCCTTCCCAAGTCTCATTATCCACTGTGTCCTTCTCCTTTGTGAATACTGAATCAAAGTATTTGTTAAGGACCTCAACCACTTCCTCTGGCTCCACACACAAGTTCTATATTTTGCCCTTAAGTGGAGTTGCACTTTCCCTACCTACCTTGTTGCTCCTTTTTTTATATGTATAAAACATCTTGGGATTTACCTTAAAATTGTTTGTCAAAGACATTTCATGCCTCCATTTAGACCTCCTAATTCCTTGCCTGAGTTCTTTCCTGCAATGTTTTTATTCTTTGAGGGCTCATTTCTTTTTGACTAAGTTCTCAGTTTCTCTTGTCCTTCTAAGGTTTCTGAACCTTGCCATCCTGTTCCTTCATTTTCACAGGAACATGGTGGTCCTGAACTCTACTCAACTGGTCTGTAAACAGTTCTCGCAAGACAGAGATGTGAGATGGTACCCGTTAAACAGCCAAGCCCAATCTACATTCCTGAGATCTCCCTCCAATTTAGTACTTGCACCCTAGGGACTGTTCTCATCCTCATCCATAAGTAACTTCAAAACTTAGGGAATTATGGTCACTTCCCAAAATGCTCCCCCACTGAACCTTCAATCACCTGGCCGTGCTCATTCCCCAGTACTAGGTCTGGCATGAAATGTGCCTTTGACTCAGCTGAAAGAGAATTCCAGATAGACAACATAGCTGGAAACTGGCCCGTGTGACTGTTTTCATTTGGAGAGAAATAGTGGGATGGGGTGACTATTTGGCAGTGTCTTGTAGAAATGTACAGGTGTGTTTTGAGAGTAAGAAAAGGAGGGTACTGCTAAGGAAAAGCAGAGGGACCTATTTTTATGTTAACCACCAAGCAGGGGAGTCTTGAGAGTTTGGCTTCTATATGGAAAGAGAGCAACACAGATGTGGGATCTTGAAGATTTGAGCTGGGAATGACTGTGGGACTGTTTCTGTAATGTCACACTTTAGGTTGATACGTAACACTGTAAAAGTCACGATTACAGCACTTTGGAAATCTACTGGCATGCTCTCCTCCTTCCAGATGAGGAGATGATGTAGTGTATGTAGGCCAAGAGGGCTTCTATAACATGTTTTATGCACTGACAGCCTTGTTGGTTCTGAGCTGTTGCATGGCCTTTTTGATCTTGAGTGTCATGTTCAGGTTGCGCCAAGTTAGTGACAGGTGATAGAATGTCGTCAAGGGCGCTTGCACCCAGGATTGAGTGACAGTTGTGAAGATTCTCACTCTCATAGTGCTTCTTCAGACTGGTGCTCACTGCTTCTCTGACCTTGATGTGTGCCACTCCATTCTTAGCTCTTCTTAGTTCTTCTTAGTTCTTAAGGAAAGGAGGTAAGATCAATTGAGGGGTATCCTTGCTGTTTGGCACACAGAAATTTATTGAAAATATCTCCCTAGTTGGACAACTTAGATTGTATTTTTAAAAAAATCCTGGATACATCTTACAAATTCCCCGCACCGTCCAAGCCCTGGCATTAAACAAGTCCCAGTCAATATAGAGGAGGTTAAAATCACCCACCACAACAACCCTGTTGTTTTTACATTTTTCCATAAACTGTCCACACATCTGTTCCTCTATCACTTGATGGCTGTTGGGAGACCTGTAATACAATCCCATTGAAGTGATTGTGCCCTTCCTATTTCTGAGCTCTACCCATATGACCTTCCCGTATGACCCCTCCAAAGTATCCTACTTGAGTACAGCTGTGACAGTCTCCCTTGTCAGTAACACCCCACCTCTTTCACATCCCTGAAGAAGGGTCGAGGCCCGAAACGTCAGCTTTCCTGCTCCTCTGATGCTGCTTGGCCTGCTGTGTTCATCCAGCTCTACACCTTGTAATCTCTTTCGCATCCCTGTCTATCTCGCTTGAAACATCTAAATTCCAGAATGCTAAACACTTCTCAATCCATGCTGGTATATTCCTGTCAATCCCATGTGCTTGATTTTGCACAATAACATATTACGTGGGGGCTTTCTGCAAATCCAAATACACACCCATTGGTTTTCCTTCATCTATTCTACAAATTATGCCCTCAAAAATTTTTAGTATATTTGTGAAATAGTAGTAATGTCACTGCACCTGCACTCCTGAACCCAGTCCAATGCTCTGCAAATATAGGTTTGAATTCCACCATGGCAGTTGGTGAAATCTGAATTCAGCTGAGAAAATTCTAGAATAAAGAGCTGATGTAAAGGTGACCATGTAACTACTTTCGATTGTCTTTAAAAACACATGATTCACTGAAGAAATCTGCCAGCCTTGCCTGACGATAGCAAATCTGAAATAAAAACTGGAAATGTTGAAAAAGACTCTGTAGACTTGGCAGTATCTGTTTAAAAATAGAGCATGAACATTTTGATTCCAGTGTGACTCTTATTTGAAATTCCGTTCTCCCTGGTCTGGGTGATATGTGACTCCAGAGCCACAGCAATGTGGTTGACTCTTAATTGCTTCTTGCCTAGCCAGCAATGCCCCTAGGTATTTTCAAACAACCTTTTCGGACATGTTATAACACACCTCGGAAGCAGGTGGAACTGTAACTAGAGCCTTCTGGTTCAAAGATAGGGGCAGTACCAGGTATCGCAGAAGCCACCCCTGCACCCCGCCCCCAAAAAAAATCAATGTCCATATCCCATGAACGAATGTAAAAGATATATTGGTATTTTCAAAATGTCATGTTCTCACATCCATTACAATAGACTGCAGCTATTTTCCTTACTACTGATATTAGGCTAATCAGTCTAATTCAGAATTTCTTCCTCTGTCCTGCTTTTAAGCAGCGGGCTTACATTTCTATCCTCCAATCTGCTGGGACAGTTCCAGAATGTATAAAAAATTGAAAGATGACAACTAAAGCATGCAGAATTAAGGTGATTGATTTTTTTGCCGAAGAAGACATGAAGAAAAATTTTTCATTAAATTGGGTTGCAATCTGAAATGCACTGGTTCGAAGGCTGGTGGAAGTGATTTGAATATTAATATGCAGTAGTAATATAGAAATTGAATTAGATCAGTACCTAAAGGCATAAAAGTTACAGGGCTCTAGGAAAAGAGCAAGGGAGTACTGTTAATTGATTTTCCGATCCAAAAAATTAGCAAAAGCACAATAGGCCGTGTGGTAGAGTCCTATACTCACTGCATCATCCTATGATTTCATTAGATCAGGAAGTAAAGCTGTTGTAGGCTCAGGGAAATTAGCAATATGAGACAAGAGGAGCTTTTTACTTGCTGTACTTTATTAATTGTAAGAGAAAACTAAAAAACCTACCGGTTGATATACAAATGCACGTGATCAATTCAAATCAAGAATTTGCCAACTGTATTTCCAGTCTGCACTGAGTTGGTTGGACTTTGTCAAGGCATGGTGCCCTTGGACTTTGAGGGACGGTCTGTGAGGAGCAGCATTTGGGTTTCTGCTCAGTATCCAAGTTGAAGAGTGCAAAAATTTGAATGCAAGGTGAGTATGACATGCCCGACAGGACGGTATCATCTTTTGACATGCATGGAGAAAATGGGCATTTCAGTGAGATACTAAAGAAATGTCAGAAGTTATGGAACTAGAATCACAACGACTTTTGTTTTGTCAAAAGCTTAACTGGTATACTGTATCACAGTTAAATCAGTGCTTAAAGCATTCCAAAAGTCAAACAACTGAACAGGTATTCCTTAGTTTAAAAAATGCCATTTTATTTCCAAATCTTTTTGGATTTGCAACAGATATCAATAACGTAATTTTTTGCCTGGGTTTTTAGAGAAAAGTAGGTCAGTCATAATCTTGTTGAATGTCAAAGCAGGCTCGAAGGGCCGATTGGCCAATTTGTGCCCTGAAGTCAACGTGCAAGCCTCCTCCCACCTTATTTCATTATACTTTGTCTTTCCTTTCTTCCTGATATACATTATTTCATTTCAGCTGTATTTATTTATACTTGTATGATGTCAGCCGTCGCTCAGTTGTTAGCCTTCTTGCCATTGAGTTGCAAGACTCTGGTTCAACTCCTGCTCGGCCTTGAGCACAAAAATCAAGGATGATACTCTAGTGCAACACTGAGGGAATATTGGAGATGCAAAAACAGAAATTGCTGGAAAAGTTCAGCAGGTGTGGCAGCATCTGTGGAGAGAAATCAGAGTTAACGTTTCCGGTCCAGTGACTCTTCCTCAGAACTCTAATGCATAGGTCGAGTGCAGGTAAAAGGCCAGAGGGAGAGGTCCAGGAGAATGCTGGAGGTGGGCAAAGGTATGTGTGGTATAGGGAGAGGACCCAGATCCAAAGAAATGGGCATGGAGATGAAGCTGATGGAAGAACAGTTCAACGTCTTGTTAATGCCCAAAATTCATTAAGGTGGGGGCACAGGGGGATAAAACTGAGACCTTTGCTGCCATCAGAATATTCAGTCTCAGAGAGAGGAAGGTCGGGGGATAGTAAATACACGAAAGGAGTTGGGAGAGAGGATGGAGTCAGAGGAAAAAGGAGAGGAGGAAGGTTTCAGAGTGGGTGTGGGTATCTGAGTTGTTTCATCTTGTGCCTGAAAGGAAAAGTTTTCTTGTTAACATGTCGAATGAGCCAGAGGATGAAGTGGAACGAGGGAGCAGTTCAGTTCTGAGCCATCGTGAAGCATGCTGTTGGAGAGGGAGGTCGAGAGTGTGTATATGACGACACATGGCACTGAGTGTGGATCTCAGGATGTGGCGAGAACAGCTGTCTGTGGAATGTTTGAACATCATGGGCATATCTATGATCCTGGGTGGATTCAAAAACACAAAGGATGAAACTTGAGTTGGAATCCCTGTGTGGTGAGTCTGAGCTGGAGGCAGTTACTAAGGAATGTGATGTGGCTGTGGAAACTGGTTTTGGCAAATACCTTGTCGAACACCAGGAGCGACAGCAAAATTAATGACAGAGGGCAAGAAAAAGATTGGAATGGAAATTGTGTCGGAGAAAGGAGCAGAACTTCACCAGGAAGAGATGTGGCAGTGAGTTAAATACTAGATAAAAACCAAAAGAACTGTTGACGCTGGAAGTGAGAAACAAAAACAGAAATTGCTGGAAAAGCTAAGCAGGTCTGGCAGCATCTGGGGAGAGAATATTGGAAGTGCTGTCTTTCAGGTCAGACAGTAAATCGAGGCTCGACCTACCAGCAACACCCACACCCCACACGTGAATTTTTAAAATGTTGTCATCGTCTTGCGTAGTATCTCAAGGCTGAGGATGCCTTTCTTTCAGTGAAGAGATTGAGTGAATCCAACATTGTTCTGTTCAATCTGCCATGCGTGGAGCAGGTTATGGTGCTGTTTGAGGAGATGGGTGGAGCACTCGGACTTTTGCACACTTCCTCCACTGTTTGTGTTTGGCTTGCAACTCTGCCTGACAGAGATGCTAGAGGTGGTTGCTACTTTATGCAGATGCTGCTTCTCCAGTTAGACAGTCTTTAGCAAGAGATTCTTACAAATCATTTGGGGTGTTGCATTTTTTTCCAAGAAGCTTTTGAGGATGTTGTTAATGTTTTCCCTGCTGTCCCGGTAACTATATGTAGTGACAAAACTTTGAGTGGAGAGCTTGTTTCGTAACTCTAATATCAGTCAGGTAGATGTTATGGCCCATCCAGCACAGCTAAAGACCTCAATGCTAGAGATCTTAGCCTATGAGAGAAAACTGTTTTGGGGTGCCTGTCCTGCCATTGGATTCACAGGATTTCACAGAGACATTGCTGGTGAACTTTCTCTCGGGGTTTGAGATGACCGCTGGACCTTGTCTGTGGTTCTAACAAATGCAGTCAGGCTGACGCCACAAGTGCCTGTAGGCCTTGAGCTTGGTACCAGGTTTGAGATCTTTATCTTCAAACACTGCTGTCCAAATGGCAGAAGGCTTCACTGACACAATTGAGGTGATGTTAAATTTAGTTGTCTATGCCTGCCCTCACTGAAAAGAAATGAGAATTGATCCACATTGCCAATTTTTAAAATTCACTAGTCGGACGTGGGCGTCACTGGCTGACCAGCATTTATTGTCTGCTCCTTGAGAAGATGGTGGTGAGCTGCCTTTTTGAACCACTGCAGTCCACATTACTGTAAGTTGATTTCACTGCTCTTGGGAAAGAATTCCAGGATTTTGACTGGCAGGAGAGGTCTGGAAAAGGATATTTGTCTTAAACTAAGGCCCTTGGCTTGGCAAAAATGTTGCTGAGCTCAGTCCCTGAGAGTATGCACATGCAAGCATTGTATCATGGTAGTGTTATGGTGCAGTTAGACACCATTTGCCCATCATGCACCGGCTCATTAAATGAGCATCTTCACTTTGTATGCTTACTGCAGTTTGATGACAGAGGTTGGGTTGGTTCTGGATTGGAGATGGTGCAGGTTGAACAGATTCTTGCTCGTTCTGAAGAGGAGAGCCGGCGGCTCAGTGGTTAGTACAGCGCCAGGGACCCAGGTTCAATTCCAGCCTCGGGCAACTGTCTACGTGGAGTTTGCACATTCTTCCTGTCTCTGCATGGGTTTCCGCTGGGTGCTCCAGTTTTCTCCCAAGGATGTGTAGGTTAGGTGGATTAGCCATGGGCAATGTGGGGTTACAGGGATAGGGTAGGGCGGTGTCTCTGGCTGGGATGTTCTTTGGAGAGTCAGCATGGACTTGTTGGGCCAGGTGGGCTGTTTCCACACTGTAGAGATTCTTCAGATCTATGGATCTTCTATGGAAGAGCCACTCCAGCAGGGATGTGAGATGGTGTATCACAATAAGATATTGTTCAGTTGTGAAATTATCAAATGATTGACTGATCACTTTTCAATGTTAGTTTTTCTTGCATTGTCAATAATTTTGACATTTATTAAACTGAACAATTGAAAACTGAAAATTTTAGCCAGCCTTTCGTACACTTGGAGCAATACAGAAATGTGGAATTACATTTGTCAACAGTAACAGCTGGCAGATGCCCTGTAGGATTACTTAATGAGAGTTGGAGAACATACGTTTCTGACAAATGGAATATTCCACACACATTCTGGCGAAGAAAATGTTAAAAAGGGGAATTATGTTGGTGCGGGAATTACGTGTTAATTATGAAGCATATGAGATCATGAATTTATAACAGTGCTGATGTTTATTGTTGAAAGACTTTGAGGGAAGCAGCAGCGTGGTCATGGTGTATCTTGATGAGTAAACCAGAGACCCAGACTAATATACGTGCATTTAAATTCTCACTGGAGCAAGTAGTGAATTTTGAATTCAACCAGTAAACCTGGAGTTAAAAATTTGCAAACTGTTAATGGGGAGCTCATTATCAGTTATTATCTGGTTAACTAATGTCTTTTCTGGAAGGAAATCTAGTATCCTGAACTGGTATGGTCTGTACGTTATTCCAGATCCAGAGCTATGTGGTCAATTCTTAACTGCCGTCTGACATGACCTGTCAAGCTACCTCAAAGTTTAAAGGAACGAGTGAAACCTAGTACTGACGGAAATGATAATAACAAACTCAGCACTGTCAACCTCAAATGTACTCCTTACCAGCATCAGATTAGTCAAGCAATACTTGACATACTTGCTCCATCACTTTAAAGAGAGAACCGCAGACACTATCTTCATGTATCTACTGTCCCACAGACCCACGTAAGTTACGACAGTTTCATATAATCAGGGGAAACTTGCCTGAGAGTCTTCAAAATTGACTCCAGGTCCCATGGATAAGGAAACTGCCTGCTGATTGCCACTTAACCCTCTTCCTGCATTGTTGCATGGTCAGTATCCTGAAATGATTTTACATGTAGCATTGTAGGTGTAGCAACACCCAAGGACTGCACAGTTTAAGAAGGCACTTCATCACCGCCTTCTTGAAGGTAATTGGGATGTGGAATAAATGTTGAGACACCATCCTTCACCTGTGTGTCTGTAATCTTCATGATAATAAAATTAAAATACCATTAGCAGGAGATATATTGAGTTCAACTGCAGGATACCTGATCGTTTGCCTGTTTGGTTATGAGCTTCATGCGCATATCTGGTTCTGGATCTAAGGGTTCCTGTTGAGGGAGATGAAAACAATTTATTTCAGAATAAGGGGTGAGGATTGATGTGCTGTCCAAAATTAATGACCAATGATTTCAGTGCATTTTTCTGTGGCGCATTGTTGTGAATACACTAAATAAACGCAGTGACAAGTCATATCTTAAACTATCACATACAAATTCAGTAAGGCAGCTGGGATTGAGTTGTGAAAAAGAAAAGCTTGCATTTATTATTATAGCTTCCATGACCACAGAACATTTAACCTTTTCAATGACTAGAATTACATAACTTGTTTCCACACTGCATTTTCTCTTCGGCCCGTCCAGTATCTTTTTAACCCCTATGCGATCAGTGTGTGGAATGAACCATATTCTTACTAGTGCTGCAGTCCTTGTGATGGCACTTGCATAATGATGATTGGTCATAAAATCTAGTAGATGAGCACAGTGGTGATAAAGGATAGGTGATGGAGTTGTCACATCTGACTGGTGCAGCAAGCTGAAAATAAAACCCCACTTTTTCCAAAATTGTCACAAAGGTAAAAGACTTTGCCAAAGTGCACAGAAACTCCTCAATATACCTGTCTGTTAAATTGAAGTGAACAAAAATCATGGATCAGGTTTCTGGACTTAACAATGGCTATTTATTACAAATAAATAGATTCTAGCTACAAATCAACAACAATGAACTGTCGACAAAGTTAAAGCTATGCGCAATTCGTCCTAAAACCTGCCTACACACATAGACCGAGAAAAAGGTAACGCATCGTGTTATGGGTGAAGGGCAAAAAAAAACTTGAAGTAGTTTAATGGCCTCTGTCCATAGAAATGGTCCTTTTGTTTCCAAGACAAGGCACAGTAATTATTGTAAAGTCAGAAAGATGACAAACAATTTGCAAGCGGAGAGCTCCCTCAAACTACAGCTGATTTGTGAGATTGCTTGAGGGATAATTGATCATTGGAATATTATGGGTAATTCGTTTGCTTCTCTATCAAAGAATACTGTTTGATCTTTTACAACTACTTGATAGGACAGACTGGAACTCCATTTCCTATCACGTGAGATAAATAGAAAAGATTGGCATCTGGAATCATGCAGTGTAACCTCAACAATGCACTGAAGTGTCAACTTTAATTTCTTTTAACAGTTCTGCTAGCCACTTGTCCACTTTCTCTATATATCCACAAAACTTCTTTACCCTCTGCAGGTCTTGAAGCAGAAAATGCACACTGTGCATTTGTCTATATTGCAGACTGTGCTTGCTTTTTGTACTGCACATGTGTATTCTGTCATGTTCACAAATTGCGAGAATCACAGTTTGAGGTTTTCAGGCAATGTGACCCTCACAAGTGGTGGACTTCACTGTACTTGAGTATGGGAATGGAACCTGAACCAACAATCCTCTGACAGATGAGTGCTGTAAACTGAACCATAGCTGACAGTTGAATCCGTTTCAGTCCTTTCCTCTCTGTTGAAACAGTGAAGAGACTTGAGCTAAATTGATTTTTTTCAAGATACTTGTATAATTATCTATTAATGGCAGTGATTTGGTTAAAAAGATCAGTCAAGACCCCAAGAACGATATGTGTGGATCCAACCAGGCTTCAGGTTGTTTTAGATCTGCTGTATAATGATGCAGGTTTAAAAAAAATGTCAGAGTAAAAGATCCTCTCGGATACAGTGACCATAACATGGTAGAATTTAGCTTTCAGTTTGAGAAGAAGGAACTTGAGTCAGAAGCAACTATGCTAAGTTGAATGAAGGCAGAACTGGCTGGGCTGGACTGGAAAAGGAGCTTAGGGACAAAAATAGTTAAGGATCAATGGCATGTGTTTAAGAAAATATTTCATGGCTTACAGGAGAGACTTATTCCAGTGAGTAGGAAGGGAATAAGTAAATCATGGTTAACCAGGTAGTGTTGCAAAGGTTAGTGGTAAACCAGAGGACTGGAGAAGTTCTAAAAACCAACAAAAGACAACCAATGAAGTCATGAGGGAGAAAATGAACTTTGAAATTAAAATTATGGTAATACAAAGATGGCAGCAAAAGCTTCTTTAAATATATAAAAATGAAAAGAGAATGAGGCTGAGGGCAGCACAGTGGCTCAGTAGTTAGCACTGCTCCCTGAAAGTGCCAGAGACCAAGGTACGATTCCAGCCTCGGGTGACTGTCTGTGTGGAGTTTGCACATTCTCCCTGTGTCTGTGTGGGTTTCATCCAGGTGCTCCAGTATCCTCCCACAGTCCAAAAATGTGCGGTTGGGGTGTATTGGCCATGCTGAATTGCGCATAGTGTCCAGGAGTGTGTAGGTTAAGTGGATTAGCCATGGGAAATGTGGGGTGGGGGATTCTGGGTGGGATATTCTTCAGAGGGTCAGTGTGGATCCAATGTGCAAACTCCACACAGGCAGTTACCTGAGGGTGGAATCGAACCCGGGTTGCTGGCACTGTGAGGCAGCAGTACTAACCACCCTGAGCCACCGTGCCACCCCAAGATGCTTGGATCAACAGAGGGAATGGCGGGAAACAGCGATGAGAGTGGGATTTTTGATTTCCCCCTTGCTACCTAGTGAACTCTGCTCTTTCGCTGGCTAATATGCTTGCAGAGTACCTTGGGATTCTCCCTAAATTTACCTGCTAGTCTTTTTTCATGTCCCCTCTTTGCTCTCTTAATTACTTAAGATTCCCTCTGTTCTTTTTATACTATGCTCACCTCTGTTGAGTTGTTCCTGTTAAAAGCCCTTCTTTTCCTGAGTATCCAGTCCTAAATATTCTTAAACATTCAGGATTCTCTAGGTTGTTGCTTCTACATTTCATCATAAAGTGAACATGTTGGGCTTATACTCTCCCTACTTTATTTTTGAATACCCCCACTGTCCTGCTGTAGGTTATACTACAAGTAGCTGTTCCAAGTCCACTTTGGGCAGATCCTGTCTTATTTTGATAAAATATGCCTGCCTCCAATCCAGTCCCCTTTTTGTTTTGCAGACCATCACTTTGCTTTCCCATAACAAACTTGAATTATGATGCTGCTTGGCCTGCTGTGTTCATCCAGCTCTACACCTTGTTGTCTCGAATTTTCCAGCATCCGCAGTTCCTACTATCTCTGAATTATACCATATTGTGGTTATTCTCACTAAAATCCTCCCCACTGCCACCTTAACAACCTGTCCTGCTTTGTTCTCCAGAATTAGGTTAGATTCTGAGCCATTGTTGGACCTTCTACATGTTGACATAAAAAACTGTCCTGTTTATATTTCAATAAATCCTCCTTTTCTTAACCCTTTACACCATGACTATCCGATTTAATGCTTGGGAAGTTAAAATTTCCTACTATAATCACAGTTGTTATTACACACCTTCGTGAATCATGTGCATACCTGCTTCTCGATTGCCCACTGATCACTTTGGCTACATTGTAGACCCTCAAACAATATGATTTCCCCATTTTATTCCTAAGCTTTACCCGTAAAACTTCATGTGAAGACCCTTCGAAGATTTTATCTTGGAATAGCTAACTCCTTAACCTTGCAACACCACCTCCTCTTTTACACCCCTGTCTTGCACGAAGACCCTGCACCCAAGAATGTTAAGTTTCCAGTCCTCGACCAAATTCCTTTGATGGCACTAATATTGCAATTCAACATATGAATCCATCATGTTAACTCATCTGTCTGACCTATAATATGCTTGGCATTAAAGTAGAGGCCATCCAGCCTCACCTTTCTTATTTGAATCATATGGTCGAATTCTCTCTGTCTTGGTTTTACTACATGGCTGCGTTTGCTGACACAATGCCTGCAAGTTATGCATTGCTTTAAATTACATGTGCACAGATTGGAGGTGGATGCGGTTGAGCTGCCATGGTTGGGAGGAGAGATCAGGAAATGGGGGAGGGGAGTAAGTGACAGGGGGAGCAGAAAGGGGGACAGAGGGGTCTTCCAGGATCCGTGGCCCCAGGCCCCTTTGCACCACCACTTCCTAGACCCTGAGACCCTAAGACCACCTTGCACCTCTTTTTTTCGGAGGCTTTTTGCAGTTGGATATTTGACTTTGATTGCGAAGCATTTTTGAGAAGGGTTTTAAACCCTGAACTTGCAGATTTTCCCAACAATGTTTGCTCAGTAGAATAACCAAGAAAGGCCTTCTGAGACCTTTTTTGGCTTAGGACTTGAGGTTTCATGATGGATGTTCTGAAAGCCAAATGTTGTATGCTAAATGATGAGGAATTTTCTTGTCTCCTCATGTAGTCAGGTTTATCAAGGCATCACTTGGTGCAATGAACAAATCATCAAGTGATGTCTGGGCTCAGTTGTTTTCCTGTGATGAGTCTGTTCATCCCAACATGGGTAACAGCTGGTGCTTTGAAAAAGTCTGCTTGGACATCTGTGGAGGCAGATTCAACTATGTGGAAAAATATGAAAAAAAAGGAAAAGCAAAGAGAAGTCAGCAGAAATTATTAAAATCTCCAGAACACAAAATCGGACAGAGTGTTTGGAAGGGGTTAGGAATCTAACTGCAAGTACGTCAGATAAAGGGATGACCGTGAGAATAGTGATGGTAAATACAGGACTGAATGCACGCAGTATACAAAATAAGGGAAACAAGCTTGATATTGAGATTGGCAGGTATGATTTGGTGGGCATCATGGAGATGTGGCTGCAAGGGGTCAGGACTGGGAGCTAAATATCTAATGATGTACAACCTATTGAAAAGACAGACAGGTGGGTAGGGGTATGCGATTGCCTTATTAGTGAGAAATGAAATTAAATCAATAGCAAGAAATGACATGGGATCAGATGATGTAGGATCTGTGTGGGTATAATTGAGGAACCGCACGGATAAGAAAACCATAATAGGAATTACATACAGGCTTCCAAACAGTAGTAAGGATGTGGAGCACAAGAGACACCAGGAGATAGAAAAGGTGTGTAAGCAAGGCAAAGTTACAGTGATCATGAGGATTTCAATATGCAGGTGCACTGGGGAAATCAGGTTGGTAGTGGATTGCAAGGAAAGGAATTTATGGAATGTCTATAAGATTTTTTTTGGAGCAGCTTAGGGTGGAGCCCACTAGGGAAAAAAGGAAATTCTGGATTTAATGATGTGCAACGAGGCAGACTTGATAAGGGAGCTTAAAGAGAAGCAACCCTTAGGAGACAGTAACCATAATATGTTGGAATTTACTTTGTATTTTGAGAGGGAGAAGCTGGAATTAGTTGAATAAAGGCAACTACAGAGGCAGGAGGGAGGAGCTGGCCAGAATTGACTGGGAGAGGAGCCGAAGCAGGAAAGACAGTGGAACAGGAGTGGCAGGAGTTCCTAGGAGTAACTAGGGAGACACAGCAAAAATTCATTTCCTCGGAAAAAGAAGCATATTAAAGGGAGGGCGAGGCAACCATGGCTGACAAGGGAAGTCAGCGACAGCATAAGACCAAAAGCAAAAGAGAAAGCATATAATGCAGCAAAGAGCAGTGGGAAGCCTACAAAGACCAACTGAGGACAAATAAAAAAGAAATAAGGCAGGAGATGATTAAATATGAAGGTACGCTTGCCAGTAATATAAAAGAAGATTGCAAGAGTTTCTTTAGATATATAAAGGGTAAAAGAAAGGCAAAAGTAAACATTGGGCCGCTGGAAATTGACACTGGAGAAGTAGAAATGGGGAGCTTAAAAAAAGGCAGAGGAACTGATCAAGTGCTTTGTGTTAGTTTTTAGGGCAGAAAACACGAGTAACATTCCAAAAATTTGAGAAATGGGGGGAGAAAGGCGAGTATGGTGGCCATCACCAAGGAGAAGGTGCTAGAACAACTAAAAGGTCTGAAAGTGGTTAAATCACCTGGACCAGATGGAGTATTCCCCCAGAGTTCTGAAGGAGAGAGCTGAAGAGATAGAGGAGGTATTAGTGGTGATCTTTCAGGAGTCACTGAAATCAGGTAGGGTCTCAGCAGAGTGGAAAATTGCTAATGTAACCCCCCTGTTTAAGAAGGGATTAAGGCAAAAGACAATAAATTACAGGCCAATTAACCTGACCTCAGTCGTTGGTAAGATTTTGGAATCCATCATAAAGGATGAGATTTCTGAATACTTGGAATTGCATGGTAAAATAGGGCAAAGTCAGTGTGGTTTCATCAAAGGGAGGTCATGCCTGACAAACCTGTTAGAATTCTTTGATGAGGTAATGAGCAGATTAGACAAAGGAGAGCCAATGGATGTTATCCACCTGGACTTCCAGGAGGATTTGACAAGGTGCTGCACAGGAGGCTGCTGAGGAAGATAAGGGCCCATGGTGTTAGAGGCAAGGTACTAGTATGGATAAAAGATTGGCTATCTGGCAGAAAGTAGAGCGTAGGGATAAAAAGGTTTTTCTCAAGGTAGCAGCCAGTGACTAGTGGTGCAAGGGTCAGTGTTGGGACCACAGCTTTTCAGTTTACACATTAATGATCTAGATGAAGGAACTGAGGCCATTCTGGCTAAGTTTGCAGATGATACAAAGGTGGGTGAAGGGACCGGTAGTATTGAGGGGGCAGGGAGGCTGCAGAAGGATTTAGACAGGTTAGGAGAGTGGACAAAGAAGTGGCAGATGGAATACAACATGGAAAGGTGTGAGGTCATGCACTTTGGTGGGAAGAATAGAGGCATAGACTGTTTTCTAAATGGGGAAAAAAGTTCAGAAATCTGAAGTGCAAAGGGACTTTGGAGTCCTAGTCCAGGATTCTCTTAAGGTAAAGTTGCAGGTTGAGTCTGTAGTTAGGAAGGCAAATACAATGTTGGCATTTATTTCGAGATAACTAAAATATAGAAGCAGGGATGTACTTCTTAGGCATTATAAAGCTCTGGTCAGACCACATTTAGAGTATTGTGAGCAATTTTGGGCCCCATACCTCAGGAAGGGTGTACTGGCCCTGGAGCAGTTCCAGAGGGGTTCATGAGAATGATCTCAGGAATGAAAGGCTTAACATACGAGGAACATTTGAGGATTCTGAGTCTGTACTCAATGGCGTTTAGAAGGATGAGGGGTGACCTAATTGAAACTTACAGAATACTGAACGGCCTGGACAAAGTGGATGTTGGGAAGATATTTCCATTGCCAGGAGAGACTAGGACCTGAGGACACAGCCTTAGAATAAAGGGAAGACCCTTTAGAATGGAGATGAGGAGAAATCTCTTCAACCAAAGAGTGTTGAATCTATGGAATTCATTGCCACAGAAGGCTGTGGAAGCCAGGTTATTGAGAATAATTAAGATTGAGATAGACAGGTTCTTGATTGTTATGGGGGCCAAAATTTACAGGGAGAAGGCGGGAGAGTGTTTATGAGAAACATATCAGCCACGATTGAATGATTGAGCAGAATGGCCAGATTCCTGCTGCTGTGTCTTATGGTCTTATGACCTGCTTTCAGAATCCGGCAACTTGCTGTCTAATCTCACACTAAAATAAACCAGGTGTTCGTGGATGCTGAAGGTCATAAAATTATGTCTCAAGGAGTCAGGGTCGATGAAATTTGGGTAACAAGTAGAAGAGACTGGCACGTTTGACATTTTGTTCATCATTATATAACATAACTAAAATTGCTGGTTTTGTGATCTCTCACTCTGCAAAATGTGTTATATTTTTCAAAAAAGACTGATGGCACAGTGGGCTACTACATAGGTTTTTGTGCTCCACATCAATGGGATTAATGGTGTTGGGAGTGCAGAGTCCATAATTATAAATGTGTTTAAATTAAAACTTAAATGATACAGAGTTGTTTGGACATTTGCTGGAATGAAAAGGGTTTTTAACATGTGGTTTATTGGATAATGAAGTCAACAGTTAAATTGTGGTGGGCATTAAAGACATGCAAAACTTTTATGGAGATAAGGGATAGGTAACAGGTAGTCCATTTGTCATTCTTAATTGTAGGAAAACATGCCTTTGGAAATACTTTTTTTTGGGGGTGGGGTGTGCTCAGTGTTGATGGTCACAAAGCAACCTGTTCTGGACTTAAGTCTGAAAACAGAATTGCACATGGTTAAAAGGAAGAAAACCCCAGCAACTACAACTGTCTCTCTTTCCTCCCCTCTTCTGATAGAAGTTAAAGGGAATCTAATACAAATCTCCAAATAACAATATTTCTGACTAACTTCTAAACTCTGAAAAATTGATGTGTGACCACATTTGAACAACTTAGATCCAACTTGATTTCAAGTTGAAAAGAAGATTTTCTGCTAGTCTCTGGCTGTCAACAGTTTGATTGACAAGAAGCTGGTAAACCAGGAGGGTACTTCATTTTCTGTCTTTTTGTTTTTAGTCCTTTAACCAGCAAGAGTATTTTCCTTTTGCCGTTTTCTATTTAAACATCATCCCTGCAAAGTGTTGTCCTTTACGTTGTGTGTCACTCTGTTTTTGGGAAAAAGGGGATCTAAGTCTTGTTCTAGATTGTAGCTTAGATGTTCATCAGTCTTTGCTGCTTGTTATGATAAACATATTATTTTGATTTCATTGAAGAAGCTTGGTTAAAAATCTCATTTGATCAAGATAGTACAAAAGGGGATTGATTGACCATTTTGATGATTGGAGCAAAACACTTGTACTAATTGTGGTGTAGTGGGACTTGATTACCAGCACATTCCCCTCACCTCAATTAGAACAGTGGCTACCGACAGTTTTAAATTCCTAATGTTTCGAATGATTGTTGTTTGGTCGTACAGAACTTGCTAGGGGGAAAATGTACCACTGAATTTTCCCCGCTTGCACTCATAACATATTCAGTTAGAATACCATATCTCAAAGAGAACAACAATTTCAAAGAGTGTACTGGTTAGTTGGTGAGTAGGCTTTGATTAGTAGAGGCATTCCGGTGGAGAATACGCCAAGGAACATTTAACTGCCAAGCTCTTGCCTGATTCGGCTGTAAACAAGGTAATGCTGATCCCTGATAGGGTGGCACAGTGGCTGAGTGGTTAGCACTGCTGCCTCTCAACGCCAGAGAGCCAGGTTCGATTCCACCCTTGGGAGACTGTCCGTTTGGAGTTTGCACATCCTCCCTGTGTCTGTGTGGCTTTCCTCCGGGTGCTCTGGTTTCCTCCCACGGTCCAAAGATATGCAGGTTAAGTGGACTGACCATGCTAAATTGCCCGTAGTGTCCAGGGGTGTGCAAGTTAGGTGGATTAGCCATGGGAAGTCTGAGATAACAAGGTCTACAGCTGGATGAACACAGCAGGCCAAACAGCATCAGAGGAGCAGGAAAGCTGACGTTTCGGGCCACAGAAGAAGAGGCGTGTTAATTGTTGGCAAATTGACAGTGACTTATTGAGTGGACCATGGTGAAAGCAACAGAGCACCATATATTTTCTATGCTCCTGGATAATTCAAATACGTGGAATACTTGAATATATTCCTTCTTGTTTTCAGAAAACAGGCCACTGTGAATCAGTGTGTGTTGTGTTAATAAGCCATATCACAGGCTTCACTGATTTGCCTTGAGTTAGTTATTCGTGTGGCTGTTGACACAAACAAGATTGTTCAGCAAGTGTTGTCTAATCATGGAATTACTTTGAACAATCAATGTTTTTTGTTGGACTTTGCAAGCACCCTTCAGATTGAGATTATTTGCACTGAAGGACGTTATTAGTTTAAGAAATTTAATGGTGTGAATATAAAGTGGCTAATTCTTCTCATTAGAATGCCAGTGATGAGAAGGTGTTACTTTAAAATGAACACTTAAAATGCAGAAAGAAACGCATTGCTTAATTGAAGCACTGGAGCATGGGACAAGAGTTTGGGTCACGAATGATTGAAATCTCTGATGGAAAATTTAAAAAATATATGAACAAATGATTTACAAGGATGTGGATTTCATTGTAGATTGAGCAATCAGACGTGCTGAACTGAATGGCTTGCTCCTCTGTCCCATGGTGTTCTGCAGTTCTTTTATATTTTGGTCGTCAGTTTAGCGTATTTGTCTGAAATGCTATTGCTTATCCAAGTCTGTATAGTTGAGCATCAGAATAAGTATAGCTTTTGCCTCGCAAGCCGACTATATATTGCATTATACATTGTGCTCTTCTGTGATGAGCTACAAAGCAAGGTTAAAAAAAACAAGCAAAATTAACTTAGTTTTCGTAACCTGCAACTCAGATCTGAACTTCCTAACCTATTTCTTTTCCATGGCAAAGACCATATATTTTTCCCTTCATATTGTGAGCCTCCTGTGGCCCTTGCCACAACTTGATCATTTTACTTTCAGCCCTGCCAATTCTATAGCAAGCTCAAAGATAGTAAGAACTGCCAATGCTGGAATCAGAGATAACACAGTGTGGAGCTGGAGGAACACAGAAGGCCAGGCAGCATC
>NC_063335.1:88643135-88709217 GCF_021869965.1 Rhincodon typus
CAGCTTTCCTGCTCCTCTGATGCTGCCTGGCCTGCTGTGTTCCTCCAGCTCTACACTGTGTTACCTATAGCAAGCTTCCTTTCATTCTGAAACACAAGTTCATCTACAGCTGTTCTGATTGTACTGGAGCTTGCTCCATGACCTGCTCACCCAACAGCCCTATTATGTTCACGTACAATTGTCTCCTGATCCCTCAAAGGCCTTCGAGAAAAATATGACAAATTACTCATGAGGTAGAGATTAGAGGTGGTGTTTTCTTGCACAGAAATAACACAATCCATCTTGATTTAAAATCTCTAAACTTAAAGTACCATTCATGACAATTAAATCATTAAATGTTTCATTCTATATACCACCATTTACTTTACCCCATTATTGTTCAGAACATAATTTGGTGGGGGAATTCACGTACCAAAGAAATCGGGATCAGTAGCTAAATCATGTTTTTTTTTTCAATACCTCTGACCTGGTAAATTATTCACAGCCTGTTCGTTCCTGCTTGTGGTACCAGAAGTATGTGTACCAAGACCGTGACATTTACTTTCAACTGACATGGATGCCTGCCTGAGCTAATTTCATGTCCTTTCTTTCATAATTGTCTTTTGATCTTTGTGAATCAGAGCAAGCAGATAAGTTCATGTTTCCTGTCTTAATTTTTATCTGCTTTCTCTTGGAATCTATGATTGCAGCAAGGTCTGAGTTTAAAAATAGTCAACAGTGATAGTTTTTCCTGGGTGACGAGCATTCAGTTATAGAGGATATCACAGCTGATCTCTGATACATAAAATGAAGAACCACAGGTGCTGAAAATATGAAGCCAAAACAGACATTGCAAATCATCAAATGTGGTTGCATTTGTGGAGAGAAAGCAGAGTTGACGTTTCAAGTCAACTTCCTCAGGCCCTTCCTCAGAATCCTCTGATACATACTTTAAGTTCAAAACTTAATCCACATTTAAGTATGCGTCTTTCAACACCATTGACCCTGTACCTCTGCCCAAGTCACACTATGCCCGAACTTCATAAATAGCCGTTTCAGGAACTTGCAAATTTCTGCAAAATACTGGTTGGGAGCATTATCTTTATAGGTGCTGCAGGGGTTGAGGAGGTGCAGCAATTTCAAGACCAGAGGAGAGGAGATGAACACAGAGTATCCTCCAAAAAACGCATCACACCTTCCTTCCCACATTAGCCACAAAGTAGATGGCTATTTTTGGTTTATCAATGTGTCTCTCTCTCAAAGGAGCCAATGCTCACTTTAGCTAGTCTTTTCGTTTTTATATACTGTTGAATATTTTACTCCATGTTTTTCAGTTTTCACTAGCTTTCTCTTGTACTTCAAATTCTCCCTCTTTATTTCTTTTAGTCATCCTTTGCTATTTTTTAAAACTTCCCCAATTTTCTACCTACGTAGGAACAGGAATCAGACATTCAACCTCTCGACTGCCTTCAATCATTGAATGAGATCATAACAAATCTGTGGCCTAATCTCTATTAGCCCATATCCCTTAATCCCTTTGCTGAACAAAGATGTATCTATTCCCAATTTGAAATTAACAACTGATCTAACATCCACTGCCATTTGTAGAAGAGCGTCCAAACTGCAACCACCCTTCGTGTATATAAATGCTCCCTAACATTCTCGTGAATGATCTGGTCCTAATTTTTATGTCCCCTAATTCTAGGATCCCGAGCGGTGAAAATGGTTTATTTACCCTGTCAATATCCTGAAGGCATTGATCAGATCACCCGTTACCCTTCTAAATTCTAGAGAAAACAAGCCTAATTTGTATACTCTTTTTCTCAGACTTAACCACTGAAGTCCAGGTATCATTCTTGTAAATCTATGTTGTACTTTCTCCAAGGTCAGTATATCCTTCCTAAGGTGTGTTGTCCAGGTCTGCTCTCAGAGCTGTCGGTGGGGTCTAACCAGGGTTTTGCATAGCTGCAGCATAACTTCTGAATCCTTGTATTCCAGTCCTCTAGATATAAAGGCCAGTATTCCATTAGCCTTCTTGTTGATTTTTTGCATCTGTTCATGGCATTTAAAGATCTCTGCACCTGAACCCCCCAAGTCTGTGACAACCACTGTATTTAACTTCATACAATCTGAGAAAGTACCTGATCTATCCTTTTTCAGTCCAAAATAGAAAAGCCCACACTTGCTTACATTGAACTCCATCTGTCATGGTTTTGCCCATTCACCTTTTCTGTCAATATGCCTTTGTAATTTTATGCTATCATCTACACTGTCTATAATGCTGCCTAACGTGTCATTAGCAAATGTGGATTATAACTTTCTATGCCTTATCCAAATTGCTAATAAGCAATGTGAATAATGCAGGCCCTAAAACAGATCCTTGTGGGACCCCACTGCTCACGTCGTGCCAATTTGCGTGCCCACGTTATCTCTATCGTCCGTCACCTGCCACTCAACCAATTACCCACCCAAGCCAGTAATTTGCCTTCAATTCTGTGGATTTCTAGCTTTGTTAACAGTCTCTTATGTGGGACTTTAAACCATAAGAGATTAGAGCAGTATGGGTTTCACTGGCTGGGCCAGCATTTAGAAGTATTTGCCCTTGGGAAGTTTATGGTTATCGACATTTTATATTTTGAATGATTGTGGGGTATTTGATGTGCTTATTGAAGTGAAAAATGGTAAATTTTTGGAAAACCCAGATAAATCTATTTCCTGTTTTAACAGGATGGCATCCTGCTTTGTTCTCTTCTGAGTGTGATATTGTCTGATATTTCAGCTGCCCTACTTGAAACTAAATTTGAAGATAAATTCATGTATTTATTACCTCCAATGTCCTGACATTTACATTTTTTTCATGCAGACGTCGTCGATCAGAGTGGCGATGGGCCATGGAAAGAGCAGCAATTGTCAACCGTTGGACATGGTTGCAAGCTCAGGTGTCTGACCTGGAATACCGAATAAGGCAGCAGACAGACATATACAGGCAGATACGTGCAAATAAGGTAAGTCGTGCAGAGGGTGACATAGGCCCATAAGTTTTATAACTTCTCCCAAATTACAGGAGGAATCCGGCTATTTAAAAGATTGTTCATTTCAGTGTTCATTCAGAAACATCAAGCGATTGTACAGTGAATGTAAATGCATGGTGACTCTCAGTTAAACCACTGCTAGTCTTCTCACTGTAGTAAGGGAGCAGCCCCATGGTTTGGTGGGTCAATGGTAACTTCACACTATTCATCACATAAAGGTAAAATGTAAAGATTGCTAAAATATTGAATATTTGTAAACATTCTAGAAGAACATTGTCAAAAGAATAAAACAGTTTTGAGGATTTTTACAAACAAAATATTTGGAAGAAAAATTTTGAACAGTTTGTGGAAAGTACAGAATAATTGGATTTATCAACTTTAAATCATAGAATCCCTACAGTGTGGAAACAGGCCCTTCGGCCCAACAAGTCCACACCGAACCTCAGACCATCCCACCCAGACCCATTCCCCTGTAACCCACCTAACCTACACATCTTTGGACTGTGGGAGGAAACCGGCGCGCCCAGAGGAAACCCACGCAGACACTGGGAGAATGTGCAAACTCACACAGACAGTCGCCCGAGGGTGGAATTGAACCCAGGTTGCTGGCGCTGTGAGGCAGCAGTGCTAACCACTGAGCCACCGTGCCGCCTAAAGAACTAAAGGGCTGAACGGCCTCCTTATGTTTACAAGGACAGATGAAACTATTTGCCATCTGAAGAGCAATATTTTACCAGCATCTGACATCCAATTTATTCCTCATTTGTGTTGTTTTCATGTTCAGCATTATCATCCCTGCAAAGTAAATACCTAGGCTTACAACCAGCCATTTCCCCATAACCATCACTTGTTGTATGAAATTAGCAGCGCCTTAAAATTTCATGCATGTCAGCAAGTTCAGGAAACTGAAATTTTGCTTCAATTAAAACAGCACAGTTTTTTTTTGTCTTAGTTGCAGATATACCTGGAGATACTATCCGTGCTCTTAATGTCACCTGTGGTATGTCAGGTTATGGCTGGAAGTACGGAATCCTGAAGTACTGCTGAATCTTACGGAGTTTCTATCTCCATTGCCAAGACTTGCAACTTTGTTACATTGTCTTTACCACTGTTTCTCCCTTACCCTCGCCAAACTATAATCTAGCTTTTATTGTCCAGCCTTTCTTACCTCTGCTGTCAAGTCCACAAATTCCATTTCAGTCAACACAATCTGCTGCTTGATCTGCATAGAAATTCACGCTGCTCAATTTGTAAGACTCAGTTGGCTACATTTTCTTACTCAGATGATCTTAAGACCTTGCCCTTTCAGATTGACTGCCTTCCCACCCCATGTCATAATTTCTTGCATACCACTTGTACTTCTCAAGCACTAATGTTTTTTTCTCACAGTACTATTCTGCTATTGATCATTGCACTTTCCAGTCATTGTGCTCATGGTAGACCAACTTAAATCCCTCCATTTTTCCAATTCTCTCTTTCCTTCCATGTTATAGAAATACATCTCATTTGAATTGATAATTAGATGCTAAGGAAAACTGGTTTTGCAGTATGCTATGTCACTTTTTTAAATGAACAGAGGAGTTGGAATTGGTTTGACTAGAAGTTTGCAATCCTTTTGGTCCACAATAGTAGTGGAACAACAGTTTCTCTCCACAGATGCTGCCTGACCCGCTGTGATCTCCCACACTTTGTTTGGTTTTGGTTCAGATTCCAGCGTCTGCAGTAATTTGCTCCTACAGCAGTTTATTACCATGGTTTCTCAAACAGGTTGATGTTCCTTACATTTGACTTGTATTTGACAAGAGAAAAGAGTGCTGTGGTTTCATTTTGCAGCTATTACCAGTGTAAAAGAATTTCTTTTGATGGCCTGTTGGTTTTCCCTTACAGTCTTATTACTTTGTAAACTTCATTTGTCTTGTTTAATGTTTCCTCAAAATTAAGTGCCCAATTCCTGTGCTTGTCTGCATGACTGGATCAAGAATAATTTCCTGTTGAGCTGATTTCTGAATTTGGTAAAAGTAAGCACATAATAAAGGAATAAATTTATGGCTAACTAGCTGGACTATTAACTTGTGCAGTTTACATGCTGTCCAGATCATAACCCAAGAGATGGAAGTTTCATTCTTGTTCATTGCTGGATAGGCAAAAATGCAATGGGTTTTGCAGATATTCCTAACTTGTAAATTTGAATTGCGCACACAGTAGTTTTGTGGTAACTATAGTATTTTGTAGATAGCAAGAACTGCAAATGCTGGACTCCGAGTTGATACAGTGCGGAGCTAGAGGAACACAGCAGGTCATGCAGCATCAGAGGAATAAGAGGATATCCACTGAGGTCTTTCCGGAGGGAGGGGGACTACTTCAAGGTGGGCATCCTTGGAAAAGACTTCGCAGTGGGGTTATAATATCCACTGAGGTCTTACCAGAGTCCTGATGAAGGGTCTAGGCCTGAAACTTAGACTATCCTACTCTTCTGATGCTGCCTGACCTGCTGTGATTCTCCAGTTCCACACTGTATCAACTATCGTATTTTGTACTTCATTAAAGCTAAAAATTTGTTATCCATTTGAAACCTCAAAAATGTATATTTGTGTGCTTTTTAAGCTGTTCATGGGATGTGAGCATCTCTGGCAAGGCGTTTACTACTGCAGATACATAATTTTCCCTTCAGAAGTTGGTAGGGAGCCATTTTTTTTTTGAATTGCTGCAATCTCTGTTGTTTACGTACATCCAAGTTGTTATTAAGGAGGGAGTTGTAGCCAAGCAATACAGTCCCAACCGATCATTCTTTCCTCCAAGCTCAGACCTTCCTGCCTAAACAGCATCCTGGTAAATCTCCTCTGCGTCCTGTTGAGTGCAGTCATATCCTTCCTATAATGTGCAACCAGAACTGCACACAGTGCTCCAGTTTGGCCGAACCAACATTTCACACAGTTCCAGCATAACCTCAAATTAAAGCAAAATATTGTGGGCTCTGGAAATCTGACTTGAAAACAGAAAGTGCTGAAGGAATTCAGCAACACCTGTGAAGAAAGAAGTTAATGTTTTAAGGCCAGCATGATTTCCTTGGAACTGAAAGGAGCTAGAAAGTTGTGGTTTTTATGCTAGTGATTGGGGAGAAAGAACAAGTGGAACTGGCTTGATAGTAGATGTCTTTCCCTAGGATGGGGGATTTCAAGACTAGGGGGCACATTTTTAAGGTGAGGGGAGAAAGATTAAAAAACGACATGAGGCAAAATTTTTACACAGAGTGGTTCATGTGTGGAATAAACTTCCTGAGTAAGTGGTGGATGTGGACACAGTTACAATGTTTAAAAGGCACTTAGATAAGTACGTAAGTAGGAAAGATTTGGAAGGAATTTAGTTTGGGTCTGTGTTTGGCGTGGACTGGTTGGACTGAAGGGCCTATTTCTGTTCTGTATGTCTTTTTGTTGGTAAGTGTGTCCAGAGCAAGTCAAAGGCGGTGATAATGGTGGTAAAAGAGTGATATATATGTGAACTATTAAAGTGTTAGCTGAGAAAATGGATTTTCTATGCTGAGTGCAAAACCATCAAGACACAATCAAGAAATGGGAAGGTGGAGAATCTAAGAAAAATGGAGTAGAGAGGTTATACACTGAAGTTGTGGAACTCAATATTTAGTTCGAGATTGCTGTAACGTACCTAAACAAAAAACGAAGAGCTGTTTCTCCATCTTGTGTTGAACTTCTTCAACCCAAGAATGGAAAAGTTAGCATGGGAGCAAGGTGGTTAATTGAAATGCCATTGACTGGAAGGATGGGGTCATTTTGAACAGCAGCTGAGGTATTTCGCAAAGCAGTCACCCCATCTCCATTAGGTCTTGCCAGTGTAAAGGAACACTGCATTGGGAGCAGCAAATTCATATATTAGATGTAGTTCAAGTAAAACACTCCTTCACCTGGAAGGTGGGTGGGTCTTTGGATAGCGAGGAGTAAGAAGCCTAATGGGTACCTGTTACACCTTTGCGATTGTTTGGGAATGATATGGGGGAGTGAGGAAGTGTCAGGAGTGATGAAGGAGTAGGCCAGGATGCTACAGAAGGAATGCTGACAGTAAAGTAGAGGAGAAGATATGGTGGTGGTATCCCGCTGGAAGTTGCAGAAATGGCAAATGATAATCCTTTGAATGCAGAGACTGGTGAGATAGAAAGTGAGGACAGAGGGAGCCCTATCATTGTTCTGGGAAGGAGACAGAAGGGATGAGGACAGAGGCGTGATTCAGTTATATTCATAGACTCATTCCCTTACCTGCAATGATTCAGACAATATTATCCTGTTCAGATAGACCTAACCAAGATGGTGGCACTGTGGTATACAGTTGGGAGGGAATTTCCCTGAAAGTCCTCAATATTTATCCCGGAACCCATGAAGTCTCATGGCAACCGATCAAACATGAGCAAGGAAACCTCCTACTCATTACCACAAAGAGCCCTATCTGAGCTCCTCAGCACTTGAAGGAACTAGTTAGGTTGGTAAGCATACAGAATGTACACTGTGTGGGAGACTTTAGTATCAACCACTTGTGGGTTAATTACCACAAGTTACTTTTAATTTGAATGATGTGGAGGCGCTGGAGTGGACAAGGTCAAAAGTAACACCTGAACGAGTGAGACTCCAAAAGCCTGTGTCTTCAAATGAACATGTTGGACTATAACCTGGTGTCATGTGATTTTTGACCTTTTTTAATTTAAAAGCAGCACTTTAACTTTGTTAAGAGATCTCACAGGCAATCAAGTACTGAAACAATGATTTAAACTTCATTGCATGCTGCAACCTATATAAGAATCAAATAAGCAAGTTAAGCCACACAGCTCAATTTAGCTATTACCAATTAATGGTGGAATTTAGCTCCAATTCTAAACAACACTGTCCGTCTCTGAAAGTGTAGGGTTTGATCCTTGTGCAATGTTGTTTTTCAAAGTTCTTCTGAATAGTTCTGGTGTTGGATTTTTGAATAGTTATTCATCCTTCAGCTCCAAGATGTGTTATAATTGGTACTTTAGATTCTATCATCTAAATTATTGACTGCTCCCCTGAAACCATCAAGTTCGCATCTTGCCTTCTCATCAGAAATAGCTTCCCTGTTGCTTGTTACATTTTGTATTGACTCTCTGTTGGAAGAGACAGCCTTCCTGCAGTTAAGCAGCAACTTATCAAGATGATATCATGGTTCCCCATGGTAGGCTATTGCAGAAAATACAGAGGCATGGGATTGAGGGTGATTTAGCGGTTTGGATCAGAAATTGGCTAGCTGTAAGAAGACAGAGGGTGGTGGTTGATGGGAAATGTTCATCCTGGAGTTCAGTTACTAGTGGTGTACCTCAAGGATCTGTTTTGGGGCCACTGCTGTTTGTCATTTTTATAAATGACCTGGATGAGGGCGTAGAAGGATGGGTTAGTAAATTTGCAGATGACACCAAAGTCGGTGGAGTTGTGGATAGTGCGGAAGGATGTTGCAGGTTACAGAGGGACATAGATAAGCTGCAGAGCTGGGCTGAGAGGGGGCAAATGGAGTTTAATGCAGAAAAGTGTCAGGTGATTCACTTTGGAAGGAGTAACAGGAATACAGAGTACTGGGCTAATGGTAAGATTCTTGGTAGTGTGGATGAGCAGAGAGATCTCGGTGTCCATGTGCATAGATCACTGAAAGTTGCCACCCAGGTTGATAGCATTGTTAAGAAGGCGTACGGTGAGTTAGGTTTTATTGGTAGAGGGATTGAGTTTCGGAGCCATGAGGTCATGTTGCAGCTGTACAAAACTCTGGTGCGGCCGCACTTGGAGTATTGCGTACAGTTCTGGTCACCGCATTATAGGAAGGATGTGGAAGCATTGGAAAAGGTGCAGCGGAGATTTACCAGGATGTTGCCTGGTATGGAGGGAAGGTCTTATGAGGAAAGGCTGAGGGACTTGAGGCTGTTTTCGTTAGAGAGAAGAAGGTTAAGAGGTGACTTAATAGAGACATTCAAGATGATCAGAGGATTAGATAGGGTGGACAGCGGGAGCCTTTTTCCTCGGATGGTGATGGCTAGCATGAGGGGACATAGCTTTAAATTGAGGGGTGGTAGATATAGGACAGATGTCAGAGGTAGGTACTTTACTCAGAGAGTAGTAAGGGCGTGGAATGCCCTGCCTGCAAAAGTAGTAGACTCGCCATCTTTAAGGGCATTTAAATGGTCATTGGATAAACGTATGGATGATAATGGAATAGTGTAGGTTAGATGGGCTTCAGATTGGTTTCACAGGTCGGAGCAACATCGAGGGCAGAAGGACCTGTACTGCGCTGTAATGTTCTATGTTCTAAACAGCTTTGTTCATGTCGCTTCAATGCCTTCTTTTCCCAGACATGACTAATTGCGTTCGTATCCTGTATAAATTTGTCCTTGTCCCTTAATAGTTTATTCCAGGTGGAGTTATTGCTGCTTCTTTTATTCCAAAAACAGATATTAAAGTTCTGAAATTTATAATGTCACACCACCCTAATACTGACTGACCTGGTCTAGTCCTAAAGAACAAATGCTAGACTGGGTGTGTGGAACATGGTGAAGAAACCAACTAGCAGGAAAAATCATACTTGATCTCATCCTCACTGATGTACCTACTACAGATGAATCTGTCCATGGTGGGTATTGGTAAGAGTGACCACCACATCGTCCTTGTAGAGACAAAGTCCCATCTTTACATTGACGATGCCCTCATCATATTGTGCAGCACTGTCGTGCTAAGTGGGATAGACTCAATTGATCTCGCAATTCAAGACAGTATCCATCAGACACTCGGGACCACCAGCAGCAGCAAAATTGTGTTGGGAGAACAATCTGAAATCTCATAGCTTTGCAAATTCCCCACTCTGCCATTACCATCAACCCTGGTTCAGTGAAGACTATTGGCGCCATGCTAGGATTAGCACCAGGCGTACCTAAAATTGAGGTGTCAACCTGGTGAAGCTACCAAAAAGGACTACTTGCATGCCAAATAGGATAAGCAGCAAGTGACAGACCTACAGCTCTGTGATTCCACAACCACCAGTATTTTTATTACGTAAAAAAAATTAAACAATGAAATTTATCTTTCTTAGTTTTGCTTTTGTTACCAAATGTTAATGTTGTTGGCGCTCAACAGGAATTGTGCAAAGATGCAGAGAAATTTTAGACAAGCACATGTGCATCTTATGGATAATACACCCGTTGATTTGGTATTTGATTTTTATTGATGAAGTCCAGCTTTTTATAGGTAGCTTCTTTTAAATGCAACCAACACTTAGTGTTGCAGAAGAAGCCATTATTGGCATCATCAGTCCCTTGAAATAAGGACGATATCTTCAAGTCTTCATGATTTGTGTGTCTTCAAGTTACTTGGCAAGCCAATCCTGAAGCCCACAAGTATTTGGGTAGAAAAGACACAAATTACCCTGAGAAAGGGAGAGGAGATTCTTGGGTCAGAGTCCTGCTGTCCCTACTTCCATTCTTGGAACTTCTCCACATCAGAGTTATTGGGTCAGTTCTGAAAATGTTGCACCTTGTATAGAATGAGGAACCATGATGTGGCACAATTTGTGACAGGTTCCACCCACACGCCAACATAATTTTGTCCCTTTCTCAATGAAGCTTTTGGCCTGTTTTTTACAATATTTCTCCTCTTCTTTGTGATCAGGTGCCATCCTTAAGTTGTGAAAGTAAGTTGCTCCAGAAACCAACTATTTTGCATTCAGGTATAGTGTCTAGACCAGTGAAGTGTTTTTTTCATTTGCAGCACAGAGCTAGGCTGGCATTTATTGCTCATCTTAACTGCCCTCAGGGTAATTAAGAATCAACCGCATTACTGTGGATCTGGAGTCACATGGAGGCAGGCAGGGTAAAAATGGCACTTACCTTCCCTAAAGGACTTTCGTGAACCAGATGAATTTTTCTGACAATTAACAATGGTTTCATAGTCATCATTAGAATCTTAATTCCAGATTTTTATTGAATTCAAATTCCACTATCTGCTATGGTGGAATTTGAAGCCATATTCCCAGACCATTACCTGGGTCTCTGTATTACTAGCCTCATAGACCAGCACAATCATGATTGCAATGCGGGAGGAATTGACTTTGATGTGGGTGCTGGAGTTTGTTGGTCTATTTTTCCACTTGACATTTGAGTATTCTGCATAGATTTCACTGGTGAAAATTCTCCAGGCAAGTGAAGAGTATTCTATTACACTTCTAACTCGTCCCTTTGAGTATTGTGGAGAGGCTTAGAGAAATCGTTCATCAAGTTACTCACGACAGAATTCCTGGGCTTTGACCTGCTCTTGTAACCACAGTATTTGTACGGCTGGTCTAGCTCTGTTTCTGGGCACTAGATTGTTCATAGTGGGGAATTCAGCGACAGTAATTCCATTAAACATCAAGGAGAAGTGGTTGGATTCTCTCTGTTTGCAGATGGTCATTGCCTGGCACTTGTGCTGAACATTGTGCAATTGTCAGCAAACATCCCCAGTTCTGACCTTATGATGGAGAGAAGGATATTGATGAAGCAGCTGTAGGTAGTTGGGCCTCAGACATTACCCTCAACAACTCTTGTAACAGACCTCCAAAAACCTCAACTATATCCTTTATGTCAGATATCACTCCAACCATCAGGAGTTATCCCTTCATTGCACATTGACTTCAGTTTTCCTAAGGCTGTTTGCTGCCGCACTCCAACAAATACTACCTTTGTAATTAGGACAATTGTTTTCATTTCCCCTCTTGAATTCAGATCTTTTGTTCATATTGGACCCTGGTCAGAAGCCGAATGGGCCAGAACCCAAACTGAGAGTTAATGAGCAGGTCTTTGTTAAGTAAGTCCTGCTTGATTTCCCTGTCCAGGATGTCTTCCTTGCTTTTGATTAAGAGTAGAGTGGTAGAGCAGTTATTGGCCAGGTTAGATTTAACATCTTGCTTTTTGTGGAGAGGACATAACTCGGCAATTTTCCACATTTTCGGGTAGACGCCAATGTTGTAGCTGTACTGGAACAGCTTGGCTGGGATCGTGGCAAGTTTTATGCCACAATTGAACAAGCATCAGCGTATTTTAACTCAATATGCTTAGATGGTTGGCTTAGTCTTGGATGCAAGCCTGTTGAGTTTGAAACACTTCTAATGAAGTTGAAATTGTGGAAGTTGGTCATGAATGAGTTCCATTGATCAAGTTGAAGGAGATAGTGAAGATATTTGGTGCCATTAAACAGCCTTGTTTATTCATTACAAAGGATGGTTGCTTTTACACATTTATTTAAGAGTCGCAGGCTAGTAACACATTTTCCTGGACCTGGAAGTCAGTGGAATGTTTTCTGAGGTTTTTTTTTCTTTTGATGGTGTAAAAGGTCTTTGGTAGGGCAGTGAAAGCTATGCAAAGCTCTGTTTTCTGTTCCAGACTCCTTTCTTGGATTGTTAAGCAACAGAGATATATTCATCAGAGCATTCATATCAACATGTCATTTCGCTGGTTGTGAGATGACATTCTGATGAGATGTTACATTAGCTTCACTGATGTCACTCGCCATTCCCATGCAAATAGCACATTGTTCCTTAGTACGTTCTGAATAATAAATTTCACTGAGTAAAATGTTGTCTCCTGAGCTTGGAGAAGACAAACAAGCTTAAATCTTCATATCACAATTCTTGAAGTAATTTTTTTTGTCTACTGTCTTACCAAAACCCTGAAGAAAATCACTTTTTCCTTAAAAAGTAAGGTTGTGGAATAATGTGAAGGTGTGTACCTTTATTTTGAGTGCATCAGCCACTTGATGCACAAAGTTGGGAACATTTTTCATTCCTTGTATCTCTGAACTTCCTTGGCAAGTTTTTTTTTCTGTGTTCAAATCACGATCTAGATAGCTGCTAGAGATGATGTCCTTATTTTTAGGACCATTCCAGTCAACTGGCATGTTTCGCAATGATCAATGTTTTCCTTATCTCATTATTGTAGTCAAGTCAACAACTTGAATTGATACAGGCACATCAAAGTTTGAAATTCTAGGAAGCTTAATTACAAATCTGTACTTTAAGGAATGTAAGTTGGAGATCTTATGGGTAAGACGAATAGTTAAGTAGATGGATTAACACGTTGATAGCAACAATATTGCAATCCCAAGAGACATGGTTGAGGGAGGGGCAGGAGTGGCAACTCAGAATTCCAGGATATGTTCAGGGGGGTCCGAAAGCAGCTGTCACCCTTAGTTGAAGGGTAATGGAGCAGACAACACAATTTTAAGGTGAAAGCTAGTGGTTTAGAGGGAAGTTGAGGAAAATTCTTTTCATCCAGAGATTGGTTGGGGTCTGGAATGCACCAGTTGTGAGGGTGATAAAGGGAGCTAACCTCACAACTTCTCAAATGTACTTGGATGAACATTTGAAATGCCATATTCAAGCATTCAAGGCTATGAGCAAAGTGCTGGAAAGTGGGACCTGTGTATATTTAGCATAGTTTTGGCGGTACAGGCTCGATGGGCCAAAGGGACGCTTCTCTTCTGTGAGTCTATGATCAGGAAAAGGGTGTAAAAGAAGAGTTGGTATTGCATTATTAATTAAGGAGTCAGTTACTACAGTAAAGAAGTGTGATATCATGGAAGGGTTTTCAACTGAGGATTTGTGGGTAAAGCTCAATATAAAGGGGGTAGTCACACTGTTGGGCGTGTATAATAGACCTCTGACGGTCAGAGGGCAATGAAGGACCAGATATGGAGACAATTTGCTGAGATGTGTTAAAACAATCATAGAATAATCATATTAGGTGATTAAAACTTAACAAAATTAATTGGGATAGATAGTGTAAAGGGGTGGATTTCCTGAAATGTATTCAGGAGATGTTTTATGTAAACATCTAGAAGGTCCAACAAGGGATGGCACAGTGCTGGACCAAATTCTGGTGAACAAATTTGAACAGCTGTTCAAGGTGGGAGATCATTCCAGTAATAGTGCCACAACACCATAGGTTTTGTTATGGAAAAGGAAAGAGAGCCAGCAAAAATTGGTTTTGGTTTGAGGGAAGGCACATTTTATGAAAATAAAGCAGGATCTGGCCAAAGTAAACTTGGAAAAGTTACTTGTAGGTAAATCTACAGCAGAACATTTGTTTTGTGTTGTAGAGTTGGGGAATCCCATTTGGAAGCAAGAAGCCCAGAGAGCCCTGGGTGTCTAGGAATATTCAGGATAAGGAGAAAAGAGAGGCTTTTAAAAGGTATAAAGGGAGCAAATCAATGGAAGCCAGAGTGGAGTATAGAAAGTGTCGGGGGAAACTTAAGAAAGCTATTAGGAGAGCAAAGATGGGGCAAGTGAAAACCCTAGTAGGCAAAATCAGGGAGCATCCCAAGATATTCTGTAAGTATATCAAGGAAAAGAGGATGACCAGGGAAAGGGTAGAGCCCATTAGGGACCAAGGAGGCAATTTGTATGTGGAGCCAGAGGATATTGGTAGGATGTTAAACAAGCACTTTACATTTGTCTTCATTTTGGAGAAAGAGGACGTAGGTACAGAATCTCAAAAGAGGGGCTGAGAGGTTCTTGGGGAGTTTGACACAGGAAGTGAGGAGGTCGTGGAGGTTTTGAAGCTTCAAAGCACATAGAACCCCAGGTCTGGATGAGTTGTATCTGAGATGAAGGGTGGAAATTATCCAAATTTTAAATTCCTCTCCTGGAGAACTGGAAGGAAGTTAATGTGGTTCCACTTTTCAAGAATGTATATAGAGATAAAGCAGGGAATTACAGACCCTAAACATTACTATTGGAGATAACTCTAAAGGAGAGAATTAATATTAATATCCAATTGGAGAGGAAAAGTTTGATCAGCGATAGTCAGCATGGCTTTGTGAGAGGGAGATCATACCTCACAAATTAGGTTGAATTTTTGAAGGAGCTGACCAGGTCTGTAAATGAGGGTAGTGCAGTTGATGTAGTGTATATGGATTTCACCAAAGCCTTTGAAAGATCCCACTGATAAAGAAAGTGAAAACACATATATATACACAGATATAGAAAAAACTTGGTGGATAAGTATGTTTGTGGTTGACACAAAGATAGATGCTTGACAGTGAGGAAGGGAGGTCTTGGGTTGCAGGAGGATATAGACTGATAGGTCAGATGGGCAGATCAGTGCAGATGGAACCTAACCTTGATGAGTGTGAGGTGATGCATTTTTGAAGAAGTAACAAGACAAAAGGCATTGGGAAGCTCAGAGGAACAGAAGGATCTTGGGATGCTTGTCCTCAGATCCGTGAATGCAGCATAACACAGTGTGGAGGTGGAGGAACACAGCAGGCCAGGCAGCATCAGAGGAGCAGGAAAGCTGACATTTCAGGTCGGGACTCTTCTTCAGAAATGACTCATTTGTGAATGAGGGCCCCGACCCGAAACGTCAGCTTTCCTGCTCCTGTAATGCTGCCTGGCCTGCTGTGTTCCTCCACCTCCACACTGTGTTATCTCTAACTCCAGCATCGTCAGTTCTTACTATCCCTGAATACAGCATGACAGGTTAAAGACTAGTTTGCGATGGCATGTGAGACACTTGCCTTTATTAGTTGTGGCATAGATGTTTAAGAGCAGGGACGTTATATTGAAGTTGTACAAAACTTTTCATAGGCCACAGCTCAGTATTATGTGCACATCTGATCACCACACTACAGGAAGGATGTGATTGCTCTTGGGGGTTGCTGAGGCAATTCACCAGGATATTGTCTGGGATAGACCAATGTAGATATGAAGAGAAGGTGGATTAGGTCGAGTTGTGTTTTTTTAGAGCAGAAAGAAGCGTAACAAGGGAAATTGATCCAGAAGCAGCACGGTGGCTCAGTGGTTAGCACCGCTGCCTCACAGCAGCAGGGACCCCGGGTTCAATTCCACCCTCGGGCGACTGTCTGTGTGGAGTTTGCACATTCTCCCTGTGTTTCCTTCGGATACTCTGGTTTCCTCCCACAGTCCAAAGATGTGCAGGTTAGGTGGATTGGCTAAGCCAAATTTCCCGTAGTGTTCAGGGGTCTGTAGATTAGGTGGGTTATAGGGGGATGGGTCTGGGTGGGATGTTTCAAGGGTCAGTGTGGACTTGTTGGGCCGAAGGGCCTGTTTCCACACTGTCGGGATTCTATGATAAAAGGCTGAGAGAGGACCTCTGTGGTGTATAATAATATGAGGGGCAATGTCAAGATACATAGAAAGCAGTCAGAAACAAGGGGACGCACAAAGGCAGAAGGTTTAGAAGGGATTTGATGGGGTCTGAATGTATTGCCTGGGAGGTTAGTTGGGACAGAAAACCTTTTAAGAATAATTGGTTCAGCACTTGAAATACTGCAGCATTCAAGGCAAAAGGTCCAGTGTTGGAAAGTGGGACTAGCATAGAATTAGATTAGTTTTTTTTGTCAGTGTGGACTCAGTGGGCCAAAGGACCTCTTGGGTACTGTATAATTCTATGACTCTGTCTTTGGAGGAAAAAGAAATTCAGAGCATATTGTCCAGAGAAATTGAAGACCTGGTTTCTGGTGGTAAGTTGAAGTAAGATGGTTAGATGCACTTGATGCCAAAGTTGGGGAAACATGCACCTCTGAAAGACTTTTATGTACGATTTGGGAGGGTAACAAGGACAAGGTGGTGCAAGTGGAAGAATTTAAACATGAAGATAGGAGTGTAAATCTGAAGTGCAGTTGAAATGCATGCCATTGCAATACAGAGCTGATGGACAAGTGGAACATGGTACTAGTTAGGATGTGACAGTAGAGTTTTGAAAAGCCTTATGTTTATAGAGTTTAAAAAATTGAGGAGTAGCTAATGGGAGGATAGCTAGCAAATGAAAATAGTTAAGTCTAATGGTAGCCACGGTGTAGGTGATGCTTCACCAGCAAGTTATCTGACGCTGGACAAAGACAATTAGAGGTAAAAGTTGTTGATTTTTATCAGATGGAGAATATGAACATGCTAAATTCAGCTGGAATTTCAAACTTTTTTCACGTGAACCATAAATGTTATGGCCCTGTTCAACAACAAGTGAAAAAGTAAACCCAACATGAGTGATCAGTCAGGCTAACGTAAGTGATGAGGAAAGTTGAAGACAATAATCAGACAAAAAAAGGCCAGTAAATGAAGACAGCGCAGATTAGTTGACCAGCATGTTTGATCTCTGTTCACTTCCTGAAAGTGCAATTTCTTAGACACAGTAGCTTAACCGTTCCTGTATAAATCTTAAATCTACTCTATATATACCAGCAAACCTCACCTGAGCCTTAACATTGGCAGTAGAAACTATGATTTTGTTTAAGTTGTTTGCAGTGACGGCAGGGACTTGTTGGTTGATAACCAAGAATAAGCTGGCCAAAATCTTGGAAGCCTTGTGTGCCAGGGAACCAGCAACTACAGGTGGCCAGAGAGGTAATGAAAGTTACTAAGGCAGAATGATTCTCAAACTTGTGTAGAACTTAGCGAAACATGCAAGATTCTTCGAGGACATGACAGGTTGTTTTCCTTTCCGGGAGAGTCCAGGACCAGAGGACATCATCTCAGAATAAGATACTGTACACTTATGACAGATGAGAAGGAATTCTTTTGCTCGGAGGGTTATGAATCAGTCAAGTTCTTCGTCAAAGTGTTTTGAGGTGAAGTCATTGTATCTCAACCTTGAAAATACTTAGATTTTTAATCAGTAGGAGTTATGGGGATAAAGCAGAAAAGCGGAGTTGAGAATTATCAAATCAGCTATGACAGAGCAGACTCAGTGGGCTGTACGGATCTACTTCTGCATCAATGTTTTATGGTCTGATGTATCCCAGAATGTTGTGGGAAGTAAGGGAGGAAATTATGAGACCCCTTGCAGAAATATTTGCATCATCTATAATTATGGGTGAGGTGCCTGATGACTAGCAGTGGCTAATGTACCTTTGTTTAAGAAAGGTTTTAAGAGAAGCAAGGGAACTACAGACCTGTGAGTCTGACTTCAGTTGTTGGAGGTGATTATAAAAGATAGGACTTATGGACATTTAGAGAGGCAAAAAATTGATTAGGGAGTGTCCGCATGGTTTTGTGTGAGGAAGATCATGTCGCACAAACTTGATTGAGTTTTTAGAGGAAGTTACCAAAAAGGTTGATGGCAGAGCAGCAGACGTTGTTTATTTGGATTTTAGTTAAAGCCTTTGAGAATGTTCCATATGGTAGACTAGTTAGTAAAGTTAGGTTACATGGGATTTAGGGTGAGGTTGCCAATTGGATAAATAATTGGCGTAACAACAGGAGACAGAGAGTAATGGTGGAGGGTTGCTTTTCAGACTGGAGGCCTGTGACCAGCAGTGTTCCACAGGGATCGGTTCTGTTTTGTTTGTCATTTATATAAATGATTTGGATGAGGATATAGAAGGCATGGTAAGTAAGTTTGCAGATAACACCAAAATTGGTGGCATTGTAGACCGTGAAGAAGGTTTTCTAAGATTACAAAGGAATCTTGATCAAGTGGCTCAATGGACTGAAAAGTATCAGATGGGAGTTCAATCTGGATAAATGTGAGGTATTGCATTTTGGTACAACAAACAAAGGTAGGGTTTATACAATTAATGATAGGGCGTTGGGTAGTGTTGTAGAACAGAGGGTCCTAAGGGAGCAGATACATAATTCTTTAAAAGTTTGCGTCACGTATAGACAGGATGGTTAAAAAGGCACTTGGCATGTTTGTCTTCATTGCTTAGTCCTTTGAGTAAAGGAGTTGGGACATTATGTTGAGGTTGTACAGAATATTGGTGAGGTCTCTTCTGGAATACTGTGTCCAGTTCTGGTTGCTCTGTTATAGAAAGAATCTTATCAAGCTGGAGAGGGTTCAGAAGAGATTTACCAAGATGTTGTCAGGTACGGAAGATTTGAGTTATAAGGAAAGGCTGAATAGGCTGGGACTTCTTTTCACTGGGACATAGAAGGTTGAGAGGTGACATGATAGAAATCTATAAAATAATGAGAAGTATACATACAGTTAATGGTAGTTGTCTTTTCCCTAACGTGGAATTTCAAGATTAGGGGGCGTATTTTTAAGGTCAGAGAATACAGATTTAAAGACAGGAGGCACATTTTTTACACAGGGTGTTGTGTGTGTGGAATGAACTTCCTGATGAAACAGTGAATATGGGTACAATTACAACATTTGAAAGACTTTTGGATACATGAATAGGAAAGATTTGGAGGGATTTGGGCCAGGAGCAGGCAGGTGGGACTAGTTTAGTTTGGGATTATGTTTAGCATGGGTTGGTTGGACTGAAGGGTCTGTTTACATGCTGTATAAAACTGGAAAGATGATATCTTTAAGAATTAAAAAGCTTGTTTAATTGCTGTGTGCACATTCTCTTCAAAGAGACCTGTATGTAAAGATTTGATTGAATTTGTCTTTCTTCCCCTTTAGGGCCCAGTTGTTCTTGGTGAGGCTCAGTTGCCGGAAGATCTGATGAAGCACCAGTGCCGACTGGTGACAGCCACTTCAGCAGTCAGCTCGCAAGGCCCCGAGGCATGCTCCAATCCCTCATCTACTGAAGTAAAGGTCCCAATTACTAATAAAAAATGTGAACTCTCACCATGCAGCCCATCTCTCCTCCTGCGGAACATTGATAAACAGGTGTGTGGTCAGTAGTTTAAAGTTTTGGTAGTGCAAGATGTTTCTGACCTTAAAGTGTAGCTCCTCAGAATCAGAATGTGCTGTTTAAGCGAAGCCATTAATTTCTATACAATTTCATATGAAAAAAGTTTGATATAAAACGTATTATTTCTCATTCCTTTCTGATGTGAAAAAGCGTTCTATGCTACTGTGTTTTTTGTCATTCAGCAACAACCGCCAGTTTAAAACCACATGTTCATTTCTGTTGTAGAGTTCTCGTCTTACGCAGTCTCTAGGAAACCTCATCTGTCCCTCCAGCCCATCCTGTAGTTCCCCTTCAAGCTCTTCACTTCTACCTAAAGTCTGCACACCGCCAAGGCAATTAAATGGGCTGCTGAACAGGTGTGTTACTTTGGACTTTATTGGTCCTGTGACTTTCGAAAAAAGGAATCGAGGTGCTTGCACTCATGTTTACACTTAGCACTTGGAAACTTAAATCAATTTAACTGTGAAAATAGCATTTCTTTTCAAAACTGATTTGTGTTGCTCTCATCATTTTCCTGTCTGACTCTTATCTTCAATTTACTATTACAGTCTACATTCCAGTCCTTTGGACAACAGTTCACTAGACAGCTCAGACACAGAAGAAATCCTTTGTAAAAGGCAGCGATTGGATGGTCTTACTGTCCCTTCATCACCACCTGACAACAGTTGTGTTGCTGCCAGAGTTCGTCCTGTCCGAAGGTACAGGAAGAGGAGGCTGGTCAGATCTAACCTGGCATGTTATCTTGGTAGAAAGGTATGTGACTCTGTCTGGTGGTCATCAAAAGTTACATGGGTTGAGGACTACTATAAATTCCCACAGTTTTTCAGCAAACATATTTCGTGTTTGGCATTGCAGTGAGACTTGTCCAAAAAATTCCAGATTCCCCTGCTGGTCTGTGCTGAGTAAGCTATTGGTGGTGTCAGGCTGCAATACAAGTCATTATCACCAGGCCACAGAAGGAAAAGAGCATTGGGATCTCCATTCCTGATTGTACACCAGTGACTTATTTCTATTAACTATGCGCATGAGTATGCACATGCAGTTGGTCTACCAAGCCCTTCCTCAGCATATCATTGGGTTACAACAATAACTGAATTAAATCATGCTTGAAAAATGGTCATTGGAATGGCGAATCAGAGATTGACTGGCATCTGAGGAATTATCGCAAGTTTGTGTCATCTCTTTCCCATAGGAAGTTGGAAGTTCAAGTGGCAAATGTATGGAGACTTAATTGGCTGAGAGAAATTATTTTCACACTCAGAAAACCTGAACTGGAGCAAAGCATTAAAAAGCAAAACTAATTATGGCATTCTTCTCAATCCAGTGGCTGAATGAGATTATGCACACAGACAAGAAAGATCCCACATTCATTCCTGTATTGATGGTGAATTTGGCGATATCAGTCATATTAATACTAGATTTGACTTATGTTTATCGGAGAGATATTTGCAGAGTCCCCATGCCTGATTACTGGCTATCAATCCCTGCTAGTTGATATGTTTGTGAGTACATTTAATAATTATAGGATTAGATTTTAGCTGTAATGTCAAATGTTGGAAAAGCTTCTTGATACTGTTTCCCTCAACTTGCATCTGGGAAATGGCCGTACTGGTGATGTACCAGAGGATATGTCCCTGGCTATGAGAACAGACCCTAACAAGTGTCAGCTCATTAATTCAAAGAGGAGAAGGAAAGAAAGGAAAATGTTGTGATAATAATTTAAGCTTAACTCTAATTGGCAGTAATTAAATTGTTCCTCATAGCAGATGCAGCTGCAGTGTATACAACCAGAGAGAAGCTCTTATACTGTGTGTTCCCTTTGCCCAGGCCCAGCGTCCCCTCAGCGTCAAATGTAACTGTGACTGGCCTAATGCGTGTATTTTGTGCGGCTCCAAAACCCTAATACAGACTATGGATCAGCCCACCATGTCTCCACAGGAACGTGTGGCGATAATGGAGCCCTGCTATCACCCTATATTGTCACTTTCTCAAGGTGAGTGTGTTTCATTGTCATGTTTGTATTTAAAACTAATTTTGTTCCACAATTCCCTTCGATGTTGTATGTAGTTGCCATTGAATTAAGTACTTGCATTTAGCTCTTCTGTTTTCTGCCTTTTTTGTATTCAGTGACACTCCCCCATCTCCGTCTCCACCCAGCACAGTCTTTCAAAGGAAGGCAATGCTGTTTTATTTTCGCTGATCTTGTGCAAATCTGACACACAGCTTCCCTTAGCCATAACAATCATGTGATCAATCACACCTTCTATAGCTTTGAGAATTGGTATGCCCATGGAAAATGACTAATTGGAGACATACATCTCTTTACCAGAGAGTGACCAGCATAATAATGAGACAGAATATAGGAGAAAACTTGATTGCTTTGTGCAGACCAGACCAAGTGGGGATCGAGGTTGCCCATCCCTGAAGGATATTTGTCAACCAATCGGGTTTTAAGACAGTCTGTTATAACCAAGATTAATTGAATTCAGTCTTCCCCTATTCACAATGTTGAAATGTGAACTCCAGTGCACTGAGTTGCTCGTCTGGTATCACAGCTACTTGTTGATGTGTTGAGTGCAAATAATAACATTCTTAGGCACTAGTTGGGTGTATAACAGATAAGCGTTTTGGTGAGATTGATTTGTTGTTTTGTTTTCAGACATACCTCTTCATGTGCACTTTGAAGGTTTACTCAAGCAGGAAGAGCATCAGAAACCACCTCAAAAATTTAGGTCTTTGAAGTCTTTCTCCCAAGTGAGACAGAGGCCTCAGGACACCGCAAAGAAAGTCTGTCAGAAGCTTGCCTCTTCTCTCCTCACGTCAGCCAGTAAGTTGTCAGCTGATATTTTGTGTTGGGGTTTTGTACTTCTAGCATCATGTTACGGTAAGGTTTGAACTTACACTCCACAATTTATTACAAATCATTGAATATTATTTAAGTGGACAGAGTTTGCAGAAAGCTGCCGCACAGAGATTTGGGGGTATTTGTGCACAGTTCACAAAAAGATAGCATACAAGTTCAGCGGATAACAGGAACGACAAATGGATTGTTGAGCTTTATTTCAAGGGAATGAAGTATAAAAATAGTGATGTCTTGCTGAAACTGCAAAGCACTAATCAAGCTATACCTGGGAAACTGTGAACTGTTTTGGGTTCCTTATCTAAGGAAAAATATACTGGCATTGGAAGCAGTTGAAGAACATTCACAAGGTTGATTCTGCGTATGGAGGAATTTTATTGTGAGCACAGTTGTGTAGTTTGGGGATTGTACTCACTGTAATTTAAAAGAATGCGAAAAGGCCTTATTGAAACATAAGATTGTTAAGGGGCCTGACACGGTAAATGTGGAAAATTTGTTTCCCTTTGTGGAAAAGTCTAGGACCAGTAGGCATAATCTCAGAATAAGGGGTCACCCATTTTAAAACAGATGAGCATATTTTTTCTCTGAGGGTAAGGGCTGTTGAAGCTGGGTTGTTGAGCATTTTCAAGGCTGAGATAAACAGATTTTTAATCAGTAAGGGAATCAATTAAAGACACCATAGTTGTACTTGGCCATAGAGTTGCTGTCTTGTGAGAGAGCGAGATGACTAGTGGTAGTTTAATCTGAAGGTCAGTACACCCCAGACTAGGGGAGAGACTGAGAAGGAAGGTCCTCATGGTAATCTCAGTCAGTGCAGGAATTAAACCCACGATGTGGTGTTACTCTGCCTTGCAAACCAGCCGTGCTGCCAACTAAGGGAAAAAACAGGCTAGTCGAGTTGAGAATTATGAGATCACCCATGATCTCAATGAATAGCGGAGCAGACTTGATGAACTGAATGGCCTACCGCTCCTATGTATCAAAGAGTTTGGTCATGCATACTTCACAAGTGCTTTCATTGGTGTGCAGTTTTTCCAGTAAAAGGCCAAAAAATCAGTGACAAAACTATCTGTTTCGGTGATATTTGTTGAAGAACAAATTAGAACTTTGAACACGGGCAAACATCCTTTTCCACCTAAATAGAGAAATGCCGTCTCAGTTTACCATGACTTTGGAAAGACTGCACCTGTGACAGTATACCACTCAGTACTACAGTGAAGTCTAGATTACATTGCTCTCGTCCTTTGTCAATTTGAACTCACAACTTGACTCTAAAGTCATAGTGCAATCAACAAACTAACATAAGGAAAAGAGGAAATTCATGATTAAATGGTGCCATACTTTTGTCTACAATTCTGTGATTGTAGAGGGAAAGGAATATTGAGAGGTTAAATAATTGCAAGCTTACGACCTCCTGGCACAGAATAGACGAGAGCTGTTGATCCATATCTTTATTACTAAAGACAGAAGATTTGTATCCTGGCTAGCATTGTATGAATGCTGCCCTCCTTGCCTAAATTGTGAGGTTACATTTGCCACCATCTGTAAAATTTTGAGAGCTGAATGCCAGTACATCTGTTACCTCTGGAGCCATTTCTTTTAATACTCTGGAATGTTGATCACCAAGTCCAGGGGCTTTATGCACTTTAAATCCAGTCATTTCTCTTTTCTTATCAAACATTAATATCTTACAGTTCCTCTTCTACACTCATCCCTCGATTCTCCATTATTTCTGGTTTTCAGTATTTTCCGCCATGAATAGGTGGTGGATGGGGTACCAATCAAGTGGGATGCTTTGCCCTGGATGGTATCGAGCTTCTTGAATGTTGTTGGTGCTGCATTCATCCAAGAAAGTGGAGAAAATTCCATTACACTCCTGACTTCTGCCTTGTAAATGATGGACAGGCTTTGGGCAGTCAGGAGGTGAGTTACTTGCTGCAATTTTTGTCTGATTGTGCATAGTAGAACTTTTTTTGTTCTTGTATTTTCAATGAAAAGCACGTATAAAGATTATAAATGAAGCAAGCCCATATAATCAGAAGATACCTTGTTCAATTCAGACGCTATCTTGACTACTTTATCTTACCATAAATATTCTGTTCCTTTTGATTTGCCTTCCCTTCACCCCATTGTTGGAAGCTAAGCTGTGAGCCAGGGGAGTGCCAATTTCTGGATTTACATACCTAAATCTCTTCATTCTTTCCTTTAAAATGATTCTTGATACCCTTTATTACCAAGCTTTTGATCACATTTTCTGATCTTTGTTTACCATCCATTTCTGATTCCATGTATGTGACACACCTTCGGCGGATTCTTATCAAGGTCTGAGCAACGTGGGCTATGGCAAGATGTGTGCCAGAATCAGGACAAGAGTCCAGTCAGGCCCACATCAGGGGCAACTTGCGCTGTTTTTGTGCTTTTCAGAAGCGACATGGTGAGTTTCTTGCTTGGCAGTGGCAAGCTGCCAAGTAACGGGATTTATGACTTGTTAAATGACTTGTCGACTCTCCCAACTTAGCCCAACAATATTCAACTTCCTATCTTACCAAACTTGCCACACATAAAGAAAACTTGATATGGAAACCAGAACGAATTTAGCTTGCCACTTGTTCCGAAGGACCTCCATGTTGGACACCAGCCACAACATGTCAGGGCGTGATCCAGGTGCACCAGCTATATGCACCTCACGTTTATGGGACTCCACCTTGAGGTAGTCACTAGCTAGGCCAGCAGTTAAGAATCAGCCATGTTTTGTGGGTCTGGAGTCACATGTAGGCCAGACCAGGTAAAGAAGACAGTTTCCTTCCCGAAAGGACATTAGTGAATGAGATGGGTTTTCCAACAATCAGCACTGGAATCATAGAGATCACTAGAGTGTTTAATTCTAGATTTTTATTGAATTGAAATTCCGCCACCTGCCATGGCGGGAGTCAAACCTGGGTCGCCGAAACATTACCAGGCTCTCTGGATTAACAGTCCATTGAGAATACCACTCGGTCGTCGCCTTCCACTGTGTGCTGAGGGAGCACGTCCAGCCTATGGACTGGACAGGCTGTACCTCCACGCTTTTCACTTTCATAATGCACACATGCTTTGAGAGCCTACTTGGATGCTCACAGTATCCATGCCTTGCATTACCTTGCCTTGCCTTTTAGCACTTTGCTCCCTCAGTCAGAGAAAGTCCTAAAATTACTTCTGCCTTGCCTTGCCTTACCAATTATTGCAAACATAAAAGAAGCAAACGTTTCATGGTGGTCAGCAGGTCTCAATCATGTTAAGGGAGATGACCATACTCAGAGGTGCTGACAGAATAAGTTAAGGGCAGCCTACAGTACCAGTCCTAGGTCTTGGAAACGGTCTGTCAACCACTCGGATCAGTTAGTTGTGAGGAGCTGAATGTTGGGCAGCCCACCACCTGTCTTGAGTCTTTTTGCCCTCTTAAGTATGGCTTTCCTCCAAGAATGAGAGACAAGTATGTATTTAGGGAGATAAAAGTAGGTGGTACAGCCATTACTACGTAAGAAATAGGAGCCAGAGTAGGCCATTTAGCCCATCGAGCCTGCTCTGCCGTTCAATAAGATCATAGCCGATTTGTTTATCGAGTCAGCTCCACTTACGTGCCCACTCACCATAACCCTTAATCCGTTACTATTCAAAAATCTATCTACCTTTGCCTTAAAAACATTCAAAGAGGTAGCTTCAACTGCTTCACTGAGCAGGGAATTCCACAGATTCACACACTTTAGGTGAAGGAAGTTCCTCTTCAATTCAGTCCTAAATCTGCTCCCCCTTATTTTGAGACTATACTCCCTAGTTCTAATTTCACCCACCAGTGGAAACAACCTGCCTGATTCTATTTTATCTATTCCGTTCATAATTTTATATGTTTCTGTAAGATTCCCTCTTGTTCTCCGAAATTCCAATGAGTATAGTCCCAGTCTGCTCAATCTCTCCTCCTAAGCCAACCCTCTCAATTCCGGAATCAACCTCCTCCAGTGCTAGTACATCCTTTCTCAAGCAAGGAGACCAAAACTATATACAGTACTCCAAGTGAGGCCTCACCAGCACCCTATACAGCTGCAGCGTAACCTCCCAGTATTCTATTTGCCTTATTTACCTGCTGCACCTGAAAAGCAACTTTATTGTGATTCATGTACAAGGATGCCCAGGTCCCTCTGCACAGCAGCATGCTGCAATTTTTTACCATTGAAATATTCGTCTGTTTTGTTGTTATTCCTACCAAAATGGATGACCTCACATGTACCAACTTTGTACTCCATCTGCCATTCCGGTGTCGAATCAGCAACATTGTAGACAATGTATTGTCCATTGTATGGATGATAGCATAAAATTACAATGGTTATTGACAGACTAATTGAATGGGCAAAACTGTGGCAGATGGAGTTCAAGGTAAGCAAGTTTGATTTTATCCATTTTGAACTGGAAAAAATTGATAAGGATATTTTCTAAATGGTATGAAATTAAATACAGTGGATTTCCAAAAAGAGTTGGGGGTTCAGGTGCATAGATCTTTAAAATGTTACGGTCAGGTACGGAAAATAATTAAGAAAGACAATGGAATGTTGGGATAACAAGGTGTAGAGCTGGATGAACACAGCAGGCAAAGCAGCATCAGAGGAGCAGGAAAGCTGACGTTTTGGGTCTGGACCCTTCTTCAGAAAATGGAATGTTGGCTGTTTTATCTAGGGAACTGCATCACAAGGATGCAGAAGTTATGTTGCAGTTATATAAAACCCTGGTTAGACCCCCACTTGGAATACTGTGAGCAGATCTGGGCTCTATACCTTAGGAAGGATATATTGGCCTTGGTGAGAGTACAACATAGGTTTACAAGAATGATACCTAGACTTCAATGGTTAAGTCATCAGAAGAGAATGTACAAGATTCAGCCTGTTTTCTCTAGAATTTAGAAGGCTAAGGAGTGATCTGATCGAAACCTTCAAGCCATTCAGAGGAAAAGAAAGGGTAGATAAAGATAAACTATTTTCATTGGTTGACGATTCTAGAACGAGGGACGTGGTCTGAGAATTAGGGCCAAACCATTCATGAGTGATGTCAGGAAGCAGTCTGCACACACAGGATGGCAAATGTTTGGCCACAGGTCAACATGATCTTGTTGAATGGCGGAACAAACCTGAGGGGCTAAATGACCAACTCCTGTTCCTATGTTCCTCGGTGGGGAATTGTCTCCAGCAAGTGAGGAGGCAGCACAGACGGCATACAGAATTAGTGGTTTTGGGAGTTGGAGTAGGTATTAATGAGAGTGGTTAGAGCATAAGCTTTGGTGTGAGGTGAATGCTGTTCGCAGAGGGTGAGTGTGAGGTATTGGTGAGATGATGGTAGCATTTACATTGGCGGAATGGAGAAGGTAATTGACCTTCTTCCTACAGTGCTTGATATTCCTCCAAACAGTGAGATAGCACTGAGCTGCGTTGTACCCGTAGACCATGTTGGTGTTGTCAGGTGCAGTGGCCTTCACTCCTGTTCATTGGGGTGAAGGAAGTTTAGCCTGTGCAACATCCCATCCAGCAGGATCCTTCAGACTCTGTCTGTGCAGCAGGGTATGAATTTTCTTGTGTGCCTTGACTGGGTAAATGTTGGGAAGCATGAAGGGCAGCTCCAGACTGACCGTGCTTATGCAAGTGAACAATAGGCTTTTAAAGATGGCACTGGCACAGATGAGTTGCGGGATTTCTGCTGAGTGGCACGTTATTGTTGGAAAAGCATGTGTTAATTTGGATCAGAAATCGGATATGAGAAACAGCATAGGGGTTAATTAGGGAATTAATATGGAGAGTTTGGTAAGATATGACAAGAGAACCTGCTAGGCCTTGTGGCAAAAAGCACTTCAAGAAACGCAACCAAACCAAATAAGACTCAGCCCCTTGAGTTGTTTAAGATGCTACGTACAAGCTAACTAACTATCAGGAGGAAAATAAGAAAGGACATTTGACTTGAAAAATAGAATTTAAAAAAAAATTATTCCTTTTACTTACTGTCCTTAATGTGTTTCAAAATCTGAGGAAAATGTTCTCTGGGGACCTAAATGGAAGGATTTTTGGGTCATGGAGCCTCCCATTTTATAGTGGAACAGATTTAGATTTAGTTGGGTCACATAACCTCCCTCAAGTGATCCATCAGTTTTTCTTCCCCCTCAGAATATGTACAAAGCAGAAATGCATCAGAAAAAATCTTCAAACAGAGATTAGATTTCTGGCAGCCGACCTCCAAAACAGAGAGTGATCCTTTCACAGAAAAGCTCAATGCACAGATAAAGAAGCAAAGGTCATCTGTCCACTTAGGTAAGTGAGCCTCTACTGAAATGCCTGTTTCCTATCAGTATCAAATACTGTAAATTGTTGCTGGTAGGATTTGGTTTGATTTGTCAGTCATTGAAACCCGGTCATCTGCAGTTCGGTTCTGCATTTGATCAGACAAATTTGTAATTTTCCCTAACCCTAATCTTTCAGCTTGACACCTTCTTTTCAGTGCCTTGCCAAAGTGATACCCAAATGACTAGACATTGCGTGGTGGTGATAGTTGCTGACCTTGGTTCTGTACTGACCAAGAATACATCCATATGTAGTTCAACAAAATAGACTATTGTTGTGCTCATGGTCAGTTGACAGTAAGTCTTTTATTTACACAAAATTGAAATAGAATTTAAATAATGACAGCATAAAGTTGATCCAACTAATGGCCTGCAGTTATATTTTAACTGATTAATGCACATTTTTTCATGTTGTCATAATAATTTGTTATGATAAATGTTGATAGAAAAGCATGACAAATTACCTTGACGGCCAGAATTGAGCTTCATGTATAGGAAATACGTTACCTATGGTAGAATTTTAATAAACCTCAGTATTGCTTGCCATCATATGGCAGTTTTCAGACATGACACCTAGTATATATTAACTTCACATTGACTTGTTCATAGTGATTGTTTTTGCATTACTTACAAAATTGAAGTTCACAAAGACATTCTTTCCACAAGGGTCAGTGGACAGCAACTGGAATCAGGCATAGTGCCCCACTCCAAATTGAACCCCATTCTCCTTCTTCCTCACCCTATCCCACTATCTTCCTCCTCTTTTCCACCCATCCCACCATCATTTCAGCACGATTTGTTATATGTTAATAATGGGAGTTTCATAACATATTATGTATTATCTCCCAAAATATAAAGAATGAGTGATGTACTGACTACTGCTAAACCTGTGTTATTTTTCTTCTACACAGCGCTCAGTAAACGGCTTAAAGCAGCTTCAAATTCATCTCCATCACTACTAAACTCCCAGACTACAAAACCCAGTTCAACAATGCACCATTCGCCTTCGTACACTGACCCCCCTGCTTCAGTCGTACACAACCAGCCAGCAACGACCACCACTTCTACACCAGTAAGTTAAAACATTAGTTCATGATTTGAAATGTATCTAGTACTAGAGAAACTTAAGTGACTAAAATCTTTCACATCCCTACAACCTGATGGCCTACATTCTCGGTTCTAAAAGAGAGAGCTGCTGAGATGATGGATATTATCCTTCTGCTTTTCCTCAATTTTGTAGATTCTGAACAGTAGATTGGAAGTTAGGAAATGCAAAAACACCATTCAAGTGAAAAGGGAGTGAATAAATCATGACTGTGGGCCAGTAAGCCTGACATCAGCAATTAGAACGTGCTGAAAATTTATATTAACGAATTCTTAAGACTGTCTTTAACAATGCTTTTATTCTAACCATACTATAATTTTCTAAGTCAGCTATCAGCTGGCTCTAACATTTAGATTCTACAACACTGCCACCACCACGAAATTCACTCTCGACTCCGTGAAGTACTGTACTACACATTAGACAGAAAATCTACAGAAATAGATTTTCTGTCTGTTCCTTTTAATGTCTTGAGGACTTTAAATCATCCATTAACCATCAGAATCCACAAAATACAACCCTACTTTGTGAATCTGGCATCATAACTTAATCCTTGTAGTACAGGTACCATTCTGGTGTAAGTATTCTGCACCCCTTGCCTTTCTGAGGGTGTGGTGTCTCGATCTGCTCATAGTACTCAAGATGTAGTCTAACCAGGCTTTGTATAGCTAAAACATTATATCTGCCCTTGCGGTCAAATCCTGCATACTGTACTGGACTGCTTCACTGTTTATGGTGCCACAAATGGTGCTGAATTTTTTTTAAACTTTCTTCACTTATGGGATATGGACGTTGCTGGTTAGACCAGCATTCATTGTCCATCCATGGTTCCCTCTTAAGAAGATAGCAATGATTCGCCCTCTTGAACTGCTGCAGTCCATTTGGTGTAGGTAGACCTACAATGCCGTTTGTGGAATGTTGTGCATTACAGAGATACCTGTGATCCTGGGTGGGTTCAAAACATAAAGGATGGAAGCTCAGTGAGATGTGATGAGTCTGAATTAGAGGCAGTGGCTGAGGAATGAGATGTGGCTTTTTGTATGCAGGATATTTATGGACAATTTTACAGATTGCAGGGTATGTGCCAGTTTTGCAGCTGTACTGGAACAGCTGGCTAAGGGCAAGGATACTCTGGAGCACAATTCTTCAGTAGTATTCAGTATGATATTGCCAGGGCTTACTGTTTTAGCAATGCCCAATGCTTTGAACTGTTCCATGACATCACAAGTAGTGAATTGAATTTGTTGAAGACTAACACATACAATGTTAGAAACCACAGGAGGAGGCTGAGATGGATCATGCAGTCAGTGCTTCTTGGTGAAAACGCTGCAAATACTTCAGTCTTATGTTTGCAGTTTGTTGCTGTGCTCCTGCCTCGTTGAGAACTATGATATTTGTGAAGCCTTCACCTCCTATTAGTTTAATTGTCCACCATATTTATGATTGGATGTGGCAGATCTACACACCTTAGATCAGTTACTTCTATATGATAAAAAGTGTTTTATTTTACAACTTGTTTTGTTTATCCATAGACATCTAAAGTATTGTATTTCATTTTAGAAATGATAGGTTAAAATTTTCTGTTCTGGCAGAGAAAATTGCTGCTCCCAGTCTGCTTCAGTCAAATCCTGCCTTATTTCAATAAAATCTGCCTTCCCCAATCCAAAGTCCCTTTTTGCAGACCATCTTTATTCTTTTCTGTGGCAAACTTATAACTTATAGTGAAATGGTCACTGTCATTGAAGTGCTTCCCCACTTTCACCTTGAACACCAGTCTGTCTTTGTTCTTGAAAATTAAGTCCAACCTTGTACTGTCCCTTGTAGGGCCTTCTACATGTTGACATAAAAAGCTTTACTGACTACATTTCAAGAAATCTACCTTCTCTAAACCTTTTATACTATGATTATCCCAGTTAATTTTGGAAAGTTAGTCACCTGATGCAAAAACTATCATTATTTTTGCACACCTCAGTGAATTGGCTACATATCTGCTCTTCAATTGCCTTCTGACTGTTTGGGGCCCTGTAATATACTCCAAGCAGTGACTACCCTCTTATTATTCCTAAGCTGTATCCACAAAGCCTCGTTTGACTACCTTTCCAAGATATTGACCTTCCTTTCAGCAGTAACTGACTGCTTAATTAATAATAATAGACACCATCTACTCTTTTACACATCTGTACCTCGCCTGAAGATCCTGTTCTGTCTGAAGCCAACGTTGAGTTGCCAACTACGTCTCTATGATGACAACCACATCGCAATTATGATTAGGGATGCTCAAGGCCAGAATTTTATTCATTCATAGGATGAGGGCGCCACAGGCTAAGCAGCATTTATTGCCCATCCCTAATTGCCCAGAAGGCAGTTAAGAGTCAACCACATTGCTGTGGGTCTGGAGTCACATGTAGGCCAGACCAGGTAAGGATGGCAGTTTCCTTTTCCTAAAAGATGGACCTAGTGAACCAGATGGGTTTTTCCAACAATCGACAATGGATTCGTGGTCATCATTAGACTCTTAATTCCAGATATTTATTGAATTCAAATTCCACCATCTGCTGTGGTGTGGTTCGAACCTAGGTCCCCAGAACGTTATCTGGGCTTCTAGATTAACAGTCCAGTGATAATACCACTAGGCCACCACCTCCCATCATGAAGATCTGAAAGCTTAAAAAACTTCAAAGATTGTAAGGAGTGAGCTGGGCATGATGGAGGCAGAAGTAGAATTTCTTTGTGATGGCAACAATAGAAGAATTGAAGATTCAGGCTTCCCATTATTGAAATGGAGGAAATTTCCATATGTTTAGATACTGGATGTTGGATAGGCAGCCTGTTAATTTAGCAACAGTGGACGAGTTGAGAGAGTTGGGGATGAAGTATAGATGTGTGTCATCAGCAAACGTGTGAATACATGCTTTGATCAAGGAGCAGCAATGATACTTTCTTGCCTGTAAAACATTGTGGGATGTCTTATCTCCCTTCCTGCTTCGAACAACTATCGGAACTCCATCTAGTGGCCTCATCAGAGATAGCACTCTGTTTTTGTTTTAGATTTACAGCATTAAAAAGTATTAACTTCTAAAAGAGCAGAATGTAAGGTTTGTGATTTTTGTTCTTGCTTAACTCTTACAGTCTGCACGAAAGAGAAGAGGTGAAAGTTCATTTGACATAAACAACATTGTGATTCCCATGTCCATGGCTGCCGCAGCTCGAGTGGAGAAACTTCAGTACAAGGAGATCCTGACACCAAGGTAACACAAGACAGTGTCAGTGAGATTTAAAAAAAGTGTAACAGTGCCTTCTGTTGATGCAAAGCCTAAAAACTATTTTGCTAGAGATTTAAATAGTTGTTTAATAGTGGTGGAGTGAGTATGCTGGTCAGCAGTGAACAATGTCACAGACTTGACGAACCAGATAGCTTCTTTCTGTGCTGCAGTATTCCAAGATTCCCGGAGTGTCACCCTTGAAAGTTTCTCTCCATTTCTATAATGAAAGTTCTGTCCAACTTCATGGCTTCATGGGCAGTCAGACTGTACCTCATGTGCAACATTGTGCTACATTGGCTCAGCTTGCAGAAGAGTCCACCTCGTTCTGTAAATAGAGCATTTCTGTTCACTCCATCAGTTACTCTGAAAGGTACACTAATGGAAATAAGGATTTTATGGCTAACATTTTGTTTACTAGCCATGCCCTGATTTCTCAGTTCACGCACCCCTGTAGAAGCGATTGCAGTCTAGTAGTGTCACTGGGCTAGTAATCCAGAGTCCAGGCTAATGTTGTGGGGACAAAAACAGAAGTTGCTGGAAAAGCTCAGCAGGTCTGGCAGCATCTGTGAAGAAAAAAATCAGTTCTCGTCCAGACCCAAAACATTAACTCTGACTTTTTGTTCACAGATGTTGCCAGATCTGCTGAGCTTTTCCAGCAACTTCTGTTTTTGTTCTTGGTTCACAGCAACCACAGTTCTTTTGGTTTTTAATGTCCTGGGGACATGGGTTTGAATTTCACCATGGAAAATAGTGAGATTTGAATTCAATAATAATGTAGAATTAAAAACTTGTCTAATGGTGACCATGTAACCATTGTCAATTGCCCTAAAAACTCATCTGGTTCATTAATGTCTTTTGGAGAAGGAAGTTCTGTCGCTCTTGTCTTGTCTGGTCAACATGTGACTGCAGACCCACCACAGTGTGGTTGACTCAACTACTCTCTAAAATAACTTTTCAAATGTATCAAAGCCACTACCAAATCTAAAGAAAGGAATAAAACCCGGGTGGCTACCCAATATCAATCTCTGGACCGAAACAAAAATGGTAAAAACAGTCCTGCTAATGCAGCAAAGTCTTCCTTAGTGACATCTGAGGGCTTCAGCTAAAGTTGAAAGTTTCCCCTCAGACTGGTCAAGGAACAGATTGACACAATTCTACTCATAGATTCATCCGTTGAAGAAAATATTCCAGATACCATCTTCACCATTTATGGATACAGAAAACAGGGAGTTGCCCTGAGAGTCTAATTTTCTTTGAGTTGAGTCCCTCGCTAGATCATTTCAGGGGGCAGCTTTGAGTCGACTACTTTGCTGTGGGTCTGGAGTCTCATTTAGACCAAACCAGATAAGCACAGCAGATTTCTCTTACCTAAAGGGCATTAGTGAACCAGATAATTTCCTGTGATGGTGGATACATGGTTGCTATTAACCTAGCTTTTCATTCCAATTTTTTTTTTGTTAAATTGAAGTTGCACCATCTACCCTAGTGGGATTCAAACCCATATCTGCAGACCATTAGTGTGTGTCCTGGATTACTAGTTCAGTGACAATACCACTACACACACCTCCTTAACTGAGCTATGTCCTCTTTGAAGACATTTAGTTTTGCTGCCAATCTTGATTGGATTTGACCTAGGTAAAATAGAGTCACATCTCACTGAAATTGGTTGTATCCCAATTAATTACCTTTTCTTCAGATTGCTTCTTGTTCTCAAATCCACTTGTTATGACCTTAAAGAACTCAAGCCAGTTTGTCAAATATGATTTGCCTTTCACATAACTATATTGATTCTGTTTGATTGTGTTAAGCTTTTCTAAATGACCAGTTATTTTTTCCTTAATAATTTACTCTCACATTTTTCTAACAATAGATGTTAGGTGAACTGGCCTGTAGGTTCCTTCTTTTTGTTTCCCTCCCTTCTTGAACAGGGGCATCACATTTGTGGTTTTCCATTTCATTTCTGAAATCCAGAGGGTCCTAGAATATTTGTATCAATGCCTCCAATATCTCTGCAGCTTGCTCCTTTAAAACCCTTGGATGTCGGCAGTCAGGACCTGATGATTTATCTACCTTCAGTCCCATTAGTTTGTGAAGTACTTTGACTGTTGTGATAGAGAGTGTTAAAAGTCTTTCCTCCCACTAGCATTCTGCTTATCTGATAACTTTGGGATGTTTATAGCGTTCTCCGTCATGAGCAATGATGCAAAATATTGATTAACTACTGCCATTTCCCTTTTCCTTATTATCAGTTCCCCAGTTGCAACCTACTATTTGTTTACATACGTGTAAGAAACTCTTGCTATTCTTTTTAAATTTTTTCATCAGTTTGCTTTCATAACCAATGTTTTTGCTTTATTGTATCTGTTTAATCATCTACTGTTTCCTAAAAATAAATCCCAATTTTCTGGACAACCACCAATATTTGCCACTTTGTATGTGTTTAGTTTTTGTTTGGATACTCTCCTTGATCACCTTTGTTAACCATCCTTCTCATCAAATCTTCCTTTTTGACCAGATTAAATTTTTGTTGAGTATTATGAAATATCTGCATAAATGTCTGCCAAGGCTCATCTCCTGACCTTCCCCTTAATCTATTTTCCCAGGGTACTTTAGGCAACTCTTTCTCCATACCTTTGTAATTAGCCTTATTTAAATTGAGTACATTAGTTTGGAAACTTTTTTTTATACAGTTAATGATAAGGTCTTTGGTAGTGTTGTAGAACAGAGGGACCTAGGGGTGCAGGTACATAATTCTTTGAAGTTTCCATCACATATAGACAGAGAGGTTAAAAAGGCATTTGGCACGCTTGCCTTCATTGCTTTGAGTATAGGAGCTGGGAAGTCATGTTGAGGTTGTACAGGACATTAGTGAGGCCTTTTCTGGAATACTGTGTCCATTTCTGGTTGCCTGGTTATAGGAAGGATATTATCAAGCTGGAGAGGGCTCAGAAGAGATTTACCAGGATGTCACCAGGTATGGAAGGTTTAAGTTATAAGGTAAGGCTGGACAGGCTGGGACTTCTTTCGCTGGAGTGTAGAAGTTTGAGAGGCGGCTTGATGGAAGATTATAAAATAATGAGAGATATAGTTAGAGTTAATGGAGACAGTAAGGACTGCAGATGCTGGAAGCTAGAGTCAATAAACGTGGAGCTGGAAAAGCACAGCTGGTCAGACAGCATCCGAGGATCAGGAATGTCAACATTTCAGGCTGAAACCCTTCATCTGTCCTGACAAAGGGTTTCGGCCTGAAATGGTGACTTTCCTGCTCATCGGATGCTGTCTGACTGGCTGTGCTTTTCCAGCTCCACATAGATAAAGTTAATAGTTGTTGTCTTCCCTCTAGGATGGGAGATTTCAAGACTAGGGGACACATTTTTAAGGTGAGAGGAGAGAGATTTAAAAAAGACATGAGGCAAATTTTTACACAGTAGTTTACATGTTGAGGAAGTGGTGGATGCGGGCACAGTTAGATGTTTAAAAGACATTTGGATAGATACATGAATAGGAAAGGTTTGATGGGATATAGGCCAGGAACAGGCAGGCGAGACTAGTTTAGTTTATGATTATGTGCGGCAAGTACTGGTTGGACTTAAGTGTCTGTTTCTGTGCTTTATGACTCTGTGAAGAAATACACATCCATCATCTCCCTGTTTACTTGTGACATCACACTTCACTGTAAAAGTAAAACCAAATTGAAGGTGCTCTCATCTGCTGGTTTTTATTTCCCACTGCGGTTGCCTTTCTTACACAGGTCTGGTTCATGTTGACATTGACTTGCTACATGGTCCTCTTGGACCCTAATTCTTATTCCTATTGTTTCTAATCTATAAGGAAAACAACACAGTTCTACTTTTGGATAACAAGAACTGCAGATGCTGTAGTCAGAGATAATACAGAGTGGAGGTGGAGGAACACAGCAGGCCAGGCAGCATTAGAGGAGCAGGAAAGTTGATGTTTTGGGTCAAGTCAGGATTTCTGAAGAAGGGTCCCGACCGGAAACTCCCAACTTTCCTGTTCCTCCAATGCTGCTTGGCTTGCTGTGTTCCTCCAGTTCCACATTGTGTTATCACAGTTCTACTTTTAATGTTCGAGTTCTAACAAGTACCAATGTCCAATTTTTCCAGTTTTTATTCTCAAAATAATGTGGTACTTATAGTAGTTAAAAGAACAACTTCAAACAAATTCTATATAATTAGTTCCTATTTCTCCTTGACAGTTGGCGAATTGTAGATGTTGAACAGTCAAAGCTGCAGAATTGCAAGTTGGAGGATGACCAGGTAGTTTATTACATATCAGAATTGCTTGCAAGTCCATGAAGAATTATTGAATCTCTTATTTTGCTGGCAGCCTTTAAACTCTTCACTTGTTTATTCTTGAATATATAGTACGAAGAAATGTCTGATGAAGCTTTTCTTAATCGCCATTCCAAATGTGAGGAAATTGAACGTTCTAGATGGTGTTTGTGGTCTTCCACCAGCTCAGCCAGACGAGGAAGCAGGTAAACATAATATTGGAGATTGCTGTTTACAATTCAGAAATCTGTTTGGGTTCCAACAAAGAACAAAGAAAATTACAGCACAGGAACAGGCCCTTTGGCCCTCCAAGCTTGCGCCGATCCAGATCCTCTATCTAAACCTGTCACCTATTTTCCAAGGATCTGTATCCCTCTGCTCCCTGCTCATTTGTGTATCTGTCTAGATACATCTTAAATGCCGCTATCATGCCCGCCTCTACCACCTCCACTGGCAACGCGTTCCAGGCACCCACCACCCTCTGCGTAAAGATCCAGGCACCCACCACCCTCTGCATAAAGAAACACATTGGAAGGAAGCTGATGGTGGGCAGCTCAGGGTGAATAAAATAACATGGGCGTATTGATTGTGATCATTCAAATTGCCTGGATTTTGAAAATATCCCATTATATTAGAAAGATGGCAATGTTACATCTCTATTCAAGAAGAAGGGAGATAGAAAGCAGCAATCTGAAGGCTAATTTGCCCAACATCTGTCTTGGGTAAGTGCTTGAGTATATTTTAAGACAGTAATGACAGGACATTTTGATAATCATGACAGTCAAGATATTTCGGTGTGGTTTTGTGAAAGGGAAATTATGTTTGTCTAATTTTGGGCGAGTTTGTTGAGGTAGGAAGACGCAGGTTGGGTGATGGGAATCAGTAGATGTGTTTTAATTTCTAGAACTCATTTGATAAAGCACCTCACTAAAGCTTACTTCACGGGTTTAGAACTCCTGGTGTTGGAAATAAATTGTTAACCCTGAAAGAGACAGTTAGCTGTCAGAAAGCAGATTATGAAAAAGGTTATTTTCGGATTTGCTAACAGTAACCAGTGGAGTCACAGTGATCGTTGCTGGGATCTCAATCATTTGCAATCTATACTGATGACTTAGATGAAGAATATTGATAGCTGAATATGCTGATGACACAAAAATAGGTAGAAAAACAAGTTGTGAATAAGAGACGCAGTCTTCAAAGGGTTATAGATAGTTTAAATGAGTAGACAAATCCATTGGCAGATGGAGTATAAGACCGGAATTGAGTTTTTCACTTGGCAGGAAGAACAGAAAAATACAATACTTTATTTAAATAGAGAAGGACTGTGGAAGCCTGTGATACAGGAAGTTCTGAGTTTCCCGTACCTGAATCACAAAAAGGTAGCATATGGGTAGTTCAGCATGTGATTGGGTCAGCAAATAGAATTGTGGCCTTTAGGGAAATGCATTTTAAAAATAGGTAAGTGTTCCTGTTGCTATACAAGGCCTTAGTGAATCTGAAGCTCTCATAGTCATAGAGTCAGACAGCACAGAAGAGGCCCTTTGAACCAACGAATCTGCACAGACCAGTCTACACCAATCCCACTTTCCAATTCTTGACCCAGTCTTGAACATTATGACGTTTTAAGCGCTCATTATAATTTTTAAAGGTTGTGAGATTTCCCGCCTCGCGTAAGCAGTGCATTTCAGATTCTTGTCATCTACTAGGTGAAAACAATTTTCCTAAAATCCTCTGTAAACTTGCTGTTCATCACCTTAAAATTACGTCCCCATGCTATTGACCCTTCAACTAAGGGAAATATTTCCTTACTATCTATCCTGTCCAAGCCCCTCTTAATCTTTAACACCTCAATCATATTCCCCCTCGGCCCTCTCTGCTCTAAAGAAAACAATCTGAGCCTATCCAGCCTCCCTTCATTGCTAAAATGTTCTAACCCAGGCAACATCCTAGTGAATCTCCTCTGCATCCCTCCCAATACAATCAAATCCTTTCAATAGTGCAGTGAACAGAACTGCACACAGTACTCCAGCTGTGGTCTAGCCAAAGTTTTGCACAGCTCCAACATAACATTCCTGCATCATCTTTCACTGTGTAATTTTGGTCTCTTGAGGAGAGATCAGTTGCATTTGTGACTAATTTCTGGGATAAAAAGTTTGTTTTGTCAGGCAGTGTTCAGCAGATTCAGCCTATTCTTACTTAAGTTTAAGAAGATCAGAAGTGATCTTGTTGAAGCACATCAGATCATGGGGGTGACTTGACAGGAAAAGTCTAGAATTAGCATTCACAGTTTGAAAATGAGAGTTCTCCTATTTAAGATGGTGATGTTAACAGCTTTCGTCATTAGACTTTGATATTGTTAAGATCTCAGATGATGTTATTGGCAGACAAGTAAGATCGCAGATGGGAAACTTGCTTGATATATCATATTTTTATTTTGATTTTCACAAACTGTCTTGCTGAAACATAAGCACATTATACTGCAGATGTTCCTTTAACATGAGATGCTCTGGGCCAACAACAGCTGAATTCCAGAGGTGATGTGAGAGTGATTACCTGTAACAGTAAGGTCACTTAGACCGAATGTGGCCAGAAGAAGCCCTAGCAAAACTAGAGTCATTGGAAACCTGGGGGAAAACCTAACGTACCTAGCACAAGGGAAGATGGATGTGGTTATTGGTCAGTCATTTCAGCTCCAGGACCTCTCTGTAAGAGTTCCTCACGACCTGTCTTGGGCCCAACCATTTACAGATGCTTTATTGTTGACTTTCCCTCCATCATAGGTTCAGAAATGTAGATGTTCACTGCACAATTTCAGCACCAGTTGTACTCCTCAGATCCTTATTTAGTCCATGGCCAAATGTCACAAGATCTGGGCAGTGGCTAAGTTTGGGCTGATAAGTGACAAGTGATATTGACACCACCCAAGTGCCTTGCAGTGGCTGTCTCTAACAGAAGAGAATCTAACCATTGCCCCTTGACATTCAGTGGTATTACCATCAATGAATCCCTTGCTGTCAACATTCTGTGGGTATGACAATCTGAACTGGACTAGCCATATAAGTACTGTAGCTACAACAGCAGGTCTGAGGCTTGGGCTCCTGCAGTGTGTAACTCCTCTCCTAACTCCCCAAAGCCTGTTCAGCATCGAGAAGTTAGGAGTATGATATAATATCCTCCACTTGCCAAATGAGTTCAACTTCAACACTGAAGAAAATTGGCACTATTTAAGTCAAAGCAGCTACTTGATAGGCACTACAACCATTCCTTCCGCCACTGCTCAGTAGCAGCAGTGTGTACCATCTATAAGGTACACTACAGAAATACATCAAGGCTTCCAAATCCGAGACCACCACCATCTGAAAAGAAAAGGGCAGCAGATACACGGGAGTCCACAAGTTTTGAGTCTCTCTCCAGCCTCTCGCCATCCTGACTTGGAAATATATCCTTGTTACTTCACTGTCTGTGGGTCAGAATCCTGGAACTCCCTTCCAAACAGCGTTGTGGGTTAACCTACAGCAAATGGACGACAGCACTTCAAAAAGACAACTCACCCCTACTTTCTCAAGGAAAACTGGGGATAAGAAATAAATGTTGACCCAACCTGCAACGCTCACATCTGATGAATGAGTTTTAAAAAATCTTGCTTTCTCCCTACATCCCTTGTCATCTTCAGTATCTAGAAATCTCTCTCTCAAATATATTCAATGACTTGGCCTCCACAGCCTCATCACCCTCTGAATGAATAAACGTTTCCTTATTTCAATCTTAAATGGCCTGCCCTGTATCCTGACACTGTGACTCCTTGTTCTCGGATCCTTGTCAAGTGATGCATCTTCCCTTCATTCAGTCTGTCCAGCCATGTCAGAATTTTGTTTCTCAACACTGGTTGGTCTGAGAAGGTGGTGCTGAGTCTTAGGATTTTATTGACTGAGTGTCTCATTAGCCTTAGAGTTTAAGTGTGAACTTAGTTGTTTAAGTTTCAAGATAGTCGCATGGAGCTTCCTGTATCAAAGCATGGCTGTGCAGCAGCTAGGAATCAGTGCACATGTCAGTCAGCATGCTGATGCTAAGCTTCTGCTTCCAACACCCACAGCTGCGCATGGACCTTGGAGGTCCACATACCAGCAAGAAACATTACAGAGAATGTTGGTCATGTGAAGCTGTGATCATATTGGGATGGCAGTATCTTAGAGACTTTCTGATCATTTGTTTTCAGTATTGCAGGATGACTTCTTTACTCCATTAAACCATCAGAAGTAGCTTCCACTTGTAAATGCTAGTTATTGGTGATTTTGAGATCTTAGGCTGCAGATTTCAGCAGTAATTCCAATCCTGATCACTGCTCAGTGCCTTTTGCTGGGAAGTGACTGTGTGGAGGTCTGGCTTAGCTTGATGTTTACTTTGTGATTTAATAGCATGACAACTCTTATGATACAGATTTACCATAAGACCACAAGATGTAAGAACAGGAGTAAGCCTTTTGGCCCCTCAAGCGCGGATTAAGGCTGATCCTACAAGCGTCACATCTACTTTCCGGCCCTTTGCCCATAATCCTTGATTTTCTGACTGATTTTGCACAGGAATTGACTGCTGAGTTGAGTTAAAGGCAAACAGTTCATGATTAGTTTGGGCCCGTGGAGCATGGATGTTGGTTGATCTCCTAATGCTAAAGCTACGACCAACCAGTTAATAAGCAGTATTTTGAACCAAAATTTTTACCACATATGATGTCTTTCTGGTTTTCAGAACTTCTAACAAAGCTGATGGCAGATCTACTCCACAACTGCAGCAAGCTAATGCAGCAACCCCTCATCCAGCGTCACCTGACAGTGGATTTCATCTTCTGAATGACTATCCTCACACACCCTCATTGAGTGGCCCAGTCAGCCCTGATACCTGCTCATCGCTCAATTCCTTCTACTCAAAAGATCGCATAAGAGTCCTGTCATTCAATGAGGATACACGGTCATCTACACCTGAAGTCACTGATGAAGAAGTTCAGGTACTTTTTGATTATGATATAGATTCAGAATCTTTGCTATGACTCTGCCTCTATCCAAAATCCCAAGGTCTACAGTAAAATGGAAACATCCTAGTATGTTGTCCACTGCATCATCTCCTTGTCTTCTGAGATGAATTAGGAAAACAGATGTGGTTAATTGAATCTTCTTTTAAAAATTCTTAATAATTGAGCATGTGATCTCCAAACTCCTGTTTTTAAGATGTGTGCATGTACACGTCAACATCATTTGTGATGCTGTCCCTAAAATGTTACGATGCAAGTACTTGATTTTCTTTGTTACCGAATAGTGTTAAATGTTATCCAATTACATAAATTTAAGTACATTCATTTGAATTGTGTGTATGTCTATCTTGAGACAGGGGAGCAATTTCTTCTAAGATTCACGAATGTGGCCATATTGTTCTAAACCAGTTATTTCCTTTGGATAACAGAGTCCTGATAAATTGACATGCTACTGCTTTACAGTCCCATTAGTGCTTGCTGGACGTAAACTGTAGCCTAGCATTTCTCAAACTCTCACTGTATTTGGCAAGACAAAAGATCCCACAGACAATTCTATCAGGTCTATCTGACCGGCTTTCACTTGCCTCAGCAAAAAAAGCAACCAAAAACATGGGAAGAATGGCACTGCTTTTAATGAACCACCAGAGGAAATGACTTCTGGTTTCAAGGCATTTCTCTCTTGTCAGGTACTGTGTTCACCTATTTCCCTTCCTTTGATTTCAACCCGACAAGTGTTGAAAATCCAGTTGTATGTTGCAAATACTGCAACATTAATTTGCTTCTAAATCTATATTATTGTTGCTTACATTTTATGACAACTTGTACTGTGCTGTTGGGAATTAGTCTGATTGTGTGAAATCCCACAAGTATTGGGAATAAGGGTCCTGGCCTGCTCTCCTGGCTTCAGCCATGGCATTGTGTGTCAGTAACTTGCATTTTGAACCAGCCTGCAGACCACTGGAGCATCCTCACACACCACACTTTGAGAAACAGCGCTGTAACTAGTATGTGATCTGATTGTATGTCTCGATCATTCATTGGAGGAGAAACTAAGATGATGATGGGTTGGAGGGGGGGGTCAATTTTTTTTTTGATTTATTGTAATGAATTTTATTTATCCTTTTAGATGGTGCAACCTTGGGAACCAAGGATATTTCCCTTATCAGCTGAAGACATGGAACTATTGAAAGGACATACCAACTCTCTTAGAGAAAATCGCTATGAGCGACCAAGGGATCTACACTGGTTGTCGGCTAACAAGCTGAGCATTAGGACCGAATCTGCTGAGTGCGCCCCTTCATTATTGCAGAATCCGAGAGGCCCTGCATATTTAAAGGATGACAACAGTTCAGACTTGAGATTGACTCTGGCAATTGAGAATGAACGAAGTATGGATAGATGAACTCGGCGTACACAGTAATTTATCAACCAGACCCGCACAGCAATCACATCTTGTATATATGTGCTGTATCTATATATAAATATATATATATCTATATATATATATAAAAACAGAGAAAAACTGTTATTTTGTTTTCAAATGTTTGATATTCAAACATCTATTTTTGAGAGGATGCATATATAATAACTTCTATTAAGTGATCTTTTTATTTTCATTTCCTTTCAAGTCAATGTACTGTAAATTGTACCATTTGGGGTTTGGGTTGGTTGTGGCCAGGGAATCAGTCACAAATGTAAAGAATGTAAGGTCCTTTATGTAAAAGTGATGTCAGTCTGTGCCAACAAAACAAGAAGGGAAAGCTTTAGAGAAAGGATAAAAAAACTTTTTAAAACAAAACATTCATTGGGGGTGGGGGGAAGGGAGCAGGAATCCTCATTCAGAAGAGTAGAAATAGTTTCTCCTGTTTCAGTAAATCCTTTGGGCTTGTCTTCATTAACACTGCTGAATTCTAGAATATTTGTGCTGTTGTATAGCATGCCCGAGGAGTGGTCGACTGACTGTACTTTCCCTATATTAAATTACTACAGTTCTTGTTTGCCCTGTGTTTTGTGCTCTCACTTTCTTCATCCAGTATGTTGTACAGGGCTGCTCACTTAAATCTTTTACTGAATTCTGTGTATTAACAAGTAATTGAAAAGGAAACTTGAAAGACTTCCATAAATATATAAATGGGCACTTAACATAATTGGGCTAATTAGGAACAGAAAGGATGTGATGTTGTGGAGATATGACTGAAGTAGTAAATCAATACTTTTACATTTGTCTTCTTCAATGAAGAGTTTGTTGTCACTATCACAGTGAAGGAGGCAGCAATTGAGAAAGTGGAAAGGATAAGGTTCAGAGTGCCAAGTAGAAATTCCACGTTGCAGAAGTAAGTAAGTTGAGATAGAGGGTGATGCATTATATCAGCATAGGTTTAAATGATGAAGTATATTTGACCAACTGCATTTAGTTCTATGATGCAATAGGGAAGGTTTTTAAGGGTAGTTCAGTTGACTATTGTATGACCTTTCAGAGGCCTGGATGAAGTACCACAGGATAGACTTGGAAAAAATTGAAACCTCCTGGATTGAAGGGGTTGTGGTAGCATCCCTCTGGATCCCATGAACTCCTGTGCCATGAGGTTAACCAAACTGAAACTTCCTACTGATTATTATTTACCATATTTCCTCAGCTGATGAATCTATACTCCTGCATATTGAACATCACACAAAGAAAGCACCAAGAATGGCAAAGGTGTAAAATGTACTCTATTTTGAGGACTTAAATATCCATCACCAAGACTGGCTCAACAGCAGCATTACTGACTGAGCTGGCCAAGTCCTAAAACGCATATCTGCATGAGTGGGTCTGTAGTAGCTAGTAAGGGAATGAGTAAGGGGGAATGTCCTACAAGACACTGCCATCTCCAAATCTACCTGTTGAAGATGCATCTGTCCATGATAGTATAGGCAGGAGTAACCAGCACATCTTGTGGAGATGAAGTCCCATTTCACACTGAGTGAACCCCTATATTTTGTGTTGTATGACACTACATTAAATGGGATCAGTTCTTCTAGCTATAAATCAGGCATCCATGAGATGCTGTGGCTTATCATAAGCAGCAGAATTTTGTATTTCCTTCACTGTTTCACCACCACCAAACCAAGGAATTAATCCCAGTCCAATGAAGAATTTGGGAGGTGTTGACCTAATGAAACTACAGCATAGATTACTTGAATGACAAACAGCAGAATCAGTGCAATAGAGTGATGCAATCCTTCAGTGAAAAGATCAAATCTGTGCTTGGAAGTTCTGTCGTAGCCTGTCATGAATGGTAGTGGACAATTAAATACTGAAAAGGAAGGATGGAAGGACTACAAATATACAATGAGCGGGAGCCAAGTGGATGATCTGTCTTGGCTGTTCTCTGAGGTCGCCAACATAACCAATGCTAACTTTCAGCCAATTCAATTTACTGCACATGATATCAAGAAATGGGTGAAGGTACTATGTCCTGTGAAGGCAATGGATTCTAATGAAATCACAGCAGTATCACTGAATACTTGTGTTCCATAAATAGCTAGGCCCCAAACCAAGGTGTTCCCGTACAGTTGGTTTCTACCCAACAATGTGGAAAATTGTGTAGGAATGTTCTGTCTGCAAAAAGCACGACTAAGCTGCTCCAGCTGTTTAGTCCCTCAATAGCCTCCTCTTTACATCAGAAATGATGGAAGCAATGATCTAAAAGTTAACTATTGAGTGGCACTTTTTTAGCTACAATCTAATTACTGATGTTCAGGTTGGAAGCCACTACAGCCACCTGGACCGTGCCCTCATTACATCTTTGTTCTAAATATGGACAAAACAGCTGAATTCTAGAGGTGAGGTGAGAGTATCTACCCTTGAAATCAAGGTAAGTTTTGACCAAATGTGGTATTAAGGAGCCCTAGCAAAATTGAATCATAATTAACTCTGCATTGATTGAAATCACACCTTATGGTTGATGGATGTGAATGATCTCCGTGCCAGGACATGACTACAGGAGTTGCATAAGGTTGTGCCCTACATCCAATTATCTATCGCCGCTTCATCAATTACCATTTTTAACATCAAGATCAGAAGTGGGGATGTTTACTGATGTATGATGTTCAATGCCATTTGTAATTTTGCAAATACTGAAGTAGAGCGTACATGCATGCAACAAGGTCTAGCAAGGAATATTTACAAGTGCCAGGCAATGACCATCTCCAAGAAGCAATAATCAAGCACCCCTTGATAATTTCACAGTCTTACCATTTCTGAAACACCCCACATTCCCAACCACTAACATTCTAGGGGTTACCATTGAACAGAAAATGAAGTGGACCAGCCATTTAAGTACTGCGGCTACAAGTGCAGGTCAGAGACTGGAAATTCTGAGCTGAGTAGCCCACCTCCATGGTTATCCGGTACGACTGGTGCATTCAGGAATGGTTTTGAGAGAACTAGAACAACAGGAGAATGTATAGTATGTTTCTATTATACTGGATATTGCAATGTCCAGCCAGGACTAGAATATGAGGGGCTAACGTAATGTAGAAGGAAAACTGTTTGGAAATAGCTGGATCATCATTCACAGATGAAGTATTACATACTTGATTGATGAAAATAACTATACAACCATATAACTGGGTGATTGGTGACACAAAGGTAGGAAAGTCAGTCGTAAACGTGTTTAAAAAGGGCAATAGGTTCAGGCAGTGGGCAACAAAAATTAGCAGATCGGAATATATTGTGGGAGAATGTGAGCTTTTCCACTCAGCCACAAGATTTTTTTTAAAGCAGCAACTTGTTTCAGTGAGAGATCACAGATCACTAAAGTATAGTGTGATCTGGATGTCCTGGTACATGAATCACAGAGGTTAGTACACGGGCACATCAAGTGTTTAGGAAGACAAATGGAATGTTGCCATTTATTGCAAGGGGAAGAGAATATGTAAGTTGCTAAGTATCATATTCAGTTTGGTCTCCTTTTAAGCAAGGGCATAACATTAGAAGCAGTTCAGAGAAGGTTCAGTCAACTGATTTTTGAGATGAAGGGGTTAGCTTATGAGGAAAGTTTGAACAGGTTGAGTCTATATCCTAAGGCTGAGAAAGACTAGCTGAACTAGAGGACATAATTTAAAACTAAGGGATCATTCATTTAAGACTGAGATGAGTGTTTTTTTTCTGTCTGAAGAGTTTATAAGAATGAGAGGGGATCCTGTTGAAGCATGGAAGATTTTTTAGGGGACCTAACAGCATCACTAACATGTCCATGAGATGTAGAAGTAGGCCATTTGGCCCATCGATTCCACGCTACTCGAGATCATGGCTGATCTGGTAATCCACAATTTCACTTTACTGCCTTTCCCCCATAACCCTTGTCTCCCTTATTGATTAAAAATCTCTCTCATACAGTTTGTTGACCCAGCAATGACAGTCCTCTGCAGTAAACAATTCCACAGATTCGTCACGTTTACAAGTTACTCTTCAGCTCTGTCTTAATTGGGGTTCTCCTTACTCTGGATCCTAGACTCTTCAACATGGGGGAACAATCTCTCCATAAGAGAATCCCTCCATATCCAGGATCAACCTAGTGAACCTTCTCTGAATTACCTCCAATATCTTTTCATCTATAAGGGGGCAAAATCTGTTCACAGTGTTACAGCTATAATCTGACCACTGCCTTGTATAGTTTTAGTGAGACGTCCCTATTTCTATGTTCCATTTCTTCAGAAATAAAGGCCAACATTCTATTTGCCATCTCTATTCCCTGCTGAACTTGGATGCTAGTATTTTTTTTATGTAATTCATGCGCTGGGCTACAATTTTTTTGAATCTCTCCCCATTTAAATAATATTCAGCTCTTTTATTCTTCTTGACCAAGAGCATAACCTCACATTTTCCCACATTGTTTTCCTTTTGCCCACTCACTGAATTTCTGTCAATTCCTCGTATCATTCTCACTACTTACCTTCCCATCTATTTTTGTGTTATCTCTAAACTTGGTGATAGTATATTCACTTCCATCATCCACTACCTACAGGCTGCCATCCTGAAAATGCCCTGATTGTCCCAACACTCTGTCTTCTGTTAGCTAATCCTCTATCTATGCTAATATACAACCTCCAACATCAGGGTCTCTTGAACAAAAAGAGGAATTGCTGGAGAAAGTCAGCAGGTTTGGCAGCATCTGTGGAGAGAAAGCAGAGTTAACATTTCAAGTCCAGTGACCCTTCTTCAGAACTGAGCTCTTATTAAATAAACATACATGTGTTACCTTAGTGATAACCTTTTGGAATTCTAAGTATTTTACATCTACTGGTTCCTCTTTTTCCTGTTTGTTACTTCCTCAAAGAACTAATAAATTTGTCAGGCATGATTTCTCCTTCATGAAGCCATGCTGACTCTGCTAGATCATATTGAGTTTTTAAATGGTCGGCTATTACATTTCTTATTAATGCTGAAAGGATGTATCTCTTCATCGGAAGACTAGAACTAGAGGACACAGTTTAAAACTGAAAGGTCACGCCTTAAAACAGATGAGATTCTTCTTTTCTCTGAGGAAGCAGACATCGTTGGATTCTTGACTACCGAGGGAGTCAAAGGTCATTAGGGATAGACAGGAAAATGGCGATGAGGACACGGTCAGATCAGCTGTGATGTTATTGAATGGCACAGCAGGCTAGAGGCTAGATAATATAAAACAAGGGGTACAATTCTGTAGGGGATGCAGGAGCAAAGGGGTCTGTGTGTGTATATGTGCACAGGTCTTTGAAGGTGGTAGGATAGGACAATCAAGCATTTAATAAGCATACAGTATACTAATAGGAGAATAGAGGACAAGAGCAAGGAGGTGTTGTTAGAATTGCAGGAGACATCTGTTAGATCTCAACTGAAGTATTGTGTGCAATTCCGGGCACTACCATTTGTACTTTGTGAATGAATTTAAGAGTGTATGGAAGCAATTTAGAAAGATGTTCCAGAGATGAGAAACAAGGACAGATTGGAGAGGGTAGGACTGTTCTCCTTGGAGAGAAGGAGGCTACGAGAATATATGATGGAAGGTTTTCAAAATCATGAGGGGACTGGATAGGGTAGATAGAAACTGTTTATGCTTGTTATTGAGAGAGCATACATTTAAAGTGATTTATACACCATACAAGTGTGATTACATGAGCCATTTGGGTCTGGAATGCACTGCCTGGACTTGTGTAGAGGCAAGTTCAATTGAGACATTCAAGAGTTCATTGTTTCTATTTAACTAGTCATCCAATATACAAGGGTACTTACTGGTCTAGAATCTATCTCAGACTTAAATTTACAAAAGTACTCTGCCTTCACAGCTTTCTGTGGCAAGGAGTTTCAAAGACTCTCAAGCCTCAGAGAAGAAATTGCTGAAACTGCATTCACTCGAATGACTTCATTCCATAGGATTACGTCTAATAGGACAATCTACATACTAGCACTAAAAGCTGTTCTGGATGCATTTTTAAAATTTCACCTCATTTAATCCTTTCACACTAAGGTAATTCCAGGTAATGTTAGCAAAGTTTAAATCCCTTACAAACGTACCGCTTTTTCTCTCTCCCCTTTCAGTGATTTGCCTGTGTATCTGCTCATCTATCTTCCTCTGACTATTGGGAGGCCTGCAGTATATCCCCAATAGGTAATTGCCCCTTTTTTTTATTTCTAAGCTCTACCCAGATGGCCTCATTTATAGACCCTTTAGGACATCCTCCCTCATTATAGCGCTGATGGTTTCCTTCATCAACAATGCAATGACCTCACCTCTCTTACATACCCTGCTATTATGCCAAAACCTCTATATCCCTGAACATTGAATAGAGTATTCAGCTGAGCTCCTGATAGAGCACATGGAGTGACTGGAGCTGTACAAGAACTCACTGTGGAGCATCTAAAATGCTGAGGGCAATGTGGATAGCACGTTTAGCAAGTTAGTCATATTGCAAGTAAGGGCTATAGAAGCAAAAAAGCATTGGGTGACCATCAGGAAGACTAGAAAGCATAGGCAGGTAGTTCAAGAGTCCTCTGTCACCATTCCCCTCGCAAATGGATATAGCATGTTCAAGGCTGTTGTGGGGGTGGCTGGGGGGGGCGGGGGGGGAATGGCTTTCAGGGAAAAGGAGAAAAGCCAAGTCTGTGCTGCCATAGTTGGCTCTGCTGTACAGCAGGGGTGGAAAAAGACAGGGACAGCTTTAGTGATAGGGGGCTCAATTGTAAGGGGAACTGATAAGTGGTTCTTTGGCTGCAAATAAAACTCTTGAATGGTATGTTGTCTCCGTCAGTGATGTCTCAGAGTGGCTGTAGGGCATTCTAAAGGGGTGAAAAACCAGCAGTCATGGAAGATGTCAGGACCAACGAAATGGGCAAAAATAAAGACATGAGGTCATGCAACAAGAATCTAGAGAGTTGGATGGTAGATTAAAGAGGAAGACTACTAAGGTTGTAATTGCTGGATTACTTCCAGTGCCACATGCTACTGAGTATAGGAATAGAAAGGCAGATTAAACCGAAGTGACCTTCTTGGGCCACTGAGTTGACAAGACTAGGTTACACTTGTTGGAAGATAAAGTGAGGGCGATCAAAGGTGCCCTGGCTCCCACATCTGCCCAGGAGCTTAGGTCATTTCTTGGGCTGGTGAATTATTACAGAAAATTCATACATAACCTGGCACATTTGCATCAACTCAAAAAGGCTTGGATTAGGTTGTGTAGCCAAGCTAAAGCTTTCAGTGAAGTGATGAAACAGCTATCATCCTCTAAGGTGTTGGCAAACTATGATCCCAAGCAAGATTTGGTATTGACATACAATGCATCCCTGCACAGCAGTGGGATGGTATTAGCTCATAGGTGGCCGAATGGAGAGGAACATCCAATAGCATATGCATCTAAGAGTTTGGCTAATGCAGAGAGTAAATATGCCCAGAAAGAGAAAGAAGGATTGGCGATCTTATTTGGAATCAGGAGGTTCCACCAATACCTTTACGGACAAAAATTCAAGCAAATAATGGACCACAAACCCCGTCTACGTCTGCAAAAGAGAACAAGGCAGTCCATAGCTTCAGGTCAAATTTAGCAGTGGGCTCTAATACTAAGTGTCTATAAATACAAGTTGGAACATTTTCCAGGAGGCCAGCTCGTGAATGCGAATGCATTAGGCCACCTTCCATTGGCAGATACACCACTAGTGGTACCACTAATGGAAGAGTCTGTAATGGTTTTAAATTTTCTGGATTCATTTCCAGTCACAGCTGACAATATCAGACTTTGGATGCAGAAAGATCCAGTCCTGTCAAAAGGGCGTCACAACCAGAATCAAAACCATTCTGGACCCAGAGAGACCAGATCACAATAGAGGACAGCATATTGTTATGGAGAGAAAGAGTGACTGTCCCCAACAAAGATCACCGCCAGATACCAGCTAAACTCCACCAGGGTCATCCAGGGGTCTCCAACATAAAGATGCTGGTGAGAAGTTATGCCCAGGCTTGGATACAGATGTAGCCATGTTGGTGGGGCAGTGCCCAGAGTGCCAATAAGGACAAAAATTACCACCAGCAGCTCCCTAACATCTGTGGGAATTGCCAGGTAAACCTTGGACTCAATTACATGGCATCAGGAACGCCAGAGCCAGCCCCAAAACTCTGCCAAGTGAGAGAGACAGTTTATTACAGAGGGTGAAGTTTGGTGTAAGAACCACGGAAATGGGTAAGAGGCATGGTCAATGCAAGGAGATGACCAGTGACATATGAAGTCTGGATTGTTGCAACAGTCATGAATAATCACGTGGATCATATGAAAGCCACGAACTCGCAAATAACGCGGAAGCAAAATGTGCCCTGCACCTTGGAACAGTTGGAAAGGCTGCTGAAATCTATGGGTTCACCCTCTCTGTCAAGAATTCTCAATCCATGATGGACATGAGGGACGTGGCCGCATCAACTCCTTTGCAGGCGGAAGAATTTCTGCCGAGGCATTCCTGGTGCAAAAGGTGAACTACCTTGTGTTACATGGCACCCATACCAGATGCCGAGTCAGAGGAACCTGTTCCAGTGTTAAAATACTCCAGGAGGCTTTCTAAGAAAAGGAACGGGCCTATGTCCTCAGACTCACAAGGGGAGGGATGTAGTGATTGTAACACAGTCCGCCAGCTGGCTATCATAGAACATGAGTTCTCTGGTTGGGGCTGTTAATCTGGTCCAATCAGAGAGCCCTGACTGACAGATAAAAAGAGGAGTGTCAGAGATTCTGACACTCTGGGTGCAGACTCTGATGAGGCTGTGCCAGAGTCAAGGACTTTCCACATGTAAATAAAGGGTGTTCAGTGACAGAATATTGGCCTGTGTGAAGTTACTTTCGCTGATATGATTTTACCTTCAACAATGCATTCCCGCATACCTCCAATAACCTTTATCTCCCTTATGAAACAGGAATCTAGATACCTTTGCCTTAAAAGATATTCAAGGACTGTGCTTCCAACACCTTTTCAGTAGGAGAGAATCAAAGATTCATTACCTTCTAAGAGAAAATACTATTCATCTCTGTCTTAAATGGGAGACCCCTTATTTTCAATCTTTCCTCAAGATAATCTCCCCAGCCTAGATATCTGTCAAGTGAACCTTCTCTGAATTGCTTTTACCACATTAATATCCCTTTTTTTAAAATAAGGAGACCAAAATTCTACATGGTATTCCAGATATAGAATCCATACCTATATAACTAAAGCAAAATATCTCTACTTTTATAGAAAATACCAAAGAACTGTAGATGCTGTGAAAACTCAACGCGTCTGGTTGCATCTGTGGAGACATTTTACATAGCGAGTGATTAGGCTCCAGACTGAATCTATTCCACCACATTAAGCTCACAATCATGTCTTTCAAAAGGCTTGTGTAATTAATCCGAAGGGAGAAGTGGTGTTTAGGTCTACGGGCATAAGGTAGTTTATTTTCCCAGAGAATCAGCATGGCCTTTTTTTGTGATGTACTCACTCATGATTCTATAAACAACATCCACATTCCAGTGAGAATAAATGGATGACATTGCCATCTCCTGATGAAGTTGTATTTGACACACAGATCACATTACAGTGCTCCGAATTGATAGCATTTAACTGATATGTGGGGATTGTAATAGCGTCACTACCTCTGGGCCAGGAAGTCTGGATTCAAGTCCCAACTTCCATAGAGATTTGTCATAACATGTTCAGTTTGATTAAAATTAATTTTTAGAACTGACTGTTGCAGGCCATTCAGGTCAGCCGCAGGATAACATTGAATAAATTCCTCAGAGTAGTGTCCTAGGCCCAACCATCTTCAGCTCCTTCATCAATTATCTTCCCTCCATCGGAAGTTAAGAAATGGGAATGTTCACTGATGATTGCAGTGTCCATTTCCATTTAGAACTCCTTTTAGCAGTCCGTGCCCAGATGCAGCAAGAGTCAGGCAACCCATAGGCTTGTGCTGTTCAATGGCACGTAACATGTGTCATAACCATTTCCACTGGGAGAGAGTCTATGATTCTATTGAAGAGCATGATATCAGAGATGACATTCTATTAAGAATAATCCATCTCCTGACTCTTGAAAGCTGTTCTTTCATTTAATTGGGGCAAATCAGATTGAGAGGGAATATTTTCCATTTTACTTGGTCAGTGTTGCTCCAAAACATGCAGCTTGACACCATCCAGGAAAAGTAGCCCAATTTGTTGACACCTCATCTACCACTTTAGATGTTCATTCTATCCATCACTGGCACATTGTGACCGCAGTGTGTACTATCTACAAGATGTGCCCTTATCAAAGTTTCTTCAACAGCACCAAGGACTAAAAGACAAGTTTAGCAGATACCATCACCTGTAGGTTCTCCAAGCCAGAGACCACAAGGGCTTTGGAAATATATCAACCTTTATCATTGTTGAGTCTAAGTTCTGATAAACCCAAAGTACCAACTTTGAATATACTGACACCACATAGACTACAGCAGGAGATTTGCCACAAAACAGAAAAGCTCAGCAGGTCTGGCAGCATCTGTTAAGAGAAATCAGATTTAACATTTCGGGTCTATGACCCTTCCTCAGAACAGATGGCGGCTAGGAAAATATCAGTTTATATCTAGAAGATAGAGGGGGGGGGGGGGTGGGGGGTAAGGAGTAAACAATAGATGGGGGTAGAGCCCAAAGAGAGAGAAGAGCAGTTGGACATACAAAGGAGTTAACAACAATCTGGCCAGAAGAGTGAATAGTTGAGGCCAGGCATCTGGCTCCACGCTGAGGCCAGGCAGTCGGGTGCCCAAGTCCACTCTGAGGCCATGAATTCGTGTCCACACTGAGATTGGGAGTCTACATCCAAGTTGAGACCAGGACTCTGCACTGGCTTTCACGTCAGACATTGCAAATGCCACCCAAGGATGGGACGTAAAAAAAGAAAATAAAGCACATAAAGAGAGAGGAGAGAAAGAAAAGAAACAGATGGAGCAGACGAGCTACAGCTTAGGAGTCCTACTCGGCTGCCATCTTGGAAGTTGAAGTTTCTGCGGGTTTGGAGATCAGACCAGGTAAGGATGGCAGATTTCCTTCTCTAAGGACATTAGTGAACCAGATGGGTTTTTGTCAATTGACAGTCGTTACATGGTCACGATTTAGCTAGCCTTTTTATCAGATTTTTGATTAATTCAAATTTCGTCTGCCACAGTGGGACACGAACCCATGTCCCAGATTATAAGACTGAGGTTCAAAAGTAATTGCCCAATGACTGTTAACGCGACATCACCGCTTCCTCAGTATAGTCTGCTTGGGAGGAGCTGGTGATCGAGACCTGGACTTCTGCAATTCTAATGAAACATCTATTCAAGTATTGGCTCCACAGACACAATCTGACAAGTCATATTTCCAGTGTGATTTGCTTTTACCTCAGATTTTCAGCATCCAAAGAACAAAACTGGAAATGACACAACTCACCAAAACAGACCGGTCAGTATAAATTCTAAGCGGAGTAGAACAACATCGCTTCATCGGAGGCCTCACTGATGATGTTACCTGGCATGGTGATGAAACGCCTGAATGAAAACAAGCCAGCTCGGCAAGCAAGTCAACAACCTCAGGATAGCATGAGAATATGGTAAGTTCAATACAAGTGTAAGAAGAATATGTGTTTATAGATATCACCTAATAAAACAAAATGTGCAAAGGTGCTTCACAGGAGGGTGACAAAATGAAAACTGACACCAAGCTAAAGCAGGAGATATTAGCACACATGACTGACAGCTTTGAAGGAGAATTTGAAATTGAGAAAGAAGGTGTATCTTTTGAGGAGAAATTCCAGAGCTAAGGTCCTAAGCAGCTGAAAGTGCAGCAGCTAGTCATGGTAGAAAGGAAGTTGGCATTTATAGGAGGCTAGAAGTGAAGCAGACAGATTTTGAAAGTGTTGCCAAGATGGAGAAAGTTACAAAGATAGGGAGCAATGAGGCCAGGGAAGGATTTGAAAATAAGGATGAGAATTTTGTCAATGGATGTTCTCATGCATGATAGTAAGTAGAAAAATGATAAATGAACATTACTAGCTGCAGGCAGTACTGTGTGTTTCATAAATTCTTTTTCACCCTTTGGAGGAAAAGGTTCCACTTAACCTCCTCTCTCATTCATAACTTCTCAATTTTTTAAACTTGTTGCTTTAGAATTTGAATTTCACCACAAGGAGTGAAAAAAGTATTCTTAAATCTCCCTGTGCCAGTCACCATGCCTGACTAGAACACAAGAAGGGCAAACTAGATTGGGGTGGTGGGGTGGGGAACTTTGATACAGAAGTTAGCTTTTCATCAACTGAGATCTGAATCCAGAATGAGTTGCCTAAGAAGAGGAACCATGTAGGGAGACAGAAATCAGGAGCTAGGCTGTGGGGGTGGGGCTGTATCAGGTGAGGGTAGGGGAGTGGGTGGGCAGTGAAGCTGGGGCACTGGAAAATTAAAAGTTATGACATAGATTAATGGACAGCATCTGAATCCTCCAGAACAAAAAAAAAACTTGCTTTTATACAGTGCCTTTCACAATATCATGATGTCCCAAGATGTTTTATAGCCAATGAATTCTTGTCATTGAAGCTGCTGTTGAAATTAAGCAAGCGTGTCAAACAATTGTGCACAGCAAGCTGTTTAAGAAAGGCAATTGAATCAATTACTAGACAAACTGTATTAATAATATCGTCTAACAAATAAAGTATGGATAAGGGATATATATTGTCCAGGTTATTTTGAAAACTTTCCCATTCTCTGAAAATGCTATGATATCTTTTTCTACACATGAGAGGGAAGAAGCGATCTCACTTTATTGCATTAGTCTCCAAGAAGCAGTATTGTACTTCATCAAAACTGCACTGAGGTAACAGTCTGGATTATCTGCTCAATTCAGGAGTGAACGTTAGTTTACAAGCTAACAGAATATTTGAGAGATTCAGCATATTTTATCCAGATTCAAAGCCATTTTTCCCTGCTGCCTCCTACAGCACTGGAAAAGGCTCAGAGAGAACAATATCACTTCTTCTCTAAGGGCTCAGAATGTGGAGAGGCTCAAATTATTTCTGTTGGAGAAATCAAAAATTGGCCAGGTTTTCTATCCCTGTTTGTTCTACAAAGTACACTTATTTTGAAATGGGGACAGAACAAGGCTGGGTCTGGTGCCCTCTATAGCCAAACAGTCTACCGATACACTGAAATGTAAGGAGTGAATAACTGGATGACCGGAGGGCCAAGCAATCTGTGGAGCCTCACACATGATATGAAAAATTGAGACTTTAAGCATTCAGAACAACAGATTATGGGCTGAAATGATCAAGAGGGTTTAAATTTATGAATGGATAGGAAAAGGTAGATGAAGCAAAATGTTCATAACAAGTACCACAGTTGCCAGATTAAAATTAAGAGATTTGGACCAGAAGGTAAGACTACAAGATGTAAGAGTGGGAGTCGGCTATTTGGACCATCAAGTCTGCTCTGCCATTCTACAAGATCATGGCTGATCTGATAATCCTCAACTCCATTTTCCTGCCTTTATACTCCTTGTTTCCCTTATTGATTAAATTTGCATATCTCAGCTTTGAATATACTTAAGAAACCAGCCTTGACAACTTTCTGTAGGAAAGAATTCTACAGATTCTCATGAAGCGAAGGAATTCTTCGTTATCTCTGTCCTAACCGGGTGACCCCTTCTTCAGAGATTATATCCACTATACCCTTTCTCTCTCACACAGTGAAAATAACTCTCCATATCTAAACTGCCATGTCTCTAAAAATCTTGAATGTTTCACTGGGGTCACCCCTCATTCTTCGAAGCCCTAAGTACAAGCCAAACCTACTCAAACCCTTCTCATGAGAAAATCCATAGATACCCACAATCAACCTAGTGACTGTCTCCAATGCCAAGATATCATTCCTTAGATAAGGGGAACAAAAACTATTCGTAATATTCTAGGTGTCATTGAAATAGTGTCACACATAGTTTTAACAAGACTTCCCGATTTTTGTCCTCCATTCCCTTTAAAATAAAGGCCAACATTCCATTTATTATCCTTATTTCGCACTGACATTGTATGCTAGTGTTTTGTGATTTATGCATGAGGATGCCAACTCCTCTTCCAGCAACTTCTGTTTTTGTTTCTGATTTACAGCATCCACAATTCTTTTGGTTTTTAGGTTTTCGACTACCCTCTCAAGGGCAATTTGAGATGAGCAATAAATAGTGACCTTAATAGTTTATAACAAGATATCATGAATAAATAAAACAAGGACTGGGACTGATGTCCTTGGGGGACTATTTGCAAGAGTTGTTGGGGAGGCTTTAAACTAAAATGGCAGGAGCGAGGAATCAGAGGAAGGAGAATCAAGGACAAGGACAACAAACAGAATGGGGAATAAGAAAAGTTATAGGCAAGAAATCATGGGCCAGGATCAAATAGGGGCACAATTAAAAATAACGGAAATGGGACAAGTAATGATAAAAAAGCCAAGTATAAGGCTTTGTGTTTCAATGTGTGGAACATTTGCAAGAAATTGAATGAATTAATCACGCAAATGAATAAAAACAGGTATGATATAATCAGAATTATGGAGACATGGCTGCAGTGTGACAAAGGATGGGAAGTGAATATCCAGAGGTGTTCAGTATTGAGGAAGGATAGATGAAAAGGAAAAGGCGGTAGTGTTGCATTGCTGGTTAAAGAGAAAATTAATGCAATAGTGAGGAAGCATATTAGCTCGATGATACAGAATCTGTGTGGGTAGAGCTGAGAAACACCAAAGGGCAAAATCATTAGTGGTGGTTGTATATAAACCCCCGAACTGTAGGGGTGATGTTGGGAGTGGCATTAAACAGGACCAATACATTTTGTTTCCTGTCTGCTAATCAATTGTTAATCTATGCTAGTATATTACAACCAAACTAATGTGCTTTGATCTTGCACAGTAAACTCTTACTTGGGACTTTATCGAAAGCTTTCCGAAAACCCAGTACACCAGCGCCACTGGTTCTTCTTCATCTATTCTAAGACTAATGTCCTCAAAAAACTCCAGGATGTTTGTCAAATACAATTTTCTCCATACACCCATTTTTTTTTAAACAGCAATGTTACATCTGCCACAGTCCAATCTGCTAGAACTGTTCAAGAGCTAACCAAGGCCCTCGAGTCCTTCGAAAAAAGTAAAATTCCTGGAAGTGACGGCTTACCAGCCAAGTTGTATTCAGCTTGAGGGACTTGATAGGCTAGGACCTGCTGGAGATGTACAATAGTATGATTCTGGCAGGGAGAATGTGCGAATTTAAGAGGAATGGTATCATCACCCTCATCTACAAGTGGATGGGGGAGAGGGAGGAAATTAGAAGTTGCCAATCATTGAATATGGATTACAAGATCCTGTCTAAGGTCATTGCCAACTGGGTCAGGTCTGCTCTGGTGATTCCCCTGGATCAAACCTATGCTGTACCAGGAACGACCATCTCTGAGAGCCTCGTGCTCCTCATGAATACGATCATCTATGTGCAAAGAAGGGCAGTGGGTGCCTGCCTCATCAGCCTGGACCAGGGGGAGGCCTTTGACAGGATATCACACACCAACATGTGGGACACGCTCTCTAAAATAGGTTTTGGACAGCGAATACGAAATTGGATCCAACTGGCCTGCACCAACCTCTGTAGTGTAGTTTCAATCAATGGGTGGGAATCAGAAAGCTTCCTGATCAGACCTGGAGTCTGGAAGGGCTGTCCACTCTCTCCTGCTTTCTTTGTGTGCTGTATAGAAACTTTTGCCAAGTCCACCAGGAAGCGTGCGAGTCTGAGAGGGGTGACTTTCCAGGCAGCAAAGGCCTACAGGTCGAAACTGCCCTGTAAATGAATGACATCACTGTTTTCTGCTCGGGTCCACTGTGCACAGAATCATGAACATCTGCAACCAGTTTGAACTGGCCTTGGGAGTCAAGGTAAATCAAGGCAACAGCGAGGTCATGTTCTTTGGGAACTGGGCTGACTGATCCTCTATCTCCTTCACCATCATAGGGTTGTAAAGAAGGCATATGGCGTGTTTACTTTCATTGGCAGGGGAATTGAGTTTAAGAGCCGCGAGGTTATGTATACGAACCACTGTCTGTGAGAAAAAGTTGCTCCTCAGGTCCATTTTAAATCTTCCTCATCTCAACTTAAATTTATGCTCTGTAGTTTAGAACTCCCCTATGCTAGGAAAAAGACCTTTGCTATTCATCTTATTTATTCCCATGAATTTACAAGCCTCTATAAAGGTCACTCCTCAACCTGTTAGGTCACATTTGGAATATTGTGTACAGTTCTGTTCACCACATGACAGAAAGATATGGAAACTTTGCAGAGCGTACAGAAACAATTTTCCAGGATGTTGCCTGCTTTGGAGGATATTTGCTATAAGAAGAGATTGGACAAACTTGGTTTGTTTTCACTTGAACATCGAAAGATGAGGTGCAACCTTTTGGAAGTTTACAAAATTATGTGAGGCATGGAGAGATTGGATAGTCAGAGTCTTTTTCCCAGGGTAGGAATGTCAATTACTAGGGAGCACAGGTTTAAGGTACCAGGCAGTAAGTTTAAAGGAGATGATAGAGGCAGGTTTTTGTTCACACAGAGGGTGATAAGTGGCTGGAATGCGCTGTTAGAGGAGGTGGTGGAGGCGGATACAGTAGCAACGTTTAAGAAGCATCTTGACAGATATGTGGGATAACAAGGTGTAGAGCTGGACGAACACAGCAGGCCAAGCAGTGTCAGAGGAGCAGGAAAGTTGCCGTTTCGAGTCTAGACCCTTCTTCAGAAAACAGATATGTGAATAGGCTGAGAATAGAGGGATACGGACAGTGTAGAGGCAAAAGGTTTTTAGTTTAGAAAGGCATCAAGTGTCTGCACAGGAAAGTGTCTGTTCTTGTACTGTATTATGTTATTTGTTCCAAAAAGGGAACTTGAAAAGGAGCAATGGACAGGATTACAGGGAGAAGGCAAGATGATTGCACTAAGTGAGACCTCACAGATACAGTGAACCGAGTGGTTTCCTTCCATGCTCTAACAATTCTGCAAAATTATTTTTGTACTTTGAAGTGATGGAAAGATTCAGACACTAACACTCCTTCCATTGACAGAACCATTTTTACTGCAGCAGAGAGTGCACACCACCCTTTTAAGAGCTCTCATAATCCTACCGTATTAACCGTAGCTTAGTACTCGATTCTGCCGCCAGAGGCAGCGCTGGGCTCATTGTCGGAGTTCCTGATTTTTTTTTAAATGGTCCATCTTGTGCTTTGTTCTGGTCTTTCCGCGAAGTTCTGGAGCCGCCCTGAGGAACCAGCCCATCTTTCCAAGATGGCGGTGTCCGCAGGTGGGAGGTGGCGAGCGCTGTGTTTTTTAATGAGGAGGTTCTGTCCGCGAAGGCAGCCCAGCACCGGAGCCTGGGGATCGCCTGCTCCTCTGATTTGGCACTTGGAGTGGGACTGCGGCCAGACAGCGGCAATGAGCCGGTTCAGGCACACAACGAGTCGGCAGCAGCAAGTCACGCCCGGGGGAGAGGACGGAATGTCGGAGCCGCCGCTGCCAACAGGAACGGGCAGTCAGCAAGGTGCGGGCTACTGACCGGGGACACATTTCAACGTTTCACTATTTGTTGTGTGTATAAGCACACGCATGTTACAAAATACTTACATATTGTATTAAAAGACCAACGACAAAATAAAAATACTCAAAACTACCTATTAAGTATTGAGATATAGAAACAAAATGCAGTTGCGCATAAGTATTCAACTAAATTCAGTAGTGTACTGAACAAGAGATTAAAGTGATTCATTTTTTTGGGGGTTCATGTCCACAGTTCCCTGAAAGCTGCCACCTAGGTGGATAGCGTTGTTTAGTAGGCGTATGGTGTGTTAGCTTTCATTAATAGAGGGATTGAGTTCAAGAGCCGTGAAGTTATGTTCCAGCTGTACAAAAGCCTGGTTTGGCCACATCTGGAGTATTATGTCCAGTTCTGGTCACCTCGTTACAGGAAAGATGTGGAAGCATTGGAAAAGGTGCAGAGGAGATTTACCAGGATGTTGCCTGGAATGGAGAGAAGGTCTTATGAGGAAAGGTTGAGAGAGCTAGGGCTTTTCTCTTTAGAACGACAAAGGATGAGAGGTAACTTGATAGAGGTGTTCAAAGTGATCGGAGGTATAGATAGAGTAGACAGCCAGAGACTTTTTCCTAGGGTGGAGGTAGCTATTACGAGGGGGGCATAGTTTTAAAGTGAGTGGAGGTAGATATAGGGGAGATGTCAGAGGTAGGGTCTTTACTCAGACAGTGGTAAGGGCGTGGAATGCATTGCCGGAGTGGGTAGTGGAGTCAGTCTCATTAGGGGCATTTAAGTGGCTATTAGATGGGCATATAGATGATAGTATAAGGTAGGGGTGGAGGTTAGATAGATCTTAAGTTTAGGATAAAAGTTCAGCATAACATCGTAGCCCGAAGGGCCTGTACATTGCTGTACTGATCTATGCTCTATGTTCTGTTTCGGTAGAAAGAAATGAGGAAAGGGCATATAGCCAGTGAGGAATAGAGATGGATGCATTTGTGTACAAATTTGTGAAGGTGGCAGGACAAGTTCAGTTTAGCACTGTAGCCAATAAGTTGAGGCATTGAAAATAAAAGCAAGGAATGCATGTAAAACTTTAAACATTTGCTAGTTAGGCTGCAGTTGAAGTGCGTATTGTACTGTATTAAATTTTTGACCTGAATACCTGGGACCTCTTGACCTGAATGTTTGGTGCATAGATGCAAGAATTGCAAATCTGTTGTGAACTTATGTTTGATTTCCCATGTTCTGCATTCTTTGCTGAGCCAACTAATCTTCACTGTGATCAGTCAAATTGTAATTGATTGTCTTGTGATTGGAGTGGAATGACGAGGAAAGGAGGAAGTCTACAAAAAGAATCTGTGATCACAATTTACATAATGGCCCTTGAATGATGGTGTCCAGTGATCTCCAATGCAGCAAACTGGCATCTTGTAGGGAAGAGGCAAAGAATTGGTTTTCCAAGCATTAGCTCGGTGATGATGGCTGGCATACTGAATTCAACTAAAATGTTTGTTTAGACTTACAGGCCCTTCTTCAAGAGTTTCCACAGCCTAAGAACCTGCTAGTTCAGGTCATGCAGCGAGCTCTGAAGGCTTCTAATGTAAATGATCACATTGTCTACAAATCATTTGATGGATACATTAAAGTAAGTGGTTATCAATGTTTATTTTTCAATCTAATTTGATTAAATTAGTTTTGGCAAGTTTGGTCTTGACACTTCAGTGTGGAGAGGACAATTGGCTAGGCTCCCTGATTCCACACCCCCAGTTGTGCAACCATATCACCTGCAAAAAAGTATTGGATTAGCAAACTTCAAATCTTCAGTAATATTCCAGAGAAATTTCAAATCCCACTATGGCAGGTTTAGAATTTTCATTCAGTCTAAACAAATTCTGGAATTGAAAAGCTATTAGTGACCACGAAACTTTCAGAGTGCCCTAAAATTATACAACTGGTTCATCTTAATGCTCTTTAACAAAAGAAACCTGCTGACCTCACCTGGTTTAGCCCTCGTGTGATTGCAGTTCAAAACTAGCAGGCCTGCCTTTTAACTTTGAAGTGGTCAAGCAAAGTAGCTTGGGATGGCCAATGAGTGTTGCCTTGATAGTGGGATGGCCACATTCTGATACTGAATAACTTAAGAGAAAAAGACAGATGTTATTCTTTCACGACACTATCTACAAAGAATCTGATGGTATCTTTGAAGTGTGCCCAAGTCAACTCTTACAGAATTTTAGAATTAATCCCACCTTCTTGTTCTTTTCCCCATAGCCCTGAAAAGTATTCTTCCAGCATGTGTTCATTTTCCTTTAGAAACTAATAATGAATTTAGTTTCTCCATTCTCCCAAGAGAACTCTTTCATCATTCTCAGATGGCAGGATTCAAACTGAGGATTGAATGACATGTGTTGTATTCATTTCTTCAGGGTGCTCTACTATTGGTGCATCACCTCTCTTAACTCCCTTCCTTAGATTGCTGGATAGATTATAATGCTGGTTGAATGGACAATGTTCAGGGTTTGAGTGAAGATTTGTAGCTTGACTGCTGGTTGTAGATGTTGGTGTGTTCACTGATTTGAGAGGTTTGATAGCAGGCTTTTCGTGAAGGAGGCTCCACAGCACTGAGGATGTCACCTAATAAGGGGACAAAATGTCTGCTATCAAACTTCCCAGCTCGGTGAACACGCCAACATCTGTGAATGGACAACATTCTAATAGAAGCCTCTAACCGATGCTGACAATTGTTTATGTACATTGAAATGAAGTCAAGGACAAGTTGACCTGTCCTGTTTGTCCGCTCTACAAAAGTAAAAGTTATAACTGTTGCTGACTAGCTAATGCCTGCAATTTGGGGTGAATTGTTGTGTGGTATTTAATTACCTTGATTAACCTCGCCTAATTTTGTTTTTCTATGTTTCAACCCCCTTTGAGGCTTGACCTTTTCCAGAAATATTTCATAGATAAATAGCACACTTTGTTGTCTCGCCCAAGCGATTGCTCTTCTGTGTGAACCAAAAAGGGGTTGTTAGCATAATGTGTTTCATTGTATTTGCAGCGCAGAAATCATCTCAACAGATCCACCGCAATGTTTATGCTCTGCATGAAAATTTCCCTATCCTGCCTTTTGTAGTCTCATTGAAGTTTATCACACATTAAATGCCGCAAACTTCATTGACTTCCTATATTTTGCTGCAGCCTCTTTTTTAATTAACTGCATCTCTGATTCGATGTAGCCTACAAAGTTTGAAATTGTACTTAAAATTCCTCAGTCATAATCTTTAAACGGTGAATAGCTGTGGCTGTGGCTCTGATCCATGTGAGCTCTGAAACTAGTTTTGGTCATGTTTTCACCTCTAATCTGGTGCTGTTCCTGTGAACAGGAGGTGGTTTTTCCCTTGAGCTGGACTTGCCCTGCCAACAGGGCCTAGGTTTGCTCTTGGTAGTTATAACCTTCTAGCCTTGTTTTATCCTTAATAGATTTCAGTACTTGTCTCGTTTTACGGCATGCAGTGCCAAATATTATTTCTTGCTGCATCTAATGGTTTGCTGGCAATTTGTAACAATCTTCTTTCTTTTACAAAGAAAACCGTTCTGTACATCAGTTGGCCAAGAAAACTGAAAGTGGAAGGTTTCGGCAATAAGAAAGTTGTTGCAGAGAAACATGCTGCTGCAGCTGCTTGCAGGATATTCAAGGTATGATAATGTTACATACTGGTTGCTGTGAATGTTTGTACTTGTGCTGTAACAGTAGCACAGAGATTCCATTTGTTTTCTATGTCTCTCTTGTGGACTGAAGGTATTGGTGAGGCTCATGATTAGACTTCTTACAAGACAACATAATGTAGGAATGAGGAGCAGGAATAGGTAATTCAGCCTCTCAAGCCTGCTCTGGCATATAATGCGATTATTGCTGATCTCATCTCGGCTTCAACTCTACTTTTCTGCCTATTCTCCATAACCTTTCAACCCATTAATAATTAAAAATCTGTCTATCTTCTTAAATTTACTCAAAGTCTTAGCATCCATCATATTCTGGGGTAGTGAATTCCACAGATCTACACCCCTTTGAGAGAGTATTTCCCTTCATGTCTGATTCAAATCTGCTACCCCTTAACCTAAAAGTATGACCTCTCATTCTAGATTGCTCCACATGAGGAAACATCCTCACTGTATCTATTTTATGTTTCCTTTGGCATCCTGTATGCCTTAATTTGATCTCTTCTCATTTTTCTAAATTCCAGAAAATATAGGTCTAAGACGGTCAATCTTTTTCATAAAACAAACCTCTCATATCTGGAATCAATCTAATAAACCTCCTGTGAACCACCTCCAGTGTAACTACATCCACCTTCAAGTAAAGGATCCAAAATTGTGTGCGTTACTCCAGGTGATAGCTGCAACAGCTCTTCCCTACTTTAATACTCCATTCCTTTAGCAGTAAATAGCAAA
>NC_063335.1:88709717-88728804 GCF_021869965.1 Rhincodon typus
GGCCAGAGCCTAAAAGCTTGGTCAAAGAGTTAGGTTTTAAGGACCTTGTTAAAGGAGAAAAGATGTGGAGAGTAAGAGACATACAAGAGTGAAAGTGGAGAGCTTAAGCCTTGCAACTCAAGAAAGAGTGAAGCAATTAAAAGCCAGGGATATACAGAGCCCAGAATAGGTGGTGTGGTGATCTGAAGCAGGGGTGGGGAATGAGAGTGATAGTGGGGGTCCTCTACAAGGGTATGGAGGCTTTGGAGAGAATACAGTAAAGGTTTACCAGGATGCTGCCTAGTTTGGAGGGTATTAGATTTGAACTTGGCTTGTTTTCACTTGAATGTTGGAGGCTAAGAGGTGTTCTGATAGAAGTTTTCAAAATTATGACAGGCATGAATAGAATGGATAGATGGATACCCTTTTATCCCCACAGTAGAAGTGTCAATTACTAAGGGACATAGGTTTAAAGGTAAAAAGGGGAAAGTTAAGTTTTGTTTCATAGAGAGTGATAAGTACCTGGAATGCACTGCTAAAGGTAGTGGTAGATGCAGATACAACATCAATGTTTAACAGGCATCTTGACTGATATGAATAGGCAGGGAAAATATGGATAGGGACAGCGAAGAGACAGAAGGTTTTTAAGTTTAGAAAGGCGCAATGTGTCAGTGCAGGCTTAGTGAGCTACAGGGCCTGTTCCTGTGCCATACTGTTCTTTGTAGGAATCAGATTCATACGGTAATTGATAGTTCTCATTGCAAGATGGGTTCAGAGAAGACATGGCAAAAGATAGGAGAAAAATCAGAAGATGCTTACTTAGAGTTGGTGTATGGGGTAATCCAAGAGGAACCTGGGAGGGAGATGGACATCTGAACAAATAGTATTGATCATCTTAAATAATACAAATACATGAGTTTCTCTCACTTATTATTCAAAATGGCAGTAAAGAGACAAGGGATGGTAGTTTAAGACCAAGTCTGTGGTGAAGAGGAGACACAAGGAGTATAGAGTCGTACAACATGGAAACAGATCCTTCGACCCAACTTATCCATGCGTAGTAGGTTTCCTAAACTGAACTAGTCCCATTTGCCTGCATTTGGCCCAGATCCCTCCATACCTATCTCATCCTTGTACCTCTCCAAATGTCTTTTAAATACTGTAACTGTACTCACCTCTACCACTTCCTCTGGCAACTTGCTCCAAATGCATACCACCCTCTGTGTGAAAAAGTTGCCCCTCATGTCTGTTTTAAATCTTTTCCTTCTTGCTTTAAACCTATGCCCTCTAGTATTGGACTCCCCTACCCTGAGGAAAATACCTTAGCTATTCACTTTATCTATGCCCCGCGTGCTTTTATAAACTTTGTCTTTATGCCTTTACCCAAACCTTTCCTTTAGCTAAATTAAAGGTGTCTTTGCCTTCCTGGATAATCTTTGAATTAATTTAAGCAATGTAAAGCAGCAGCTAACAATGCTTTAGCTTTTCCAGGCAGGTACAGCAACGAAAGGGCTAAACTTTTTGGGACTATGAGAGCTGAAAGACTGTTTTTGTCAGCTTGAAATGTGTGGATGGGTGAAGGTCTCCTATCACTCTAGTCCTCCAGTGCATTTTATTTTCTCACCTTCATCTCAAAGTACTGCAAAAACCAACAAAAAGGGGAAAAAACAAGGAACACAACAGACAAGATCAAAATTCAAGCCAATCTCTTTCCTGTGTGTGTACAATATTTCCTCAAGTGAAATTACGCACAGATTTTATGCAGAAACAAAATGCTGTCACATTGACTGTAATTACACAGACAACACTATGGCACATCAAGATGGTAACATTTGTATATGCATTAATATTTCAGGACTGCTCAGCAAACAACTGGCAAGGGGGAAATCTAAACATGGAGGATTGTAACATCATACCATATTTCTTCCCCACCCAAATTTTACAGCAACTTTTAAAATTTACTTTTCTATACTAAAAGCAGGACTTGTGTTTGGGTTTGGAGCTATACATATAGCTACTGTCCTCGAGGTTAAACTTGACCAAGTTTCCGATGTTTATGTGCATGTATCAGCAGGCTCTTCAGCTCTAGGTTTTATCCACCTTTTAGACATTGATATTTCCTTGATCAGAGGCAGAAATAATTTATCTTCTCACCCAGGGGTACTGAAACTAGCTAGCTTTCTGCCTGTTGCCTAACTTGGATCAGCAACATTATTAAGGAATATGACTTGAGGTTGAATGTAGCGTATTCACTCATAGAACTAATAGAGAAAGATGGGGTTGGGGGCACAAAGGGAAGAACTAGTTTCTACCATGTGACACAGCTCTTAGTAGCTCAATTCAGACGTTAAAACCTGATAATGGAATGATAGCAGACAGTCCTACTGCTGGGTGGCTAACACCAAGTGTTGGTCCATCTCCGGAGTGTGTCAAAGACTTCAGACTAGAGGAGGGGTATGAAACCATTAAACAGAAAAAATGACATCAATAGTTGGATGATAATCCTAGAGTTATCCCATAGCCTGTGCAACCTAGAAGAGTGATACACCTGCTGTACTGAACAAATCAACAAAATGCTCTAACATTAAGTGATCAATGATGATATCACAGCATGAGAAGGCGGTGCCTTCATACCAAACTTGTGGTAAAATTTTACAATTTCCTACGTTCTGCAACATCAGGTAAGGTATAGCTTTGTTTTCGATGGGAAAAAATTTACTAAGGAAGAAAAGTACAAGCAAGGGGCTGGTGATAAAAATAAAGGAAAACTGCTACAAGCATTTACACAAGCAACACAGCAAAATTTAGTACCCCGCCTCCAACAAAAAATCTTTGCTTCAGTTTGCAGTTTTCTTCCCTGCTACCCTGAACAAACTGTTGTTGGCTTGAAATTGCATGAAGGCACACTCAAGTGCTTTCCTTATTCTACATGTTTAGCTTTGTGGGGAATGATAGCAGCCATTTCAACCATATTCAAAATCATCCCACGTTTATCTGATTTTTGTATTTCAGAAAAACATCTGGTGCAGATGTCAACAGTGGTGATTAGCAGGAGCAGGAAGAGGGATGTGGTCTTACTGTGAGAACTTAAGAAGCTCGATAGGAAACTAGCAAGCAGGACCTCAAATACGGTAACTTTGGATCACTCCTAGTACCATGGGCAAGTGAATATAGAAATAGGAGATAAAGTAGTTTAATGTATGGCTGGAAAGGTAGTGCGGGGGTGGGGGCTGTGTAGAGAGAGGCGGTTTACATTGCTGGGATATCAGGACCAACTCAGGGGAAGATTGGACTTGGAATAGCTACATGGGTTGCATCTAAACTGAACCAAGAACAAGATCTTTGTGTGGCAATTTCCCAGTGCAACTGGGAAGGGTTTAAACCACTTGACAAGCATTGAGAGAATCAGAAAGTAACACCAAAGAGGAATACTGCGGAAAACAGAATACCGGAAAAGAGAAAGCACACTGCAGCAGGAAACAGTATGTTGTTATACAGATTCAGAGCGAGGGGGAAAATTAAGAAAGTCCAAATTTCAGTGCCCGTAAATGAATCCAGTGTGGTAAATAAGACTGGTGAGTTACAGGTGCAGAATGTCACGTGGAAATACGAATGTTGTGACTATCCCAAAGGAGGCCAGGACTCAACCGTGAATAAACTCAAAAGATCCAGTCCCTTCAACTTTGCTAGGATGAGAGTTTCACATCTTCATGACTTCAGCGAAAACAAATTCTCCCCATCTCTTTCTTAAAAGAGAAGCATCTTATTTTTAAAGAAGATTTTAGTCTCCTTCATAAAGAGGAAATATTCTCTGGGTATCTATCCTATGTAATGCCCTCAACATCTTGCAATTCCTTGATTCACACATGATGGAGGGTATTTTCAAAGTGCAGGCAGGACAGCGTCTCCACAAGAACTGTGTGGTGGTCACTCCTACCAATACGGTCATGGGCAGATCACCTGCAGCTGGCATACTGGTGAGGATGAGGTCAAGTATATTTTTTTCCTCGTTAGTTCCCTCACCACCGACCATCAACCCAGTCTAGCAGCAATGTTCTTTAGTGCCCAAGCAGCATAAACCAAAATGCTGCTCCTTGAGTTACTCTTGGAGATGCACATTGAGATCCCCCACCCAGAGTACATTCTGCTCCCTTCTGACCTTCAGTGCTTCCTCTAAGTCTTGTTTGACACGGAGTACTGATTTGTCAGCCAAGGGAGGACGGCACATGGTAATCAGCAGGAGGTTCCCTTAAGGATGTCTGACCTGTTACTTGATGGAGACTTCACACGGTCTGGAGTCAGTGTTGAGGACTCTCAGGGCAAACCTCTCCTTAAATGTATACCACTCTACCACCATCTTTTCTGGACTTGTCCTACCAGGGATGGTGATGGCAGAGTCTGGGATATTGTCCAAATGTTAGTAAGGAGAACTGGACAGGGTTGACAGATCTTTTTGGTCATTGTCATTTCCAGTGCCTAGGTTGATGCCAGATGGTCTGACTGGTTTCTTTTTGAGACTTTCTATTGATTGTTACAACTGAGCAGCTTGCTAGGCCAAAATATTCATCCAACAATTCAATTACATTCCTGACTGGAATACCATGAACAGTTTTGGACCTCATCTCAGGAAAGTCAAACAGCATTGGGGACAGTCCAGAGAAGGTTCACTAGGCTGATCCTGGATATGGAGAGACTGTGCTAGGAGGAGAGATTAAGGATGCTGGGCCTGTATTCATCAGAGAATGAGAGGCAACCTCACTGAAATATACAAGATTCCTAGGGAGATAACAAGGTGTAGAGCTGGATGAACACAGCAGGCCAAGCAGCATCAGAGGAGCAGGAAGGCCGACGTTTTGGGCCTAGACCCTTCTTTCTGAAACAAGATTCCTAGGGAACTTGACAGGACAGAAGATTGGGAAAAGATTATTTCCCATGGGAGAGTTTATGCCAATTAACAGAGATAAGGAGGAATTTTTTTTTCTCAGAGTCTAGTGAATCTGCAAAATTCTTTACTGTAGATGGCTGTAGAGACTTGGTTGTTAAGTATATTAAAGCTGAGATTGACAAAATTTTAATCAGTAGGAGAATCGAGGGTTATGAGGCAAAAGCAAGAAAGTGGAGTTGAGGATTATTATATCACCAATGATCTCATTAACTGGTGCAGCAGACTCAATAGGATGAATGGCCTATTTCTGCTATGTCTTATGGAATATTGCAGATGTGCAGAGGATGAGTCATTGTATGAATACCTTCTAGCATTTTCTATCAGGTAATCGCGGGATACTGCTCATTTCCTGCTGTAGATTGTCATGGGCTGTTCCATTATTGTTGGAATTGTTACTGATGCAGAACACTTGAGTCATCAGCAAACTGATATTATGCTGGAAGGAAGATTAATGAAGAATTGGCTAGAACCCTGTACCAGGGATACAATGATTGGTTGCCAACAATCCAGTGCATGTTCTCTTGTGCCATGTCAACACCTGGAAGGTTTTCGTCTTAATGATCACTAAATTTATTTTGCCTAAAGTTCCCTGGTACAGGTACCATACTTCAGGACACTGTCAAGTAATAATGCAGAGGAGAAATCAGACAGATAAAGAATCAGTAGTTGGCTGAGGGCAAAATGTTACCTCGAAATCCCTTTGATTAAAAGGAAGATTCAAAGAATTAACAAAAGGATAAATTGGGACAGAAATAGAAAGGAGTGTAGAAGCATGGGAGCAAAGGTTTTGTGGTGCAGAAGTAGGCCATTCAAAACCGTCAGTTACATTAGAGGCTGATCATCTCAGCTGACATAACTGCAATCCTCCTTTCTCAGATGGTGTGTAAAAAGTACACACTGTAGCCAGGGCAGTTGAGAATATGGATACCTAAGCCAGTACCAGATCATAACCTAGAGAGCAAACGATTCCAGAGTAGCATTGAGTTTCTTGATGACAAAGGCCAAAAGTAACTTCTCTATCTTTATGCTTCCTTCTTGCTAATTGCAAGTGGTACATGCTCTTGGAAGCCCATAAGGCAACTGGAGATAGGGTGGGACAGAAATAATTATTTCTACATGTATCGTTGGTAAAGACACCATTCATGAGCTAAATTAGGTAACATTTGGTAGGTCAGTCAATTTCAGCTGGGTCATGATTGGGACAATACATTTAGTCTTAACACCCTTTAATTAGGTGGTTAAGGAAATGAAAAAACACATTGCCCACAGTCCCAATCACTTTTGATTGCTGGAAGTGCATCTGAGGGGATTTTAGCAGGAGGTGAGATACCAAAGAGTCAGCAACACCATCTGTGAAACCACAGATCCAGCATGGGCCATCAATAACCTTAAGGGAGAACGAAAAGATAGGAAAAAACATGGAAAGGTGGCAGAGCAAAGATTATGCAAACTTGGAGAGTCAGAAGAACACGTCCCAGAGCTTACTCTCAGCTTGTGCGATCAGTTGGTGGCTTGTTAAAGCCACAGCTCAGCTACCCTTCCTCTCCCTCACCTTCACATTGCCTCCTCCCGGAGTATGGTTGAGGTTGTCCAAGGATCCAATTTTTGACTCTGCTTTGTTCTTGAAATCAGTCTTGGTGGTCTCTATCTTCACATCCCCACCACCTAAATAATGTTAAGCAAAAATTAATTTTGTGAATAACTTTTTTACTCTTCACCGTGACTGTAAGGTTCAGACAGATTGTGTTGTAAAGGGGAAGGTGGGAAAGAGAGGGGGCGCAATGGAAAGTGTGTGTTTGGGAGATGGAGAGATGAACTCAATTTACACCGCCCGCATCATTATTGCACCTTTTCAAATAAATTATATTTGAAGGGCATAAAAACACTTTGCCTTAGTTGGATCCCAGAATATCTGATAAAACAATCAACTTGAACTTGTTTTGTTGATGTTGACAAGTGAGGAATGTTGTCTAGTACACTACAAAAAATGCCCTGCACTCAGAATAGAATCATATAATCCTTACAGTGTGGAAGCAGGTCTTTCAGCCCATTGAGTCCACACCAACGCTCTGAAGATTATCCCATCCAGACCCATCCCCTGCCCCATCCCCGCATTTCTCACCTAGACATAATGGGCAACTTAGCACAGCCAATCCACCTAACCTGCATATCTTTGGACTGTGGGAGGAAACCGGAGCACCTAGAGGAAATCCACGCAGGTACAGGGAGAATATGCAAATTCCACACAGACCCGAGGCTGGAATCGAACCTGGGACCCTGGAGCTGAGAGGCAGCAGTGGTAACCTCTGAGCCACCGTGCCATCCCACTCCTTCAAATTAACTGATCGAACAGCCAAATGGGGTCCGAGTTTTATTTTACATTCAAAGGAAAACATCTTAAATAATAGAAGAATCCCAAGAATCCCAAAGCAAGGTTTTGACAAGGCAAACAATTTAGCACTCAAATCAAAATTGATGTAAACCTATACCTGCTCCAACATAGTATACCATGTTACAGATGCCTACTGGTTGATTACATAAAACTATCATCCACTGTGGCTCTAAATTATACAAACTAAGGTGGCTAATTTTGAGCCAAAATCTGTGCAAATGAGCTAACCTACAAGTTAGCAGGTAAGCAATATCAATGTACCTAGAGTGTCAGGGACAATCTCAACAAGGAGACCGGTTGAGAAATGCATGTGAGAAAAGTATGCCTGTACTGCTTTTCATGCAGTCAAATCTCATCTTGATCTTAGTTTCACGTGATTTGTTCTTCGTTGAAGTAGCCTATTATTTTAGTCAAAACCAGCATCCTAAGGAGAGGTGAGTGTGATTGGAAAACAAAGACTTCTATTAGTGAAGAGATATATTTTGGTTTAGGAAAAATAAACAGCCAGTGCTAATGTCTCCGTTCTAGATTCCATCTGTAATATTTTTCACATTGCTCGAGTAGAATGAAGACAAACAGGTCTTTCCTCAAATTCCTTAACCAGAAGCTTAACATTATTTAAAAAAAGAGACAGACCAGGAAATTATAGGCCACTCAGTCTAACCTCATTGGTGGGGAGATTATTTGAAAGAATTCCAAGGGCAAAATATATCTGCACTTGGAGAGAAAAGGATCAATTAGAGATAGCCAGGCGAAGTTGTACATTGGATACAAACTTAGCCGTGAGCAGGAAGCAGAGGACGATAGTAGAGAGGTATGCGTGTGACTGGGAGTCTGTTTCCAGTGGGTTTCCAGAGGGTTTACTGCTTGCGGTGTATATTAATAATTTGGACTTAAACATAGATGGTATGATCGTGCAGTTAGCAGATGACACAAAAAAATGGTAGGACAGTTAATAGAAAGTAGGATAGTAGTAAAGTATGGAGCATATCAATAAATTGCTCAGCTGGGCAGAGCAGCGGCAAGTCGAATTCAACCTGGAAAAATGTAAATTTGTGGGGAGGGCTAACAAGGCAAGGAATTGTATTATGAATTGTAGGACCCTGAAAAAGTACTGAAGATCACAGGGACTCTGGTGTATATATCAACTGATCACTGAAGCTATCAGGGCAGGTAGATATGATGGTTAAGGCAGCATATGGGATACTTTCCTGCATTAGCCGAGGCACAGAAGAGCAAGACGGTTATGGCATAACTGTATAAAATGTTGGTTCTGAAATATTGCACGCAGGTCTGGTGACCACATTATAGAAAGAGTGTGACTGCATTAGAGATGGTGCAGAGAAGATTTACCAGGATGCTGCCTCAGCCAGAGGGTCTGAACTATGAGGGACCCAACAGTAGTGAATAAGAATGAGAGACATAACTAATTAAATAACCAACCTGCTATTCCATTCATAGACAAGTCAATAACCAGAGGGCACAGATTTAAGGTAAGAGGTAGAAGGCGAAGTGGAGAGTGGAGGAGAAATGTTTATACTCAGAGGGTGGTGGGAGTCTGGAACTGACTGCCTGAAAGAGTAGTTGACTCAAGCTCTTTAAACAGCATTTAGATATTCATTTGGTTGTCACAGTTTACAAGCTATAGACCAAAAGCTGGAAAATTGGATTTGTAGTTAGATCTTTGTTGCAACCATGTGGACGTGATGTGTCAAATGGCCTCCTTCTGTGCTGTGAATGTCCAAGACTCTGATCAGAGTCTCCTAAACATGATTATGGGAGTGAGTTGCATGATCAGCTATGTTTTGGAAGAGATATTAAATCAAGACCAGGTAAAACCCCATAGCTCTGGCCAAGAGAGCTCTCCAAGCCATTTCTTCCGTACATTTGTCACCAATGATGTCATTGAACTCAGAGCTACGTTTTGAATTTTATATGGGATAGATACCTATATTTGTCTGCAGAACAGTAAATGAACAGTAAACGCAAATTCCAAGTACATACAAACATGTAATTGAGGAGGACTAGGCCATTCAGCACCTCGCTTCTTCTGCTTTCACCTACTTGCTGAAGAATCTACCCACCTCTGCCTTAAAAATATTCAAAGACTGTAAGTCTCTCCATGCAAAGACTCATGACTCACGGAAAGTTTCACCTTATCTATATTTTAAATGGGTGAACCCTGATTATTAGTGACCCTAGTTCTAGATTCTCTTATCCGAGGAAACATTCAGCCCACATCAAACCTATCAAGACCGCATAGGCTCTTGTACGCTTTAATTAAGTCACCTCTTACTCGCCAACAGATATGATTCCTAATATGCAAAATTTTCCTCATAAAACAGCACAGCCCCATTCCAGGTATTGGTGTAGTAAGCCCTCTCCAAACTGCCTCCAACACACTTACATCTTTCCTCAAATACATTAACCAATACTATGTACAGGACTCTGGATGGGGTCTCAGCAATGCCCTGTATAACATGAGGCATAATCTCCCTATTTTTGCATTCAATTTCCCTTGCAAAAAATCATAACATTCTATTAGCTTTCCTATTTACTTTCTGTAACTGCATAATAATCTGCAATTCACGTACAAGAACACCCAGATCCCTATTCATTTCAGAGCTCAGCAATCTCTCATCATTTAGATAAGATGCTGCTTCTTTATTCTTCCTGCTAAAATGGACAATTTCACATTTTCCTACTTTATATTTCATTAGCTGTATTTTTTACCCATTCACTTAGCTGATGTGTATCTTTTCGTAATCTGCTTGCGTGTTTTTCTCATCTTTCTTTCCTACTTATCATTGTGTCATATATGTACGAAAGATATGATCAGATCTTGCTTAAATGCAAGGTTTTGAATATATTCATCTTAACAGTACCTGCTTTGTGTTTTAGATTTGTCTTGGATCCACACTTTGATGATGCACGGCTCACATCCAGCTTAGTTTTTGGAATCTGCACCTAAAAATTAAAGAGTTTAAGAAATGCAATCGTATCAATGCTTCACTATCTCTAAAACGAAGGGGAAATGAGAGTCATGTCAGCTAATGATGTACTTCATCAAATATTAAACTACAGAATGTTAAACCATAATATTAGCTTCCAATTAAAACAAGAAACTAGGCCCTGGGGATAAAGAATTAAACCAATCAGGAATTACATTTTTACCCAAAAATTGATGCATGTTTGAATAATTTATCAAATGATGTACTGGCATTAAAAACACTGCAGTCAAATTATGATGGAAAAATAAATGCACAAGAAAGATTGGCTTTCACAAGTTGTTCCTGAACAAAAATCTATCCACTTCTGCCTTAAAAATATTCAAGAATTCGGATGAAAAGTCACTGGATTCGAAACTGTAAATTTGGTCTCTCGCCAGATATGCTTCCAGATCAGCTGCAATTTCTGTTTTTATTTTGACTTTCACAATATGGGTACAGTTGAAGGCGTAAAAGTAGTATGGTTACTGGGCCAGTAATTTAATATGGCTGGATTCAAATCCCACCATTTGAATCCAGTTAAAGTAAGTTGAGTCAGTATAGAGACAATGGAGCTGTCCGATTATCATGAAAATACAACTGGTTTGGTAAATCCTTTAGGGAAAAACCTAATCTGGATCATGTGACTCCAGTGCCAAAACAATGTGACTGACATTGGCTAAGCCACCAGTGGTTTAGCAGATCACTCATATGCTTCAAGCTGAAAGTTAGCCCACTGCTTTCTTCTCGGGGTAATAAGACACAGACAATAAATGCTGACCTTGTCAGTGTCAGACACACCCTGAGAACTAATTTTTAAGAAGTCTTAATGACTTCCGCACACCAATGAATCCAACCTGTATTCTTAACGTGGTGCCAGGGTAATTGTTTCTCAATGAAATTGCTCTTGTGCAGCTAGTTAGAGTGCTTGAATGAATTCAGGAAATTTCACTTGAGCTGAAAGTGTCTTGTGGTGGAGTGGTAGTGTCCCCCCTCCCCAGGGCCAGAAGGCCTGGGTTCAAGTCCCACCTGGCCAAGTATTGTAACATGCCCAAACTGGTTGGTTAAAATTATCTACACTTAAGGTAAGACCGAAATCCAGGACTTAATAGCTCTCAACCCACTATGTAAACCTGAAAAAGAGTAGATAATTGGGTCAGAGATAGTAGGAACTGCAGATGCTGGAGAATCCAAGACAACAATGTGCAGGGCTGGATGAACACAGCAGGCCAAGCAGCATCATAGGAGCAGAGAGGCTGACGTTTCAGGCCTAGACCCTTCATCAGAAAAGGGGGAGGGGAAGGGGGTTTTGAAATAAATAGGGAGAGAGTGGGAGGCGGATAGAAGAGGGATAGAGGAGAGGATAGGTGGAGAGGAAACAAACAGGTCGAAGAGGCGGGGACGGACCCAGTAAAAGGTGAGTGTAGGTAGGGAGTTAGGAAGGGGATAGGTCAGTCCAGGGAGGACGGACAGGTCAAGGGGGCGGGATGAGGTTGGTCGGTAGGAGATGGAGGTGCGGCTTGAGGTGGGAGGAGGGGATAGGTGGGAGGAAGAACAGGTTAGGGAGGCAGGGACGAGCTGGACTGGTTTTGGGATGCGGTAGGGGGAGGGGAGATTTTGAAACTTGTGAAATCCACATTGATACCATTGGGCTGCAGGGTTCCCAAGCGGAATATGAGTTGCTGTTCCTGCAACCTTCGGGTGGCATCGTTGTGGCACTGCAGGAGGCCCAGGATGGACATGTCGTCTGAGGAATGGGAGGGGGAGTTGAAATGGTTCGCGACTGGGAGGTGCAGTTGTTTGTTGCGAACCGAGCGTAGGTGTTCTGCAAAGCGGTCCCCGAGTCTCCGCTTGGTTTCCCCGATGTAGAGGTAGCCACACCGGGTACAGCGGATGCAGTATACCACATTGGCAGATGTGCAGGTGAACATCTGCTTGATGTGGAAAGTCTTCTTGGGGCCTGGGATGGGGGTGAGGGAGGAGGTATGGGGGCAGGTGTAGCACTTCCTGCGGTTGCAGGGAAAAGTGCCGGGTGTGGTGGAGCTGGAGGGGAGTGTGGAGCGGACAAGGGAGTCACGGAGAGAGTTGTCCCTCCGGAAACCCTGCAGCCCAATGGTATCAATGTGGATTTCACAAGTTTCAAAATCTCCCCTCCCCCCTCCACATCCCAAAACCAGTCCAGCTCGTCCCTGCCTCCCTAACCTGTTCTTCCTCCCACCTATCCCCTCCTCCCACCTCAAGCCGCACCTCCATCTCCTACCGACCAACCTCATCCCGCCCCCTTGACCTGTCCGTCCTCCCTGGACTGACCTATCCCCTTCCTAACTCCCTACCTACACTCACCTTTTACTGGGTCCATCCCCGCCTCTTCGACCTGTTTGTTTCCTCTCCACCTATCCTCTCCTCTCCGCCTCCCACTCTCTCCCTATTTATTTCAAAACCCCCTTCCCCTCCCCCTTTTCTGATGAAGGGTCTAGGCCCGAAACGTCAGCCTCTCTGCTCCTATGATGCTGCTTGGCCTGCTGTGTTCATCCAGCCCTGCACCTTGTTGTCTTAGATAATTGGGTCAACAAGTTCAAATGAATACAGGTGTTAGAGTTTAGAGCTGCAGAGAATGGGCCTTAATGCTGTGGAAAGCAGGGTCTGTATTTAACACTCTTTCAGAAAATAAGAAAATTACAGTCACCAGGGAACTGATTCTGAGCAAATTGCTGGAGCTGCGTGCTGACAAGTACAGAGTATTGATGGATTTCATCCAAAGGTCTTAAAAGAAGTGCTATTAAGATAGCTTAGGCATTGGCTTTAAATTTCCATAACTCCCTACAGTTGAAGCAAGTCCTATTAGATTGGAAAAGAGCAAAAGTAACTCCTTCAATCAAAAAGGGAAAGAGACAAAATCGAGAACTACGGGCTAATTAGCTTAACATCAGCAGAGGGAAGATTTCTGAAACTATTATTAAAGATGGTAGAGCATAGGACTTGGATAAGTTCAAGACATTCAGATGCAGGTTTTGTGAAGGGAAATCATGATTAATTAATTTAATGTAGAGTTATTTGAGAAAGTAACATAGCTTGCAATGAAAGGAACCAGTGGATGGCACTTGATAAGGGGCCACAACAAAAATTATTGCTGAAAATAAAGCCTTGTGGTGTCAGAGTCACATATTGGCATGGAAAGATGACTCACCAGCTAACAAGAAATGAAGAGTAGACATAAATGAGTCATTTTCTAGTTGGTAAGATGTAACAAACGAGTCGCACAGGGATCAGCGCTGAGGCCTCAACATTTCACAATTTATATACATGGCTTGGATGAAGAGACTAAAAGTATGGCTCCTAAACTTGCTGAATATGCAAATATAGGCAATAGTGCACGTATGAAAAGCTAAAACAGAACATAGGTTAAGCGTGTGGGCAAAGATTTAGCAACTGCCGCATAATATGGCACAAAGAATAAAGAAGAATGTTATCTAAATGGTGAGAGATTGCAGAGCTTGGGAATGCCGACGGATCCGGGTGTCCCGCAAAAGGTTAATTAAAAAAAGTACAGCAAGTAATTAGGAAGTCTAACAATGTTATTGTTTACTGCAAAAAAAAAAAGAAATACAAAAGTGAAGGTACGCTTTAGTTAAACAGGACAACGTGAGGCAATATCTGAAGTATTGCGTACAGTATCTGTCTCCTTACTTAAGGATGGATGTAAATTCATTAGTAGCAGCTCACAGAAGGTTTACTTATATTAATGTCGGTGCTTTTATGTAATATTATCACTAGGTGGAGTACCACATGCACATGTGTAGAATTGGATGTTGAATATCTATGTCATCACAATGCTGCAGTTTGCCTGTTAAAATGGTGGTGCTACTCAATATATTCATAGGGTGGATGCTCTGGAGACCCCTCAGCAATGTTAAATATTCTAACCATAAAGATTTTACTGCTCTGGAATACGTGATTAGAGCCTGCCAGCCACCCCATAGCAGTTACTATTATATCATTTGAACACAAATGCAACAGTTTCATGAAATTACATTTTATAGAGGTTCATAGAATCCCTACAGTGTGGAAACAGGCCCTTCGGCCCAACAAGTCCACACCGATCCTTGGAGCATTCCACCCAGACCCATCCCCCTATAACCCACACACCCCTGAACACTACGGGCAATTTAGCATGGCCAATCCACCTAGCCTGCACATCTTTGGACTGTGGGAGGAAACCGGAGCACCCGGAGGAAACCCACACAGACACGGGGAGAACGTGCAAACTCCGCACAGACAGTCACCCAAGGCTGGAATTGAACCCGGGTCCCTGGCGCTGTGAGGCAGCAGTGCTAGCCACTGAGTCACCATGCCTTTTGGAATCAAATTGCTAGGATTAGTTAACAACTTCACTATTAATCTTAACACCACCACAATAATAGAAGATGATTAAACTTGGCTCTCTTTCTCAGCCAACAATATCTCCGTGCCTAAATTGAGCATTAATTTAATCAGGGTTAGGTCTTGAATCGATACAAATAACCATTCAGGTAATGGAGGGGCTGCATGATATTTTGCTGAAAGTTCTCTAGGATGTCGCATCAGTGGCGATGGATTTAGATCAGTGAGCAAATCTCAGACGTGAGTTAATTTGTTGGTTTATTTGGCATTCAGAGCCCCAGGTATCCTATTTGACAGTGATCATTATCTTGGAATCTCAGCTTATTCTTTATTGTAGGTGAAGTCATCCACACATGTACAGGGGCATACTTGCTACCGAGACTGACATCACCTGAGCTCCATCATGCATGCGCAAACTGCTCCCAACTACCATCATTAACAGTGCATTGAGATTACACACTTCGCACCTGGAATGTGTGGGTCGTCCTATGGGGAAAGGCTGGCAGGCTAAGTTCTTATCTGCTGGAGTTTGAAAGAAGAGGTGACTTGATTGAAACATGGAAGATCCTGAGGTGTCTTGACATTTGGATGTGGAAAGGAAATTCCTCTTCTGAGAGAATCTAGAACTAGGGGATCACTGTTTAAAAATAAGGAGTCACCCATTTAAGACAGATGGAGAAATGTCTTCTTACAGAGAGTCATGAGTCTTTGGAATTCTCTTCCTCAAAGGCAGTGGAAGCAGAATTATTAAATATTTTAAAGGCAGTTTTATGAATGATTCCTCATAACAAAGGGGATGAAAGGTTATCAGAGATAAGTTGGAAATGTAACATTGAGTATTCAGATTAGTGATGATCTTCCTAAATGGCAGAATATGTTCAAGGGAATGAGCAGCCTAATCTTTCTCCGAATTTGTACATTTGTACGGCCCTAACCAGCAGGTTTGAAGGTAGGGGCCTTGGACAGCTGTTGCCAGTTGGGCAATAGATCGTCTTAAGTGTGCAGTTTCCCACGTAAGGATCTCCTTCTGCTGTCACAGGGATTTAACAGCTGATGGGAGAAGCACAGGCTGAACATCGTAGCATTGAAAAGACAGGTAGCCCTTGAGAGGACAAGGATGGAATCCACTTTGTTAGAGTTAAGAATCAAGGAACTAAGGTCATGTGAATGGAGACATTCTAAAGGTCAACAGGTACAAAGAAAAGCAAAAAATCTGCTGGAAAATCATGCAAGAAAAATGGAGTGGTGATATGGAGGGACTTTTATCGCTCAAACAGTGACCAGGATAATATTAAAGAAAAGGAATTTCTTAAATGTGCTCATGAAAATCTCTTTGCCACTATGTTCAAATGGAATGGAGGCATTGCTGACTCTGTCGCTGGGAAATGAGGTGGGATAAGTGGACCAAGTGTCTGTGGCAACTACATGGACCCTGAGGAAGGGACCCTAACTTTAACTGATTTCTATCTGCTGATGCTGCCAGACTGGCTGAGCTTTTCCAGCAATTCCTGTTTTTGTTTGGATGGCAGCTCCTTTTCTCTGAAGGACATAATCAACTCACCAGTAATAATACTTAGTCAATTTACACTTGCTTTGGTGTGATTTGAATTCAGGATCTTTAGCTTATTGCTAATCTTCCAAAAGTAGCATTGTTATCAAATTCAGTCATTTATTTTTCCTCCTTGGGTACTGCTGCTCAACTGAGCAATGACAATGCTGGAGTTAGTTCCCATCAGCAGCAAATTCCTCTGAATCACCGTTCTCCTCTGTGAATTTAAAGTAAATCACTGTCTGAAATAAATGCATTCAGTGGCGGCTGATCTTATCCCCACAAACAATTTCCCAGCAAGAGACGGCAGTGCACCAAGTAGTAATGTCCCCGCACAGCTAACATAACCATGATTAGCTTACTCAACGTGAATAAGGCATCCAGAGACTTTGTTGCCTACTACATTAATATGTGTTATTCACTACCCCATAATGCAGCGGACACCAGGACACAATAAGTTTGAGGGGGGGGGAAAACAGGCAGATTTTTAATTCGTATAGGTCAAGGGGTTATTGGGAGCGGGCAGGAAAGTAGAATTGATGCTAAGGTGAGATCAGACATGACCAATTAAATGCTGTGCACACTCGAGAGACTGAACTGCCTATTTCTATCCCTAGTTTTTATGTACTTCTCTCTTCTTTCCAGGCTGCTCCCCTAGAGACAAACTGTTTGAATCCAAAGTAATCAAAAGTGAAGAAAATTACTTTTGGATGCAGACATTTTAAAAGGCACCGGTAAGATTTAACAGGTTATCTTCGCCATGTCCTCACCCTGTTAATGCAATTGCATCATAACATACAGCAGCTAGGCATGGAAATATAACGTCGTTGTATTTTAGTAGAACAGCAAATTTAAACCATGTCTTTGTGGAATACTTGCGTGTATACCACATAGCGTTGGTATCATAAATGTAAGCCTCTGCTCCTATTAATTTATTAATATTTAAGAGGATACATAGCACAGAAAGCAGCAAATTATCCCTATGCTGAATTTTTAGAAGAGCTATTGATTGGAACAGATTCAAATTAAGATTTATAAGGCCATAACACGCGGGAACAGAAGTAGGCCATTCAGCCCATTTAGTCTGATCCACCACTCAATGAGAACATGGCTGATCTGATAATTCTCAAAACTATTTTCTTGCCTTTTCAGCATAACCCTTGATTCCTTTACTGATTAAAAAACCTGTCTGAATGACCAGTCTCAGCCATGCTCTATGGTAAAGAATTCCACAGTTTCACAACCCTCCGAGAAGGAATTTGTCCCCATCTTTGTTAAAGTGCCCTTACTCTGAGCTTATGCTCTCTGGCCCTAGACACTCTCAACAAGGGGAAACAACCTTTCCACATCTACCCTGTCAAGTCCTCTAAGAATTTTGTATGTTTCAATAAGGTCGCCGCTTATTTGTTTATATTCTGAGAAGCACAGGTCCAACCTACTCAACCTTTCCTCATAGGACAGTCCATCCCATATTGGTAAATAGCCACGTGAATCTCTCTCGACTGTCTCCAATGTCAGTATCTCTTTCCTTATATAGGTGGCTCAAACTGTTCACAGTATTCTAGCTGTGGACTGACTAGTGCCTTGTACAATTTTAGCAAAGCCTCCCTACTTTTATATTCCATTCCCTTTGAAATAAAGGCCAATCGTTTGCCTCACCTATTAATCACCAGGACCAAAGGCAGTTTCTTCCAGACTGCCAGGCCCATAAAATCTAACAAAGTAAGCGATGGTAAGGAAGAAATACAAGACTTAATGAGCTGGACTGGCAGAGTTCAAGGACTGCACGTGCCCAAGAGGCTGTAAACTGGACATTTACCCAACATAAAGTGATTTCTTCCATGTCAATTGGAACTATGCGAAAACATCAACTGTAGACTTTGTCTTTTCAAACTTGTGCTATGTCTGTCAGGGATGATACCTGAAGTTGTACAATATTAATGCACGGCACAAATCCCTTATTAACAGTGTTTGCTATGGCAATTAATGAGTTAATTTGTCTGCTACACATCTTGGGAAAATCTTATAACACTTTCCTACATAATAATGGTACTAGTAAACCAAATAAACGTAGTGACAGCAATGAAAAGGAAGTTCGTGTAAAAATCCCAGAAGCCAATACTTACATTACCACCACCAGGAACATGCTTAATGTTATCCTTAGAACCACACTTTGACTGCACGTGACTGTAGTCGATTTTTTTGTTCACAATCTGGACCTAAGACACATTGGAACAAATCAATTTAAGAGCCGTTTCCTTTATAATAAATAATTCAAAAGTTGTTTTTGAATTTTCTGTACAGGACATATACAGGTCACTTTAAATAAATGTTAACATTTATGTAGAGAAAAAAAAAATCAGTTCATTTAAGCCGGTAATACAATCATATCAACCGCTGTCTCAGTTATAAGACATCATTCTGTGCATTACCAGAAACAGAAATATCATAACTTTTTTTTAATAAAAAGAACATGCAAAGTGACGTCAGCAAAGTTCAAAAATTGAAACATGGACAACAGTTTAAAAGCATATTTTATCCAATTATTCATGTTTAAACTGCCCCTCCCTGTTCATGTCCCGACTTCTGAAAACAGCTCTCTAGCTATTCAAGGTTCAGGAGCCTTTGTTCCATTGCTAGTTTCAGCCCAACGACCTGATACATTTTAAAATAGCTGGAGTGTGAACCATTACAGTACGTCAATTAAGACCCCTCCGCATTACAGGTCTTCCATTGCATTTTGTTAGCAAGAAAGGTTCTTTGGTGTTGCATTCTAGTGATACTAATCATTTAATGAGATGTAAGAGAGTGTGTGTGTGTGTGTGTGTGTGTGTGTGTGTGTGTGTGTGTGTGTG
>NC_063335.1:88728814-88744699 GCF_021869965.1 Rhincodon typus
TGTGTGTGTGTGTGTGTGTGTGTGTGTGTGTGTGTGTGTGTGTGTGTTGTTTATATATTATCCATAAGAATCCAAGGATTTTAAAGATGCCATGACGAAAACCTTCAACCAATATCATTAAATTAGGACATTCTGCTTGAAATTTGCCTAGACAGCAAGTCTCTAAATTTCTCACATATAGTATGAGTGATTTAGAAAAACAATAATGGCAAATGTAGGATATATAGGAAGAATAGATGACTTTGACATGATTATGAAACCTTCCTACACTAGGATATTTTTCTCTTAACTTAGGAGTCTGCAATAGATGAATTGATACAAAGGGCAACAACTCTATCATTATTGTATCATACAACTACATTCTGCCATCGACCTACTAAACTAGATGTGGTCATGCCGGTGTTGGACTGGGGTGGACAAGATCAGAAATCACACACCAGGTTACAGACCAACAGGTTCATTTGAAAACATGAGCTTTCGGAGCCTAACTCCTACTTCAGGTTTTAGTGAAAGAGGTAGCACCAGATGCAGAATTTATAAGTAAAAGATCAAAGGATCACACCACTGATGAGGATGTACTAAACAAACCAGAGAGAGAAACAGTGCGCGCGTGCATGTGCTTGTGACGGAGAGCAAGGTAACGCATGCAAGTAGGAGAGAGAATCTGTGCGATTGTGCGTGTGAGAGAAAGAGAGAGAATCTATGTGACACAGTGTCTGTGTATATGAAAGAGGAACTGTGCAACAGTGTGAGCGACAATGTAGGTGTAAGATTGTATAGTGTGCTGGGGTCACCTGTAGTGCAACATGAACCCAAGATCCCAGTTGAGGCCATCCTCATGGGTACTAAACTTGGCTATCAGCCGCTGCTCAGTGACTTTGCGTTGTTGTGCTTCCCAAAGTCCGCCTTGGAGGACATTTACCTGAAGATCTGAGGCTGCATGTCCTTGACTGCTGAAGTGTTGCCCCACTGGGAGGGAACATCCCTGTCCGGCGACTGTTGCACAGTATACAATTCATCTGTTGTCATACGTCTGCATGGTTTTGCCAATATACTACGCCTCGGGCATCCTTACCTGCAGCATATGAGATAGACAATGTTGGCAGAGTCATATGAGTATTTGCCATGCACGTGGTGGGTGGTGTTCCCACATGTGATTGTGGTGTCCATGTTGAAGATCTTGCAGAAATTTCCATGACAGGGTTGTGTGGTGTTGTGGTCAATGTTGTCCTGAAGGCTGGATAGTTTGCTGCGAGCAATGGTCTGTTTAAGGTTTGGCGGTTGTTTGAAGGCAACAGGTGGAGGCGTTGGGAAGATCTTGGCAAGGTGCTCATCGTCATTGATAAGTGTGTTGATGGCTGCGAAGAACATGGCATAGTTTCTCTGCTCCCCGGAAGTATTGGACGACGAAGGGTACCCTATCAGACGTATCTTGTGTCTGTCTTCTGAGAAGGTCATTATGGTTTTTCACTGTCGCACGTTGGAACTGGCAGTTGACGAGTTGAGCATCGCATCTTGTTCCTAAGAGGGTGCCCTTTAACACCTTCAGGTATCCATCTCGTTCCTCCTCATCCGAACAAATCCTGTGTATGCGTAAGGCTTGTCCCGTAGGGGATGGCTGTTTTAATATGTTTAGGGTGGAAGTGAGAGAAGTGCAGCATCGTGAGGTTATCCCTGGGCTTGCGGTAGAGTGAGGTACTGAGGTGTCTGTCCCTGATGGAGATGCATATATCCAAGAATGAGACTGATTCTAAAGGGTAGTCCATGGTAAGTCTGATGGTGGGATGAAACTCAGTGATATTGCTATGCAGTTGTTTCAGTGATTCCTTGATTTTTGCTCACCTAGTAATTCCTATTTCCATTGGAATTTACTTTTAAGTGCGACACCACATTGCTGATTGATGTAATAAGCCATTATACAAATGCAAATGACTTTGACGATGGACAGCAAGCCAGGCAGGATCCAAGAGGAACAAATTCAATCTTCAAGTGATACTACTCATCACTTGGCATCCAAGAGGGGTAAGAGGTCTTTGGCTGTGTCTTTCGGGTCAGTATATTTCCAGTATATGCCCTTTTTTTTGTTCATTATAATCATGTTTGTGTTACAGCTATAGGTTAGGTCCACGTTTGTCTCAGTCTGCTCTGTTGGGTGCAATTGCTTCTAGCTAGAACCCAAAACCAGCCTATGTTTCAAATCTGGTTTTCTATTCAATAAAGAAACTGGAAGAATTGAGGGCTGAAATAGAATTATTTTAGGAAAACTACTGATGGATCAATTCCAAAGTTCTAAATGAGGCAGGAGACTTGTTTACAGAATTCACCCAATGGAATCATCTGAACAAGAAACTTTCAAAATTACCAGGTATCAGTTTAAAAATTTAGAATGCTTGTGGTTACTATAGCATATTCTACAAACTCAAGATACCACAAAACACAGCAAAGCATAGTCACTGTTGTAATGTTGAAAATGCAACTGTCAATTTCCAAAACATCAAACACCCACAAACAGCAATGTGGAAATCACCTGATAATTTGGTTCTTGGTAATGTTGATTGAGGGATAAATATCGGGCAGGTCACCAAGAATAACTTGCCTGCTTTTCTTCAAAATAGTGCCATGAAATCTTTTACTTCCAGTTGAGAAAGTAGTCAGGGACCCAATTCATCATCTTATCCCAAAGACAGCACCCAATAGTGCAGCACCTATAACACTAGATTGCTTGCCTAGAATTTTGTACTCAAGTCTGGAATTTGAACATAGAACTCTGACTCACAGGCAAGAGTGCCTCCCACTGAGCTGCAGCTGACACTGAATTGAGAAGGGACATGATCTGAACAATAGACTCACAAGCAAGTGGAATAATTTTCAAGACAAAGCAATTGAGGAGTTATGCCAAAAAGTAGATGAGAGTGCTCTTTGAAAACAGAACACGGTCAATGTTTTCCTGATCGTCAAAAATCACGTTCTTGTGATCCATCATTTCAGAGCATTAAGTGCAGTTTATTTCACAATAGCAGAAAATGCTGCAAGTAGCATAATCCCGGCACGGTCTTAAGAAAACAAATCCATTGTTGTTTGTTGTTCTACTCGGATTTAGAGGTTATGGAAAAAGAGAGTGAAATAGTGAACTGAAGGTACATTTACTTTACAGAATTGCTGTTGACTTTTGACACACAGTTTGGTTAAATGCGCTACTTACTGCAAATCCAATGCCCATGACTTTCCAGCAATGGGTTCTTGGAGGTTATAGTTCTGCCCTGTAAGCATGGTGAAGTGGTTCAGTGTGTCCAAGCACTTATCGGGTGATGCCAGTTAGTCAATAACATTGTTAACCACCTCAGGGTATGAGGACACTCCACATAGGAACTGCCTAATCCTTAAGTAGTTAAATCTATGTCTGCTTCAGTGGAGGCCATCTCCAGTTCATGAAGTGCACCAGACACAGCAGCTAGGTGTCATCAACACTGCTATCAAACAGCACTTGCTTAGCAATAACCTCCTCACTGATTCTCAGTTTAAGTTCTAGCAGGGCCACTCAGCTCCTGACCTCACTGCAGCCTTTTTTCAAACATGGATCAAATATGAGAATGCCAAAGGTGGAGTGAAAGGGACTGTCCTTGACATCGAGGCAGCAGTTGACCAAAAATGGTAACAAGGAGCACTAACAAAACTGGAGTCACAAGAACTGGGGGACAACTCTCCACTAGCTGGAGTTATAAGTAACATGAAGGCAGTTGGTTGCAGCTGTTGGTGGTCAACCATCTCCATCCCCATTTGTATACCATCAACAAAGCACAAATCAGAACCGCAATGGAAAACCCTCTATTTGCCTAGATAGGTGCAGATCCACCACAGTTCAAGCAGCTCAATATTATCTAGGACAAAGCAACCTGCTTGAGTGGCATCCATCACCACATTCCCTCCCTGCACCACCAACACAGTGGTAGCAGTGTGTACCATCTACAGGATGCACTACAGTAACTCATTTAAATTCACTTAACAGGATCTTCCAAGGACAAGGGAAGCAAATGCATGGGTACCCCACGACCTGCTGGTTCTACACCAATCCACACATTATTCTGACTTTAGATTACACTGTCATTCCTTCACCATCACTGATGCAAAATTCCTGGAATCCCCTTCCAAAAGAATGTGGGTTTCCTTACGCCCCATGGATTGCGGTGGTCTAAGAGAGCAGCTCACTTCCATTTTCTTGGGAGCCATTAGGAATTAACAATAAATGGGAGCCTAGCCAGCAACACCCATATCCCACAAAAGAATAAAAGATTCACTAGCTAGGAGGCCAGATAAGTTCAACAAGCTATCCGAACATTAATATCGATACACAATTCCCAACAGGTTGCCATGATCACGCTTGAAGAGATGCCTTAACTCACATTTCTCAAGGCCTAACATCCTCAACTTTCTGATCAAGACATTCTACACCCACAACTCACTCAGAGTACCCATTCTGACTTCAGTTCCCACAAATACTGATGTTTTCCTACAAAGTTTCCATATCCTTCTGCTCTTTTCTCCCCCACCTCCATCTTAAAAATAGTTCATCTGCGACAAATATTAATTATAGTCTCATTCAACTGCACTGTCATTTAAATTGGAGTCTACAGTGTGGCATATAATTTTATATGTGGAACTATGCCTTATTTCCATTACAACAGTAGCAGATTCCATAACTAACTTAGCTTCTGTCTGAATTATTATTACATTGCTGCTAAGGCACCATCTGACAACTTCTCTTTCTCCTCCTGCCCCCATAGACGTTGTCATGTTAAATCAGGTGAATGAGAGTAAACAGGAGAGACAGGTCTGTCATCTTCAAAATTTAATCTGAGATTCACTGCAACACAAACACGTCCTACTCCTTGTAACCCTAATATTAAGCATTAACTGCACTACTTTAAAAAGGATTAGCAACAAACAGCATAATTAAAGTCCAAATAGCATTTTATTTTAAACCTAAGGATTTTATTTCCTTTTGCCTTATAGCAAGGTTTGAACTGCATCTACTGGCAACAAAGCAAGATCGCTCAGCAGATTTCAGCCTCCACTGACTGTGATCTCAGCACCCCAATTTATGGCATCTATTGGATAAAGAATGAATGCATCCTTGCTAGCTCCGCAATTACAGGCGTGCACACTCTCTGCTCGGTGTCATAGTTTACTTGGTGCAACTGTCACAGATTTGGGAAAGGAAGGAATTGTAGAACTGTTGCCAACATCATCTGTTTCTTTAAGGTTGACATCTTCCCAGAGTTCTCGGGGTTGAGGATTTGTGTCTTGGGTCTTCATGGGACTGAACAGGCTAGTTCTCATCCCACAGATCAATGGACAGGATAAGCACATCAACTCTGCTAAGGTTCTTTCAAAACAACAATTCAACTTTACCACTCCTTTACTCTTTGTCCATATTCCTCTACTATATTTTATTGCTCCAAGTACTTACTCAATTCTCCTTTGAATGCTATTACAGCATCTATGTCCACTATCTTATCTGAATATACATTTCAAGTCCTAACCACTCATTGCATAAAAATGTCTTTCCTCAAATCACCTTAGAACTGCTTTTTGGCTACAGAAATAGTTTTTCTTTATTTGCTGTATCTAAGCTCCATAATTTTAAATGCCCCTATCAAATAGTCACTTATCCTCCTCTGCTCTAGGGAGAGCTTCTCTTGTACATCCTGGATAATTAATTCTCATACATGGAAACATACCAGTATATCCTCTTCTATATCCTCTCCAATTCCTTCATGTTTTTCCTAAGTATGATGCTCAGACTTGGATATACATTGATACTCTAACTGAGGCTGATTTATTACTTTCATATAAATTTATCACAACTTCCCTGCACTTGCACGCAATGACTCTGTTTAGAAGTCCAACACCTGTTGGACATTTTTAGCTGCTTTGTTAACCTTTAAAAGATTTGTGCACAAATATTTCAAGAACCTTTCATCATCCACTTCAAAATTATACTGCTCAGCCTGTATTTTTGATTCTTCATCCCAAAACATATTATACTTTTCTGCTTTGAACTTTATCTGACAAATACCTGACCAAAACCACCAACCCTGTATTCTTGAAATTATTATTTTCCTCACTTGACCACAATTTCAAGTTTCATATCAACTGCACATGTTGAAACAGTGCCCCATACCAAAACCAAATCATCAATGCATATCAAAAACATAAATGTATTTTTAAAAACCGTTTCACCTTTTGAAGGGTGAAGACATAAAACTAGCTTTTTTTTCCCTGTATTTTTGATTGTGGACTGAAATGGAAAAAGAACGGTTTTAAAAACACAAAAGGCTGTTGACGGGTTGGTGCAATTTTTGAAAGCAAGCAAGCTGCTTGTTTACACAACTGTTGATACACACAGTGCTAGAAGATTTACAAATGAACTGGAGGGGAGGGAAATGTACAAATGGAGATTCAGCTGGCAACAAGTAGCTGATTGGTCTGTGAACTAGTGACCAGTTATCAATGATAAAGACTTTCTGTCCACTAACTATGTGATTAGCTTCCAGATAGCTGAACAGCTTGGGGCGTGAACAAGACAGAAGAAAGCCATCAGATCTCTGCAAACTCAGGAGCTGTCTCTATTCTCCACAGGGAAAAACACACTAACATGATGAAAACTAGTTGTATATATTTCTTCAGCAATTGCTGCAAGGTCTGACTTTTAACTAGTAAGTCAGACCCTTAGTGTGAGCGAGTTACCCTGTGCCTCCTGTAAACGAATGCAAGCATCTGGAGAAGGAAAAAAAAAAATCAGTGTCCTGAGCAGTACAAGAATTATACCAAGAAACAATGATTAGGGATCACTGAACCACCTTCTTTGTCTTTTCCTCCATCTATAACACCCATGTTGTGTGTTTTTTTGTCTGTCTGCATGTGTCTGTGTCTGTGTCTGCCTGCATATACGTGTAGTTTATATGTAGTTTACTGGAGTTTTAATTGGTAGAGTTAAATGCTTTAGGTTCAGAATAGCTTACCTATGACTAGTGTCTACTTATTTGTAATAAAGAGAAATTCTTGTTCCATACAGAAACATGGCCTCTGCTTTCTGTCAAAATTATGCATACTTTATATAAAATCTTCAACTTTTGTGATTACTCCAAGAAAAGCACAACTTGCCTTCCAGAGAGTTTGACACCCTCAGTAATTTATTTGCTTCTTTGTCCTTCTCACTATTTAGGTATTGAAAATACACCAAAATATGCCAAGTAGCATAACAGCTCCTTTACTGTTTCTTATCTTCAACAGGATTATGTTTTTGATTCTACCAGCATATCCTCTCTTAGTAAGAGATGTATTTTTTTCCTTACAACTCCAACTTCACAATCAAGAGGGAGGTAAAGGAGACAAAGACGGAGGCAGGAAGCAGGGGTCAGGGGTCAGGGGTCAGGGTTAAGAAGAATCACAGAATTGTTACATTGCAGATGGATGCTATTCGGTCCATCATGTCTGCGCCAGAAATAAAGGGGGACAGAGAACACAAAAGGTGGGAAGAAGAGGAAAGCAGTAAAAGACAGAAAGTGAGGGGAGAGAATAATATAGCAGAATGGGAGGGGGTTGAAATGAGAAGCAGAAGACGCAGAGAATAACAGAGGAACAGGAGAAGGGAACTAAGGGGCAGTGAAGGTGGAACTTGGCAGAATGATTGAGAAAGTATGAAAGAGGCAAGAAAAGAAAAAGGGGAGGGGTAGAAAGTTGGAGCAAAAATGTGCAGATGAAGCGAGAATGAATGGAAGGAGGAAGTGAGAAGGAAGTTAGAGCCAGAATATTTTCTATATTAACAGTGCTATATAAATGCAAATTCTTGTTGTTGTTCAGATTATTATATCAGTGTTCACTTTGCTTGAACCAAATTCCCTAAGAGTGAAGTATTCCACTGCACCATTCCATGTTATGAACAATCTTCATTTATGTTCACAGGGATCATGATGGAAAATCATACTGAAATGCAGAGACATATATTGAACTTAGAAATGAATGCAAAGTCAAAACTGATGTTTTCATTCACTCACTTTGCCATTGGTTTGTTTTTGGCTATCTTTCATGCTTGTGGTTTTAGTAACTCGAGTCACAGTGCTGGATTCAGCTTTTCGGCTCAATCTTACCGGTTCGGGTCTTTTCTCTATTGGTTTAGCCTAAATGGACAATAAAAGGGATGGAGGAAAAAAAACAAGCACACAGACAGATGTAATGAAGAAAAATGCCCTAGAATGAAATGGAATTGAATAATTATCCCAAAGGGCACAATTAACGTTAAAAAAAAAATTCACATCATGGCACAATAGGACAATGTTTTACAGAATGTTGTACAACATTTCATTTCCTTACGGTTTGACTTGATTCCAAAAGTTGTTTATTCACTGATGTTCCAAAACACATTTTCTCAATAGAAGCAAAACAGAACCAGGATTATAAATAAGGAACTAACCCAAAATGGTACATCTCAATTTAAGGTAAAGATTATCCTTTCTAAAAAAAATAAATTTTCCTCTTGCTTGAACTTAAAAATGGAGCACTCTAAATTAAATGTATACCACACCCTCATTCCACTGCTCAACTTTCTTCAACAACATCTTCAGATGTCAAACAATTTGAATTGGAAGAAAACATTTTCTTTAGCCATCCTAAAATCCAACTGTTATTTAGTCAATGCAAAGAGAATTCAAGAAGCACATGCATTCAAGCAATCACCAGACCATAATATTGGGCAGAGTTATCAACAGATTACACATTTACATTGCATGTAATTTTACTTATTCATCACTTAGAAGATAAGAGTACTGCTTAGCTTTGCAATAACCAATTATAAACAGAAAACAGGTAACCAAGCTAATATTCACTAGGAAAGCAAAAGTTGATGTAATTGGTTTCAGGGTACTAGGAAAATTCCCAATGCCGTTTTCTATCCATTGCATCCAGCTGGAAAATGCAGAGCACAGATATCAAACAAAAAGTGGATTGAGCTCATCTACAATATCTAAAATCAAATATCCTGCTCAGATGTCCACATATGACAACTTCTTCTTAGGTAATGTATTATATAGCACTTAACAACAAAAGTCCTATATATCAGAATATATGAATTTCTCAAGAAGGGGAGAAATTAGCACAAAAGCAGCTGACGGTCAGCTCTAAAATTTTTTGTAAATTTATTCAGAGGATGTGGGTGTTACTGGCTGGACCAATATTTATTGCCTATCCCTAGATAGTTCAAAGGGACTTGAGTATAAAAGAAAAGAGGATTTGCTGAAACTATACAAGACACTAGTCAGATCATGGCAGTAAATCGGAACAATTTTGGGCCTCTCATCTAAGGGAAGATATATTGGCACCAGAGGCCATCATGAGAAGGCTCACTACGCTGAAACTAGGTAAGAGACTGTTTTATGAGGAGAGGAGTACTAGCTTGGGCATGCACTCATTGGAATATAAACAAATGACAGACAACCTTTCTGAAACATGCAAGATTCTCATGGGACTCGACAGGGGAGATGCGGGGAGGTTGTTTGCCCTTGTGGGAGTGTCTAGGACCACAGCGTAATCTCAGAGCGAGGGATCGCACATGAAGATACACATGAGGACAGATTTCTTCTGAGAAGACTGCGAATCTTTGCATTTATTTGTATTTATCATAGAGGGCCATTGAGGTGGAGTCATTAAGCATACTCAAGGCTAAGACTGTCCAATTTTAAATCAGCAGGGAGTGAAAGGGTGTGTGGAAAAGACCATAAGATACAGAACCAGAATTAAACCATTTGGCCCATTGAGTCTGCTCTGCCTGACAATTATGACTGATACATTTCTCAATCCCTTTCTCCTGCCTCTCCTGACATGGCCTCCATAACCCTCTGTGTCAATGAGATTAACTAACCTCTCGCTGAAGACATTCCTATTCATCTCAGTTTTAAAGGAACGTCCCTTCACTCTGAAGCATTGCCCTCGGGTCCTAATCTCCTACTAGTGGAAACATCTTTTCCACGTCCACTCTATCCAGGCCTCTCAGCATTCTCTAAGTAAGATCCCCCTCATCCCTCTAAACTCCACTTAGTACAGATCCAGAGTCCTCAACTGCTTCTCATGTGACAAGCCCTTCATTCCGAGGATCATTCTTGTAAACCTCCTCTGCACCCACTCCAAGAACATCCTGCCTTAGATACAGGGCCCATAACAGCTCACAATATTCCAAATGCTGTCTGACCAGAACCTCTCACAACCTCAGTATAACATCGTATAGACATTCCACAAATTCCTTTTCTTGAGATCAGCTACCAACCTGATTTTCCAAGTCCACCTGAATACTGAAGTCCATCATGATAACAGTAATTGTGCCTTTTCTATCTCCTAATGTATTTTCTGCCCATATCCCGACTACTGGTAGAGGGCCTGTACATAATTCCCATCAGGATCTTTTTTCCTTTATGAATCCTCAACTCTACCCATAAAGATTCTCTGCATTCTGACCCTATATTGCTTCTTGATATCAATTTAATTTAATTTCTTACTAATAGGCCAACCTCAACCCTCTGCCCATCTGCCTGTCCTTTCGATATGATACATTTCCTTGGATATTTAGTTCCCAGACCTGATCCCCTTTCAGCCACATTTCTACGATTCCCACAATATCGTACCCGCCAATTTCAATCTGCATTATAAACTCATTTACCATATTTCCTACACCGCAGACATTTAAGTACGACATCCTCAATCCTGCGGTGACTGCCCCTTTCTCGCAGTTGTCCTCTTATCTGCTGTTTGTGGATGCAATGCCAATTAAGTGGACTACTGTGTCTTGGATGGTGTCAAGATTCTTGAGCATTGTTAGAGCTATGTCTATTCAGACAAGTGGAGAGTATTCCATCACATTCCTGACTTGTGTCTTGAACTTTGTGTCAGGATTTAGAGTGTCAGGAGAGGAATTACTCATTGTAGGGTGTCAAACCTATGACCTGTTCTTGTAGCCAAAGTACGGCTGGTCTGGTTTAGTTTTAGGTCAATGATAACTCCTAGGATAGCAATGGCAGGGTGTCAGTGATGGTAGTGCCACTGAATATCAACGGACAGTAGTCAGAGATGGCCTGTATGTTGCACTTTTGTGGCATTAGCCTTACTTGCCACTTGTTAGTTCAAAGTCTGGATACTGTCCAGATCTTGCTACATTTGGATGTGGATAGCTTCAGTATCTAACGTATCATAAATGGTGAAAATGGTGCAATAACCAACAAACATCCCCACTTCTAATCTTAAGATGGAGGAAAGGCAAATGATGAAACAGGTGAAGATGCTTGAGCCTAGTACACTACTCTGAGGAACAGCTGCAGAGGTGTCCCAAAAACAGCAGCTGAATATTCAAGTGTTAGAGAATCATAGACTAATACACCACGGAAGGGCTTGTCTTGTGTCACCTCTTTGGTGCAGCAATCTAATTAATCCACTGTAAACATTTTCTATTTAAACATCTATCTAATCCTCTCTTGAATGCACAAATAAACCTGTTTCTAACACATCTTCTGACATTCATTACAGCTCACAGCAACTTACTACATAATAAACGTATCCTCCCATTGTGTCTGTTTCTCCTGCAATTCCCTTTTATCGTAATGCCCTTGTATTGGTGTCTGCTACTTACTACCTGTTGGGGCACTTCTCGGTTACGTTACTAAAATTGTTCATGCTTTTGAAAACCTCTATCAAACTTCTTCTAAACTGTGCTCCTAGAACACCACCTTCTCCAGTCTTTCCACATTACTGAAATCTCTCATTCTAATAATAATACCACACCTTCCTTAATGCCCTGGCAAGTTCCTGAAGTGTCATGTCCAGAATGGAATACAATACTCTCAGAGCTAACCAATGTTTCATAAGAATTTTGTGTAACCTTGCTTTAGTATTCCATTCCTGGATCAATAAGGCAACCATACCATATTTTAAAAAAGTCACTTCTCAGCTTAGCTTAAGGCCTTCAAATATTTATGTACACTTTTACATCTCTCTGTTGCTACATCATCTTCAATCAGTATTAGAGACACCTTGTTTGTAAATTAGTTCTAGGCTCCCCACAGGGGGAAACATCCTCTCAGCATCCATTCTATCAAGACCCGCCTGGATCTTATGTTTCATCCATCTATGTTTTCCTGAAGAGTTTTACTCCACTCCTCATTCCTAACTGTATTTCTAGGATTACATTAGATCACAAGAACAAGGAACAGGAGTAGACAATTCCATTCTTTGAGCCTGCCCCGCCATTTAATATGATCATAGTTGATTTAATCCTAGCCTCAACTGCGTTTTTCTACCCACTTCCCTTATAACTGTTCAACCTATTACTGTTTAAAATTCTATCTCCTTCTCAAAATTTACTCCATGTCCTAACACCCATGAGTTAATAAATTCCACAGACTCATTACCCTTGAGAAGTAAATTCTCCTTATCTCCATTTAAAAGCTGCCATCCCTTATCCTGCAACTCATGCACGAGGACACCCAGATTCCTGCGCGCCAAAGCACTCTGAAGTTTCTCCCCATTTAGAAAATACGTTATATCCTTCCGACCAGTAATATCAGCCTTCTTACCCTCAAACTGCATCTGCCAAATTTTGGCCCATTCATCTAAACTATCCACATCCATTTGCAAATTTGTTCTTTCTTTATTGTAACTGTCTTTCCTATTCTTTAATGTCATCTATAGATTGTAAATAGTTGAGGTCTAAGGACTGAATCCTGTGGTACTCCACTAATTATATCTTGCCGGCCACAGAAAGACCCATTTAGCCTGACTCTCTGCTCTCTGTTGGTGAGCTATTCCTCTTTCCAATAAATTACCCCTAACTCCATGTGATCTTTTCTGGGGTAGTAACCTTTTATGCGGCTCCTTATCAAATGCTTTTAGGAAGTCCAGATCCGCTATATCTACAGGATTCCCGTTATTCAGTTTGCTGGTTATATCTTTGAAGAACGCTAGTAAATTAGTCAAACACAACCTACCTCTTCATAAAAACACACCAACTGTGATTCAACATTCCAAACATCCTGTTACTTCTTTCTTAATTTTTGGATAATTGGATTGGGGTTGCTCTCCGAGAAGCAGAGGAGGCTGAAGGCAGACATGATTGAGATACATGAGATTATGAGGAGAATAGACAGGGTAGATGGGAAGAAGCTTTCCCCTTGATGGAGGAATCGATGGCCAAGGAGCATAGTTTTAAAGTTAGAGGCAGAAGGGTTGAGAGGAAAAATGTTTTTCACCCAGAGGGTGGTGGGAATCTGGAACTTACTGTTTGTAAGGCTGGTAGATGCAGAAGCCTTCACAACATTTAAGAAGGATTTAGACATACATTTGTGATGCCAAGGCATACTTGGCTATGGGCCAAGTGCTGGAAAATGGTATTAAAATAGTCAGGGATAACAAGGTGTAGAGCTGGATGAACACAGCAGGCCAAGCAGCATCAGAGGAGCAGGAAAGCTGACATTTCGGGCCTAGACCCTTTTTCAGAAAATTGCATTTGCAGTTCCGACTATCTTTAAAATAGTCAGGGACTTGTTTTTGATTGGTGCAGATTCAACGAGCCAAAGGGCCTTTTTCTGTGCTGTAGTCTTCCATGACTATGACTCAATAATAGACTCTAATGATTTTCCAACGATAGCCATTAAAATAATTGGTCTATAGTTTTCTACTTTCTGCCTGCCTCCTTTTTGAATAAAGGTGTTATATTAGCATTTTTCCAATCCATTGGAACCTTTTCTGTATTCAGGAAATTTTGGAATACTGTAACCACTATCTCTGGTGCCACCTCCTTCAAGACCCACGGATGTAGGCCATCAGGGCCTAGGAGCATGTTTTCTTTCAATCCTTTTAGCTCTCTCAATACTTTTTCCACAACATAATGATGATTGTTCTAAGTTCGTTCTTTTTTATAATCTCTGCATTACCTATTACCATTGGGAAGGTACTTGCATCTTCCATCATGAAAATGAAGGCAAAACACTGATTTAGTGTCTTTGCCATTTCTGTCTTCTGCACTATTAACTCCCCAGTCTCATCCCCTAATGAATCAATATTCACTTTAGCACATGCCTATCATGTGCAAACTTTGAAAAGATGCCCTGAAGACGTACGATCTATCAAAAAGAGAAATAGACCTCATAACTAACCCTGGGAACACTGAATGTAACTACCCTTTAGTCAGAATAGCAACTTTAATATTACTCTCTTTTTTGCTGTTTTTTGTATCCATGCTACCATTATTCTTTATACAGCTATGGGCTTTAATTTTGTTAACCCTTAAGTTTGGGGGCCTCAAAGAAATTTAAAACTCTAAAATAAATGAATATGCCTCATAAACTTGGCCAAAATGTTTGTCAGGATAGCGCCATGACAAGTTGCATTACTCTGCTCAGTCCAGTTAGATTATAATTAGACACAGAACATGCTGAAGAAAGCTGCACATTAATTCAGTGTCTGGATGGAGAGGAACAATACCTTAAGTAATAACCTTCATCAGTTTTCAGTCTAAGGTATTAACAACAGGGTTGTGCCTTCAGGTCAGACCAATGTCGGCGTTCTACTCTTTCAGATGTTGACAAAGATCATTGTCTTCCCTTTTCCAGAAGTATACAAGTCTCCAGAAGCCAAATTAAACATTTACAGGCTGCTTACAGGCACATTTTAAGAGACACCTGTACTGTATACCATTCTTGTCACCACATTGAAATAAAAAGATAATGGGAAGAGGACAAGAAACTTATTATGTGGAAATTATGAACAGTAACAAATATTTACAATTAAGTGTGAAAAGTGTAGATATTATTTATATATTTAGAAAATGCAGCAGCCATCAAATTTTCCTAGTGTTTGCACTTAACTGTTTGTGACATCCTGAGGTGGTGAAAGACATTATTGAAATGCAAGTTTTCATTTTCATTCATGAGAAATTAGAGTGTTATAAGGATGAATTTTTGTTCTATCAGGTAGCTTAAATGTACCAGACAACATCTCATTTCAAGTTTATAGTATTTGTTTTCTTGTAACCCTAATTGGACTGGGTTAACAGACACTAGAATCAAAACCTTACTGTTTGTTTATCTCCAAAGAAAACAGGCAAACTCTTACCTTCCCTCCTCCAGGTTGGTGTTTGATATTATCTGTGGATCCAATTTTCGACTTGACATTTTTTAGGTCGGGTGCTGGAGCACTGGTTGGTCGTAGCTGCTTCGGAGCTGCTGCTACAGTGGGTTTTGAAGGAGCACGAAGAATGGGTGCAACCCTCTTTGCCTCCGAAGCAGCTGTTGTCTTCAATGCCAAAGTTCTGGGTGGCCGAGAGGTGTTAGATGATGGTGGTGCAGGGGTACTACTGCCCATTGGCGTGCTTGGTGTACTTGGAGTAGTGCCAGTGCTCTTAACAGAGGTTGAAGAAGCAGTCTTTGGACGTCCTGTCTCACCTAAGGCAAAATTAAAAACAAAAACAAATTTTTGTATTTTCTTCACAAATATCACTAGTTCCTTTGCCAAGCTAATCTAATTTTTTAAACTTCTCTGGCAAAATGAGAAACTACTATAAAAATAAGAAATTATTCCACAAATAGACAGTACTACAAGACAGAAGGCTGCTCTCACTGATCACCAGAGTTAAACAAAATATATGTTCTTTCGTATCCCTTCATTAGTTCTGCATAATTCCAAATACAAGATTACCAACTCTCTCTTGAATTATGTGAATTGTTATGGGCGTACTGTCACTATTTTGTGACATCATTAAACCTATTTGAGGATTTATTGAGAAAACAGGGCTTTCTTTTGGCACAGGAAGACATTTAAATAAGAGTGAAAGCATCAAAAAAAAAAAAA
>NC_063335.1:88745099-88845340 GCF_021869965.1 Rhincodon typus
TTCAGGTTTGCGCAGTCTTTGCTATTAGTTGGTCCTGTGTTGGAGGGAAGGGTGGTCAACAATTGGTCAAAGCACATCTGAGTTAATGAAGCACAGCTCGTCCTAGCAGTGCTGGGAGACAAAAGACAGGATTGACTTTTGATCACTGACTAGCAACTGTGGTGGAACAGATACACATGTAGACATTTTAAGAAGCCATGAGCGGATTCAGTCGTAAATACCAACTATGATTTGAACAGTCTTCCAAGACATACTGTTCAGGCTCTTTAGATAAGGTACTGGTGGGCAGTTTGTGCACATGGGGCAACATTCAAAGCAAGGATCTCATTGATTCAGTGAAGGATTAAAAGGAGGATATTTAAGAGAAAATGCAAAATGATTGGATTCAGTTGGGTCAAAAAAAAAGTCAATAACCAAAGGAACAGCAGAGAGAATTCACATTACCCAAGGGTGATTTTGCAGACAGAGACTTCTTCATCTCTGCAGATTTGGGTTCAGTCTTGATAGCTGAAAAAAAATTATAGAATTATGATAATTTTAATACTACTGCCTATTCTGCTATCCCATCTCCTTTTAGACATTTAAAGTTTTCACTCTTGGCCAGGGAAAGTAGTTCTTCCTCTATACTTAGGACTCTTCAGGGTGTAGGCTCTTCAGTGGCTCAAGTCCCACTTACTCCAGATCTATTATGAAACTGCTGAACAGGTTGTTTAAAAATACTTATTTGAGCTACAACCTTCATCTTCATAGTTAATGCATGAAGCTATCTAATACATCATTACATCTGCATTATGACAAAATAGCAGATTAACACAGGTCATTATTCCAATGCTTGATTGGGAGATGGATAATAAAATTTGGATAAAGCATATCAGACTAATACAATTGATCATATATTTATGAAGGATAGCTCCCTTTTGCACTTAAGATAGAGGATATTAGAGCTGGGAAATTGAATTTTTTCCCCATTCAGGCACACATTACACCTAAGTCAGTGTGGCCTAATCAAAGGCAGCAATAAGCTCCCTCATCTCAGCCCCTCAAAAGGTTATCTCTACTATACGAACTCTTTTGCATTTCCCATGCTAGAGATGTTAACACCTTTCTGCATGCAATTACCAATTAGTATAAAATTAGAAACATATGCCCACCAAAAAGTTGATACAGAAAATTAAAAATTAAAAAGAAAATGCAAGAAACACTTATCTGGTCTGGCAGAGTAAGAAACAAACAGTGTTAATGCTTCAGGCTGATAGCCTGAAATCACACAGTCATTGCCTGGAATATTAACTCTGATTTTCTCTCCAGAGTTACTGCCAGATTGGCTGAGTATTTCTAGCACTTTTTGTTATTATTCCCAAAACTTACTTTACGTGGAATCTTTATGAGCAAAGAGAGTTTCATGCAGGACATATTGGAACTCATCACAAAAGTTTGTAGGGTGCCAGCTAACCCACTATACTGTCCTTTCACATTGCAGTGACTTCAAGTCTTCAATACATACATGTTGGCCTTTTAGGGTTGGAGAGCATGTTGTTTCTCTGAGTGGACCCAGGAGCAGTTGACATTTTTTGCAATGACGTTGCACTGCTTTTAACAGTAGTGTTGCTAGCTGTTTTTGTCACACCTGCAGACGATGGTCTAGTTGAGGGGAGCTTCACTGGGCTCTTAGCCTCAATTGCCTGCAACAGAAGAAGCTTTCCGCATCAATGCTTGTTTTGTGGTATTAATTTACAGGAAAACTAGGGCTCTCTCTGATACCCCATGGGTAAAACGGCACATTTGGATGTACAGAGCATCTCAATTGACCTCCCAACCATTTTAAAAATCATTTGTATGCAATTAAAGTACAAAGCAGTGATAAAATGGTATCTTTAGTCAAAGTCCACAAACATCAATGAGATGATTAACAAGTTAAAGGATTTTTGGGCATGCCTTAATGGGAAACTCTGATATCTACAAATAATGCAATTGGATCATTAATATGTATATGAAACACGGGAACAGACAGGCTAAACTTTGGCTGAGCACTGCATTGAAGGATATCTGTAGGAATATTGATATGCTTTTACATTGCTTTCATATTTAACAAGCAACATGGGAAGGACAGATTAAATTGTGCCCTTTAAAAACATCCGGCCTTCTCTTGTCACGTTCTCCAAAACCTTTCTCCACACTAATGATAAAAGGTTCTGAAACACATACTTTTATCACAACAGGAGTTGTCTGAACGCATGCATCACAGGATTGTTTCCAACAGAGCCACGACTTAAGAAGCACAAACAGGAAGTAGCTGTCGTGTGAAAATGTACAAAGTCGATCATCTCTGGCAAACTATTTGAAATAAATAGGCGACTGTAAAACAAGAGATAGGACTGTAGTTGGCAGGACAACAACCAAACAGAAATGACAGAGACAAATGCCATTGTTTTACTGAAGAGAGAAAAAAAAAGAAACCTCTAATTACTTGTGAAACATGGGTTACAAACAGGCTTACAGATGTCATCTTCACAATTTCTCATCAATATTTTCCTACGGGTACTCCAGTTTCCTCCCACAGTCCAAAGATGTGCAGGTTAGGTGGATTGGCTAAGCTAAATTGCCCATAGTGTTCAGGGGTCTGTAGATTAGGTGGGTTATAGGGGGATGGGCCTGGGTGGGATGCTCCAAGGGTCGGTGTGGACTTGTTAGGCCGAAGGGCCTGTTTCCACACTGTAGGGATTCTATGATTCTATGATTCTATGATTTACAAGTCTCAGAAATAGGGCTAATGTGTACTACACTGTGTGGTTGGAAAGGATATTTACCGTTATTGTTTAGATGAAAGTAAATTAAATAGATTAAATACATTATTGTCTCTAGGTACCGAAATCTATGTAAAAGGATAAGGAGGGAATTATCCAACAGCGGGAACTTTGATAACAAAGCATATCCCTCAGCCCTGGTTATGATCACAGAATAGATTAGAACCTAGAGCCTTCAGATTTCAAGACGAATGTGCTATCAATTAAATCAATTCATGCTACTAACCCGCAATTTTCTGTTACAGATTTCATTCTCATTTCAAAGTGTGTTAAACATAGCCTCTGCATCACTATTACTGGTTTTAGTGTCACAGACAACAAAGACCAGAATGGTTCTTATTTCTGATCATAATACAATAAAAAACATCTCAGGCTTTTGCTGTGAGACTTGCATGGTTGAACGTCATGCTAACATGTGGTGCCTAGATTCACAGGATGAAGAATGGCTATATGGCTAAAGCTAATGAAGAAGCAGCACTCCAAAAGCTTATGATTTTAAATAAACCTTTGGATTATAACCTGGTGTTGTGTGACTTCTGAATTTGGCTAAATATATGTGTATAGAGCCTGTGGAATTAAAACATAAGTTGGTATCTTCAGACACAGCAGAGGATGGACACTGGAGAAAGAATACTGCACCTTGACAAATTGCAATAGACCCTACAAAATCCAACATCAAATAATTTGTTAACATGGGAATTCCTATAGAATGAAGAGTGTGGAGGTGGTTCAACTTCAAATTCAAATCTAAAGAAAAAGATAAACTTTAATATTATGAAATTGCTTATCTGAATACAGACAATAGGGTAATGTGCCAAATTCTTGCTCCCAACTTTGCCTGGGAGGAAATCTATTATAAGATATCAGATACTATGCTATGCACTTTTTCCACTGTGCTCCTTTTGAGTTTGGACCCCATGGGAATACAGTTGTGTAGAAATGTACCCTTAGTTTTTGTGCCTCCGATGGACTGTGATAGCACTCCTCAAATACTGCCAACTCAGGCCTGCTGAACTCTTCTGCTCTCTCAAATCAATAACCATCTCCAACTCCACCGCTTCTCAACCTAGAACCTATAGATTATTGGGTCCATCAGATCCACTTCCTTTAAAAGGTGATATACAATTCTGAACTTTAATTTCAATTGGAGTGAACAACAAAAATGTTAGGAGATGCTAGGAAATAACAGCTGCCATTTCATAGTGAAGATCGCTAGTTGTATTTGAATGTAAATTCAAGTTAAGCAGATGACTGTGCAGAGGCTTGAATTTGCCACAAACTAATGGCTTTCTATTCCTATCTGTCTGATCCACACCTTTGCAGACTTCAGGTTTAATACTGTTCCCGTCAACATCAAGCTCTACATTCTAAAGTTATCTATAACTACTGCACCATTTCTATCAAGTCTAACATGCACCGTGATACGAACTAATCTCAACAGGATATAGATAGGCTAGTAGAATGGTCTGATGGAATTTAATAAAGAGAATTGGGAGGTGATGTATTTTGCCAGAAGTATAGGCGGAGACAATATGGATGCAATAACATCGCTGTAAGTAACAGAATAGCAGAGGGTTCTGGGGCTCATGTGCAGCACTCTTTGAATAGCCGGACATTTTGAAAGCTCATTTAGCAAAGTATGTGGGATCATAAGGGTCTTAAATACAGGCAATGAGAACAAAAGCAGGTAATTTAAGCTGAATATTCATATAGTTCTGGTTAGACCCCTACTGTTTTCTGATCACCTCAGGAAAGATACATGGCTCTTTGGGAAGATGCTGAGGAAATTTACCAGAATGCTTGTAGGGTTGGGGATTTTACCTACAAAAGGTTAAAGAAATGGGGTTTCTCTTCTTGGACCGAAAGAGATTGAGGAGCGGTATATGAGATTTAAATAAGGTAGGCAAGAAAAATAACTTTCTATTAGCTGCTGGAACAATGACAAGGGGACACACATATGGCTTTGGGCAAGAGTCATAAAGAGAATAAGAGTTTAAAATCTGCTGACACGTCGTTGGTACTGGATATTAAAGCCCACACCCAGTGTACACCTTTGCTACCCTTAGCACTTCCTCCCACATGGTGTTCAACTTGGAGGAATACCGATTCATCAGTTAAGGGTATGGCATGTGTTAAGCAGCAGACAGCTTCCTTGTCCACATTTGGCCTGATACTGTGAGACTTCATGCAGTCCAGAATCAATGTTACAGACTTCCAGGGCAAATCCCTCCTGACGTCATACCACTGTGCCATGGTGATGTCTGGGACATTGTCTATAAGATATGACTCTGTAGGTATGACTATGCTGCAGGTCTAAAGTCATAAGTAGGCCACACCAGGTAAGGGTGGCAATTTTCCTTCCCTAAAACACAGCATCAGATAGATTCTTACAATACTGGCAAAAGTTATCATTAGACTTTTAATTCCGGATTTTTCGAAATTCTAATTCCACCATTTGCCATGATGGGTTTCAAATTCAGTTCCCACTATATCACACGATTCTCTGGATTAATATTCTAGAAAATTGTGCCTCAATAGAGGATACAGAAGCAAAGTATTTATTCATTTCATCTACCATTTTCTCTGTTTACTACTAACTCCCCATTCACTCTCCTAGAGGACCAGCTCTCACTTTACCTGCTCTTTTCCTTTCAAAATATCTGCAGAAAATCTTGCCATTCATTTTTACATTCCTAGCTAGCTTTTTCTTCCTCCTGATGAAGCTTTTTGTCATTCTCTGCCATTCTTTATATTTTGACCAATCATATGACTTGCAATTCAGCTGTGCGCAATTATGTTTTTTCTTAAGTTTGATGCTTTCATCAACTTTAGCTATCCATGGATAACAGATCCTCCCTTTAAAATTTCTTTGTTGAAATTTCAAGACTTTCAAAATACTCCTTTGAATGTAGTCCTTAGGTCTAAAAGGAATCAAATGGTATAGGGAGAAAATGAGAAAAGTGTGCAGAGTTAGATGATCAGCCATCATCATATTGAATGGCAAAGCAACATCAAATGGGTCAAATGGCCTACTCCCACTCAATTTCTATGTTTCTATGCCCGCCACTGCCGCTCTACCGATCTTTTTTCTATCCATTTGTGGGATGTGGGCATCGCTGGCTGGCCAGCATTTCTTGTCCATCCCTAGTTGCCCTTGAGAAGGTGGTGGTGAGCTGCCTTCTTGAACCACTGCAGTCCTCCTGTTGTGGGTTGGCCCACAATGCTATTAGGGAGGAAATTCCAGGTTTTTTGACCAGCGGCAGTGAAGGAAGAGTGATATATTTCCAAGTCAGGATGGTGAGTGACTTGGAGGGGAACTTGGAGGTGGTGGTGTTCCCATATGTCTGATGCCCTTGTCCTTCTGGATGGAAGTGGTCGTGGGTTTGGAAGGTGCTCTGAGGATCTTTGGTGAATTTCTGCAGTGCACTTTGTAGTTGGTACACACTGCTGCTACTGAGCATCGGTGGTGGAGGGACTAGATGCTTGTAGATGTAGTGCCAATCAAGCGGGCTGCTTTGTCTTGGATGGGGTCAAGCTTCTTGAGTGTTGTTGCGGCTGAACTTATCCAGGCAAGTGGGGAGTATTCCATCACACTCCTAACAGATAGCGGACAGGCTTTGGGGAGTCAGGTGGTGAGTTACTCGCTGCAGTATTCCTCACTTCTGGCCTGCTCTTGTAGCCACTCTGTTAATGTGGTGAGTCCAGTTGAGTTTCTGGTCAATGGTGACCCCCAGGATGTTGACAGTGGGGGATTCAGTGATGGTAACACCATTGAAAGCCAAAGAGCGATGGTTAGATTGTCTCTTATTGGTGATGGTCATAGCCTGATATTTGTGTGCCGCGAAGGTTACTTGCAACTTGGCAGCCCAAGCCTGGATATTGTCCAGATCTTGTTGCATGTGAGCATGGACTGCTTCAGTATCTGAGGAACCACGAATGGTGCTGAACATTGCACGATCATCAGCAAACATCCCCACTTCTGAGCTTATGATGGAGGGAAGGTCATTGGTGAAGCAGCTGAAGATGGTTGGGCCTAGTACACTACCCTGAGGAACTCCTGCAGACATGTCCTGGAGCTGAGATGATTGACCTCCAACAACCACGACCATCTTCCTATGTGTCAGGTATGACTCCAACACCGGAGCGTTTGCCCCTTGATACCCATTGATTTCAGTTTTGCTAGGGCTCCTTGATGCCACACTTGGTCGAGTGCAGCCTTGATATCAAGGGCTGTCACTCTCACCTCACCTCTGGAATCGATCCCCTAGTCTAGGATTCTAGTTCACTTTAGCCAATTCAGCCATCATGCCCACTTAGTTGCCCTTATTTAAGTTTAAAGTACCAGTCTTAGACTCCCTTCTACTTTCAAGTTGGATGCAAAATTAAAAATATTGTGATTGCTGCTATCTCTGGGTGCCTTTAGTCAGGAAATCATGAATTAACCCTGTCACATTACACAATATCAAGTCTAATAATTACCTGCTAGAAACCTAGTTGGTTCTGAAACGTACTACTCTAAAAAAACTCTCAAAAGCATTCTTTGAAATCTTGGATGATTTTTCCAATTTATAGGTTATTAAAATCACCCACAATTACTGTTGTCCATTTATCACAGTCACCCAACATTTCTTATATACTTTGTCCTTCATTATGGTTACTGTTAGAGAGCCCGGTAGAGAACTCCCACCAATACAGTCCCTGGATTGCAAAGAGATTCCATTCTGGAATCCATTCACAATTCTACCTGCAGGCAAGTCAGAACACAATGCAGAACAATGTGAAGCAGCTGTTAAGTACAAGAAATGTTCATATAGCCGGTCTTTAAAATTGCAACCACATGTGGGATCATGTTCGTAAGTTGGATGTTCGTAAATTGGGGACATACACTGTATTGTCTTCCTTCCCCCACTATTCCTAACTTCCACCTAGACCAATTATACAACCTGATCTCCTGAACCAAGGTCTCTAACTACTGCACCAATGCCATCGTTGAATAATAGTCTACCATCTACCTTTATCAAGCTTTCTACTCTTCTGGAATGTCATATACCCCTCAATATTCATAATCCTTCTCATCATGCAGCCACATCTCTGCAAAGGTTATCACATCACATATTTATTTCAATGTGCAATTTCAATTTGTTTACTTTGCTATAAATGCAACACATATTCAGATAGCATTTTATCTTTTTGTTTTCATTCGTAACATCCAATCTTGACTGTTGGTGTTTTCTTAGGTCTATTCTCCCTGTCCCTTCCTGCCATTTCCATTAGTATTTTGCTTTCCTGCCTTGACTCTACACCTTGATTTGCTACATCTAACCAAGCTTGATCCCTCAGCGCTATTATCTTCTTTAAAGCCCTCTTGACTTCTCTAGTTATACAGTTTGTAAGACAGATTCCAGCACAGCTCAGGTTCAAATCATCCCTATAGTACAGCCCTCTCTTTACATCGTACTGATGCCAGTGCTCCATCAACCAGAGCCCACTTTTACAACAGTCTTTCAGCCATATGCCAATCCAAGCAGAACTTTCTTCCTCATCCTACCTATGCCATTGATACCTCCGTGGACTGTGAGAACTGGATCATGCCAGTCCAAGTTTCTGTCCACTTCTGAGCAGACCTCTGAGGGCACCTTACAGTCTAATGCATTACTACTACCGTGCAGAGTAGGACAGACTAAGGATAGATTGATCAGCCTAAATGTATGCAAGTCATCAGGTATCGTACAAAGATTTGTAACTGAATTAACTGTCTACATAATCAGTAATCTCACATTTAAACATCTTAAAAATCCCCGACATTTATCTAGTCAAGAAACCAACTCTATGGAAAGTGCATAGATGGTCAGAACAAATCTAACATGAAGAATTCTAGTTCTGTGTTACCTCCCAATTATCAGTATGGCAATCAATACTGCCATGAAAAAAATACCTACTTCCCAATAACCAAATCGCTGATGCTCAGTTCAGAGTCATTCCAAATTCGAATTCGTTGTACTCTTTCTCCAGAAAGGACGCAAAAGTTAAAACAATTGGAGAGATGTGAAAATAAGCTGACAGCATTTGTCTGAGTAAAGCACCTCCTGATTCTGAGCGCTCTGCTAGCAAGAAGGCTAATCAGAGCAATATTGTGGGAACATCATCATCAGCCACCGCCCGACTAAGTCACACACCATCCTCAACTGCCATTACTTCACTACTGTTAATCCAAACGCTGAAATTTGTGGTTGTAGGCTTGCTCGCTGAGCCGGTGTGTTTGGTTGCTGACGTTGCATCACCCTTGTAGGTAGCATCGTCAGTGTGCTTCCAGTGAAGCATTGGTGTTCTGGCCTGCTTGTTATTTATATGCCTTGGTTTGCTGGGGTAGTTGGCATTATTTCCGGTTCTGTTTTCAAATGGTTTGTATATTGAGTCCAGTTCAATGTGTTTGTTGATGGAGTTCCGGTTGGAATGCCAGGCCAAACAGACATGCCAGGGAATTCCTGGAGGCTTGTGCTATTATGGATGTGTTGTCCCAGTCGAATGTGTCCTTCTTTGTCCGTGTGTAGACACCAGTGAGAATTGGTCGTGTCTCTTGGTGGCTCGTTGGTGTTTGAGTATCCTTCTTGTCAGTTTTCTTTCAGTTTGGCTTATGTAATGTTTTTCACAGTCCTTGCATGGTATTTTGTATATTACGTTAGTTTTATTGGTTGCGGGTATGGGATCCTTTACATTCATCAATAGCTGTAGTGGGGTGGTTGTTGGTTTGCGGGCCTGATACCTAGGGGTCTATGTAGTCTTGTGGTCGTCTCCGATATGTCTCTGATGTATGTTAGGGTGACTAGTGTGTCTGGCCGTGTTGTCATCTTATTGTGGTCTGTTGCAGAGGTAACGGCGGATTGTGCTTTGGGTATCCATTCCTTTTAAGAACTCTGTACAAGTCCTCGTGTTCTGCTTTGCACAATTCCGGATTGCTGCAGTGTGTTGTGGTCCATTGAATAACGTCCTGATGCAGCTCCATTTATGTCAGCCAGCCAGCAAACCAAGGCATATATATAACAACTGGCAAAGAACAGCAATGCTTCACCGGAGGCACACTGATGACGTTACCCAGCAGAGTGACGAAACGTCTGCAACCAAACACACTAGCTCGCCAAACAAGTCTACAACCTCATCCACAACCTGAGCTACAAGTCTTCTCAAAAACTTTAAATGCTGAAATTTGTTGAGACAGACACAGGAGCACCATCACAACAATTGGAACGGTTTTCAGGGCAAATAGAGAAGTTATAAAGACAAATATGATGCTTTTCCAGCATCAGTCACATCATGAAAACAGATTAAAGACTAATGCAAAAGGAGACCATGGATTATAGTTTATACTTGTCAGAAAAAATTGTAATGTACCGGGCCAATTGCAACCGATGCAGATAAGGTTTATTTCAGATTTATAAATTACGAACAGGTTTTAGTTGGTTGGATTTGTAATGAACATTTCCTTGGGTTGGCTTGTTGGTTAACCTATATTATCTCCTAGTTGATACATAGAATCATAGAATCCCTACAGTGTGGAAACAGGCTCTTTGGCCCAACAAGTCCACAACAACGCTTGGAGCATCCCACCCAGACCCATCCACCTATAACCCACCTAATCTACAGACCCCTGAACACTATGGGCAATTTAGCTTAGCCAATCCACATCTTTGGACTGTGGGAGGAAATCGGAGTACCCGGAGGAAACCCACGCAGACACGGGGAGAATGTGCAAACTCCATACAGACAGTCGTCCGAGGGTGGAATTGAACCCGGTTCCCTGGCGCTGTGAAACAATTCATTTTCCAATTCATGTTCTAGTTTAAGACTGTGATTTGTACAAATGCCAGCTATAGAGCGTGCTTGGGCAAACAAAGAGCTGACATCATTGGTGCGGACCAGAAAGCAGCAGCAATACTCTAGGGTGTCAGGTGACATCACAGGCCACGTCTCCATATGCACGAAGGCCATTTTGGTGTTATGGACAATCACTTTAGTTTTCCATCTCTCTAATGCCTTGCTTTTCCTCATCAGTGCGATTTTCTGTAAGACCTTATTGTTTTGAGATGCTTGCGCTCCTTTAACTGTGACCTTATTTGCGTTCCCAAATTTAACTGCTACACCATTGATGGTCATGCTTTCGGTTGGCTTGCTCCCCCATGATATCAGATTATCTCTCCACATCTCTACCTCATTTTACTCCTTTAACATTCATCTGAAATGCTACATCTCTGACTCAGTTTTTGATCATCTGACTTAATACCGCCCTATGTGAACTGGTGTCATATTTTGTTTTATAATGCTCCTGGGGAGCCCCATAAAATGCATCATGAAATTAAAATCACTATGTAGAACATAAGACCATAAGACAGTGACAGAAGTGGGCCATTCTGCTCACCACATCTGTTCTGTCATTCATTGATATCATAACTGAACTGATAATCCTCAATTGCACTTTCTTCCCTTTCCAGATAACCCTAGATTCCCTTACCAATCAAAAAAAAAATTGTCTCGCACAGCCTTAAAAGCTCACAATGGTAAAGAATTCCACAGATTTACTACCCTAGTAGAGAAGCAGTTCCTTTTTTTCAAAAAAACAAAACAACCCCTTATACAGATTGTGTCCTCTGATCGGAGACTCTCCCACAAGGAGGAGAAAAACCTCTCTGTAACTACCCTGTCAAGCCTCCTAAGAATTTTGCATCTTTTAATAAGGATGCCTTTCATTGTTCTAAACTCCAATCAGCATAGGCCAAGCGTACTCAAACTTTCCTCACAAGAGCATTCTTCTATAGCTAGGATCAACATAGTGGTGCACTTTCATTAGTCTCCAATGCCAGTGTATCTTTTGGTTTAACAATCTCCTTGCATACAGCCTTTTAGCAAGACTTCCCTATTTATATACTCTATTTTCTTCGATAAAGGCCAACATTCCACTTGCCTTCCCTAATACGCGTTGAATTTAGAAACATAGAAAAATTGGAGGAGTAGATTATTCGTTCTTTGAGTTTGCTCCGCTATTCATTATGATCATGGTTGATCATGGTTGATCATCCAACTCAATAGCTGATCCTGCATTTCCCCATATCCTTTGGCCCCAAGTTCTATATCCAACTCTTTCTTGATTATTTTCAGTGGTAAAGAATTCCACAGATTCATCATTCTCTGGGTGAAGTTCATTCACCTCATCTCATTCCCAAATGGTTTATCCCACACCCTTAAACTGTTACCCCTCATCTAGATTATCCAGTCATCGAGAACATCATTCTTGCAACTACCCTGTCTAGTCCTGTTAGAATTTTATAGGTTTCTATGAGATTCCCTCACATTCTTCTAAATTCCAGTAATTTATAGTCCTAACCAATCCAACCTCTCCTCATATATGTCAGTCCTACATCCCAAGATCAGTCCAGAAAACCTTCATTGCACATGCTCTATAGCAGGAACATCCTCACTCAGAAGACCAAAACTGCACACAGCATTCCATGCGTGGTCTCACCAAGGCCCTGTTTAAATGTACAATGCATCACTGCTCATGTATTCGAATGCTCTCATTACGAAGGCTATCATATTGTTTATCTTCTTCACTGCCTGCTGCATCTTCATGCTGACCTTCAGTGACTGATGTATGTTGACAGTCAGGTCTCATTCCATATCCCCTTTCCTTAATTTATAGCCATGCAGGCAATTATCTGCCTCCCTGTTTTTGCTCCCAAAGCGAATAACCTCTCATTTATCCACATTATACCATATCACTGAAACATTATCCTTACAGCACACCCTTCCATCTAGCTTCATGTCATCTGCAAATATGGAGCTATTACATTTAATTCCCTCATATAAATCATTATTATATATAGTGACGAGCTGGGCTCCTAGCACTGATCCTTGTGGTACCCCTCTAGTCATTGCCTGCCATTGGAAAGAGGCCCATTTATTCCTACTATTTCATTTCCGATTTCATGCATGCAAACAAGTTCTCCATCCATTTCAATACACTCCCACCAAACCAACGTGCTTTAATTGTCACACTAATCTCTTACGTGGGACCCTTGTCAAAGCCTTCTGAAAGTCCAAATAAACCACACAAGACCATAAGAAATAGGAACTGTAGGTGGTCATTTGGCCCCTGGCACCACCTCCTCCATCATTCAATAGAATGTTGGATCAGCCGTGATCCATCGCATCCACTTTCCTGTGTTTTCTCTGTAACCCTCGATTCCCCTACTGACCAAGAATCTATCCATCTACACCATAACTCTGCCCCCACAGCTCTCTGTGGTAAAGAGCTCCAAAGATTTTCAACCCTCAAAGAAATTCCTCCTCATCTCAAACTTAAATTGGCCCCTTTTATTCTGAGACTATGCCCTCTGGTCCTAGATTTTCCCATAAGATAACTATCCTCTCAGCATTTACCCTGTCAAGCCCCTTAAGAATTCTATTTATTGACCCTATTAACAAGATCACCTCTTGTTTTTCTATATTCCAATGAGTAGAGTCCTAAACTGTTTAACCTTTGCTCATAAGACAATTCTTCCATACTGGGGATCATTCTAGCAAACCTTCACTGAACCGCCTCCAATGAAATGATACTTTTCCATTAACAAGGGGATCTAAACTGGTCTGAGCAGTCCAGATGTAAGCTCACCAGCACTTTATACAGTTGCAGTAAGACTTCCCCACTCTTAGGCTCTAAACTCCTTGAAATAAGGGCCGACATTCTATTAGCTTTCAAGATTACCTGCTCAACCGGTGTGCTTTGTGTTTCATGCACAAGTGCCCCCAAATCTCTTTGCTTTGCAGCTTTTCACAGTTTTTCTCCATTTAATTATACGGTTTTATTCTTCCTTCCAACGTGAGCAAATTCACATTTTCCATGTTCACACTCCATACATCCACAGGCTCCCCTCATCAACTCTATGAAGTACATTCTTGAAGAATTCCGTCTGTCGAGCATGATTTTGCTTTCCCAAATCCATGTTGGCTCTGTCTGATCCTGTCACTGTTTTGCAAGTGCTCAGTTATAAAATCATTCATAATAGACTTTAGCACTTTCACCACTATTGATGTCAGGCTGACTGGCCTATAACTTGAGTTTCTCTCTGCCTCCCTTGTTAAATGGGAAGGGTGTGTGGTGGTGGTTGCATTAAATATCGTCCAATCTGTAGGAACTGTTCCAGTCTCCAGAATCTCAGAAGATGACCACCAAAGCATCCACTGTTTCTAGTGACACTACCTTAAGCACTGGATGTATATTGAGAGCTCCTGGCAATTTATCAGCCTTTAACTCCAATTCCCTGAACACCAATACTGTAATTATATTGATTTTTTGCAGCTCTCCCTCTCATTAAGCTCTATGTTCCCCAATATTTCTGGTAGGTTATTTGTGTCCTCCTTTACGAACACAGAACCAAAGTATATATTTAGCTGTTCAGCCATTTACTTTTTCCTATTATACATTCCCTGCTTCTGATTGTAAGGGATCTACATTCATCTTCGCTAATTTTTTTCTTTTCACAAACCTATAGAAACTTTTACAGTCAGTTTTTATGTTCCTAGCTAGATTACTCTCGTACCCATTTTCTTTCTAAAATCAATCCCTTTGTCCTCCCTTGCTGAACTCAAACTGCTTCCACTCTTCAGGTCTGTTGTTTTTTTTTCTGGCCAATTTGTACATCTCTTCTTTGGATCGAATACTTTTTCAAATTTCCCTTGTGAGCTATGGTTTGGCCATGTATCCCATTTTAATTTTGTGCTAGATAGGAATGAACAATTGTTGCATATCATGTATATGCTCTTTGAATGTTTGCCATTGCCTCTCCACTATCATCCTTTTGAGTAAAGTTCCCCAATCTATATTAGCCAACTCACGCCTTATACCATTCTAATTTTCTCCATTTAGATTCAGGTCTGCAGCGTTAGAATCAACTACATCACTCTCCAACTTGATGAGGCATTCTATGTTATTATGGTCACTCATCAGCGAGTTCCTCGATTTCCAATTATTTCTTTATCATCACACAATACCCAGGTCTCTATTTGGTTCCTCAACATATTGGTCCAGAAAACCATCCACACACAGTCCTGGAGTTCCTCCTCTAACATATTGTTACTAATTTGATTTGCTCAATCTAAAAGCAGATTAAAGTAGCCCATAATTACAGATATTCCTTTATTGCACCCACCTCTAATTTCTAGTTTAATTCCATTCCCAACATCACCCCTACATTTTGTGGATTTTTAAAACGCCCACTAATGTTTTGTTGCATTTTTGTGTTTCTCAGCTCCATCCATACGGATTCTACATCAGAGCTAATATCCTTCCATGCTATTGTGTTAATTTCCTCTTTAACCAAGATGTATCTCCATCATCCTTTCTTTTTTGATTGTCTTCCCTAAATACTGAATAGCTCTGGATATACAGTTCCCATGTCTGGTCACCCTGGTCATCATGTATCCGTGATCCTGTCTATGTTGCACTAATTTACCTCTATTTGTGTGATAAGTTCATCCAGTTAATTGCTAAGGCTTGCCTTTTCTGCTCTGCTTGCCCCATCCCCATTACTGTTTCACTGTTTGATCCTGGCCCTCAATTTTTCTGCCTATCACTTATTCCCCATTTTGCTTTTTGTCCTTGATTCCACTTCCTCTAATTCCTCACCTATGTTCCCAATTTAGTTTAAAGCCTCCCCAAACACTCAAGCAAATAATCCCCCGAGGGCAGTTTGTACTGGTCACACCTCCCCAGAACTAGTCCCGATGCCTCAGGAATGCAAAACTCTCACAGTTCAGCTAGATGTTCATCTGATGTGTCCTGCTATTTTTACACTGACTAGGCAGGTGGCACTGGAGTATAATTGAGGTCACACTACATTTGAGGTTCTACTTTTTAAAAACTTATGCTAAATCCCTATATTCTGTTTTTTGAAACTCATCACTTTTTGTTTGAAACTTATGTCATTTGTACCAATGTGTACAATGACCACTAGCTGTTCACCCTCCTCTCCAGAATGCCCTGTAGCATCTCAAACATCCTTGACCCTAGCACCAGGGAGGCAAGAGACCATCCTAAATGTATTTTGCATCCACAGAAATGCCCGTCTATTGCCCTTACAACTGAATCCCCTATAACTATTGCACTCCACACATTTTACTCCACCCTCTGTGCAGCAGAGCCAACAGTGGTGCGACAAATTTGGTTGTTGCTGCATTCTCCGGAGATGCCATCTCAACAGTTTTGTTTTGCAGGGGAATAACCACAGGAAACTCCTGAATCATCTGCCTAGTCTTCTTGCTCTGCTTGGTGGTCACCCATTCCCTTCCTGCCTGTGGAATCTTAGCCTGCTGTGTGATCACAATATTCTCTGCTTCAGTGTCCCCAGCCACCAGTCCAACTTCAACATTTGGGCTTCCAGGAGTTGTAGCTGGAAACAGTTCCTGCACGCATGCTGACCTCAGGTACTGGAAATGTCTCCAGCTTCCCCCATTGAGCAGAAAGAGCAGACTACAGCTTCGAGTTCTCCTGCCATAACTTACGCCTTTTGGGAAATGGTTAATATCAAATAATATCAATTATTCTACAGCTCTTACTGCCCTGTCCTGGTCTTTACTATAAAACTATAAACCGCATGGGTGAAAAAAAAAGCAAAATGCACCTCTTCCTTCTGCATCAAATTCCATCATGCTCAAAATTCCAGAAATACACAACTCTGGCTGTGTTTTACTCAAGAGGTGTTCTCTCTCAAGAGATTGTATAAAACTTACTAATTGTGTTCCTTTCTTAAATACGGCAAAGATGACTCACACTTGTTAACCTTCAATAGTAATTATCACCTTCAGGTCACTGACTGTTAAATGTAACTCATGTCAACTGAGTTAACTACCTTATTAGCAGTTTAACTAGTCTAAAGAATTTTGAAAAAAGTATAAGTCTTACAATTTGAATTCTCAGAGTGGTCCAAGTGCCCAGAAATACACTTGCTTTTTGGCCTTCTTTTTAAAAAGCTCCGGATGTGTTTTCTTCCAACTGCCTGTGTAAAGCTTACTGAAATTGTATGCTTGTTTTTTGAGACTTGTGCTTCATAGCTAAGTTGTCATTACTGTTGTAGTCAAAAGTGATATTCAATTCAAAAGTCAGAAATAAGTTGAGGAACTTCCATTCTTCAGAGTTGAGAGCAAGAAATGTATTGATTGGCGTCAAAGTCATTGCATCTTTAAGGGGAACAGTAAAGATTTGAGGCAGACCATAAACATCAATGGGAAGGGAGCAGTGAATTAGAATATATTTTGGGTTGGAGTTTAGCTAGGTGAATTACAGTAAATTTATGTTTCTCTTTCTTGTTCTCAATTCCCTTAAACTCTCTATAAACTTCATGGAATGTATTTTTTTTTTTAAAACAAAAGGTGAGAGATACCAGATCATTGGCATTTGTCTGCTCCTGACTTTTCTTGCTCCATCTCCAAAATATTTCAAGGCACATTGAGGAGTATAAATCAATATGACTTCAACTCATATTCGAGAAGGGTCACAGTGTAACAGTTAGCTAATAAAGACTCGTCAGGCTAAATTTAATAATAAAACAAGTTGAAGGAACAATCTTTCACATTTTCAGAATGTTCCAGAACCTTCACTACAAAACAGCTCTGAAGTACAGTCATTGTTGTAATGTAGGGAAGTGACGGTAATCGATTTGATAATAGGTAAAGTAAATTTGATAAAGTAACTGACCAAACAATTGGTTTTGATGAATGGTTTGAAAGATAAATATCAGTCAAGACGTCATGAGAATTCCAATACTTTTCTATGAATGGTGTTAATGACAAGCCTGACAGCAATAGGTGGAAAAATGTTACAGTCCATTAGAAAAGACTTAATAGTTGGAAAACAATGACAAGATCAGACTGTCAGCTTGCATTTATGAATGCTTAAAAATTTTACTGGAACATACTGAAATGACATAACTAGTAGAATTGATAAGGGGGAGCCGATAGCTGTGGTTTACTTAGACCTTGGGAAGGCTTTCAATGAGGTCCCACATTAGAGATATAAAACTAAAGCTTGTGGGATTGGAGATAGTGTACTGACATAGATAGGAAATTGATTGGTGGACAGGAAACAAAGAGCAGGATTAAACCGTTCGATTTTTGAGTGGCAGCCAGTGACTAGCAGAGTACCTCAGGGAGCAGAGCTTGGATGCCACCTATTTACAAGATATTTTGATGATTTAGATGAGGGAACTGAACATAATATCTCCAAATTTGCAGATGACACAAAGCTGGGTGTGAAGGTGAACTGAGGAAGATGCAGAGATGCTTCACTATGATTTGGACAAGTTGAATCCAACTGGTAAATGAATGGCAGATGAAAGTACAATAAGGATAAGTGTGAAGTTATCCACTTTGGTAACAAAACAGAAAGGCAGATTATCTGAATGACAATAGATTGAGGAAAGGGATGGTATGAAATCTAGGTGTCCTCACTGAAAGTAAGCATGCACATGCAGCAAGGGTGAAGGCAAATGGTATGTTGGCCTTCATAGCAAGAAGATTTGAGTGGAGCAGCAGGGGTCTTGCTGCAATTGTACAGGGCCTCAGTGAGACCATGCCTGCAATACTTCGTGCAGCTTTGGTCTCTATGTGAGAAACAATGCCCCTGGCTATGGATGGAGTGCAACAAAGGTTTACCAGACTGATTTCTGGAATAGCAGGACAATATATGAAGATAGACTTGATCAGTTAGGGCTATATTCACTGGAGTTTAGAAAAATGAAGAAATCTCAAAAATCTATAAAATTCAAACAGGACTATTCCAGAATTAGGGGTCACAGCCTAAGTATACAAGTAGACCATTGAGGACTGAGATGAAGCGAAATTTTTTTTTTTTTACCCAGACAGTGGTGAAACTATGGCATTCTTTTCGAAAGAAAGCAGTTGAGGCCAAACATTGAATGTTTTCGGGTATAGATCTTAGGGGTCAAGGGATCAAAAGGTATGAGGAGAAAGTGAGACCAGGGCACCGATTTGGATGATCAGCCATAACCATATTGAATGGCAAAGCAGACTTGAAGGGCTGAACGGCCTACTCCTGCTCCTGTTTTCTATGTTTCTATGGCAATGATAGCTCAAAGCCCAGCAACATTCTTGTGCCAGAGCAAACAACCCTACAGCCATAAAACTAAATATGCTGAGCTGCATTAAGCTCCATAAGCTTTCAACTAGTCTGGTATACTGCATTCATTACCCAACTGGTCAGATGCTGGAACCAGAACTAACTGCAGTTGCTACATGAGATGGGTTGAAGGGCTATGTTGAATCTAAACTCTGATTATCCAACAATAAGTCCAATTTAACGTTCATTTATACATCAGAATATGCGATCCTATGTTGTATGAGCCAGATTCTAATGGAGAAAGCTAGTAAGGAGGAGGCCTCTTCCATTATATGCTGTAGCTTGTTTAAGTCAAAAGATTATCTATGCCACTTACACATAGGCCACTGCTCTCTAGAGTTCTGGAGAGTTAGATGTTGCAAATGTCAATCAGCTTGTTCAAAGCATTTGCAGTAGACAAATAAAAACTCAAAAAAAAGCAAAGATAGGGGACAGAAAAGCAAGTGATTTCAATGATATCAGAAGAACTGCCAGATTGTAGAGAATCTCTAGTCTTTATACTCAAAGCAAAGATAAAACAAACACTTCTTCCTCGATTCTTGCCAGTATCATCACAACAAAATAGAACAGAAGAATTAAAGATGCCTACAGATTATACATATTCAGGGTGTTGACATCAAATTACCATCTATGCACTTCCTTCCTTTTCTTTATATTTACAGCATAACTTTAACTCCATTGGAAGCATGGTTGTCTCTGCAGCGAGAACATCAGGGTTTCAAACTTCCACTCCACAATCCACCCAAGAATATATTAGGCTGTCATGCCAGTGCAATGCTCAACATTTGGAGCTGTTGGCATTTGAATGTAATATTAGTCTGATACCAACCAGCCTCTAGTTCCTGTATGGTTATTAAAATTGTACAATTTAATTGACATTGCTCTCTTCCTTCTTTCAATCAAATGTACCACTTCATACCACTACAGTCATGTTAAATTTCATCTGCCCTTTTTACCAGTCTGTGTCCTTCGGAAATCCATTTCTGTCCTCAGATTTCTTATTCCCCCTACATCCAGTCCAGGGCAGCAGCCCTAATATGAACCCACATATCAAAGGAGGATTGGAAGGTACGGGCATAATCTGTTCAATTTCCACACTTACTTCCCTCACTAAACTTCAGATGCCTCCTTTCTGGAAAGGAATCTTTAGTAGTTTGAAAGCTATTAACTAATTAAACTACACCCTCTTCTTCAAACTTAATCCAATTTAATTATGTTACTAGCACCTCCTTTATTGCTAGGGAAAAAGATGCTAAGTACATAAGAACTAAGAAACAGATACAGGGTCAGGGTATACAATGTTTCAAAAAGACAATGACTGAACAGTCCATCAATTCTGCTTTCCCACCTGTCGTTCTATCCTTTTATTCTCATTTTTAAAGAGCTGGCCTAAGACAGCCATCTCAGAATTCTTGGATTTGGTTTACCCACTGATATTTAAATAACTCGAGCAGCTAGTCAGTTGTTCTAGTTTGTTGCTGTGAGTACAAGACAGAACGTGGGACAGACACACACACAGACCTGCCCCGCAATCCCCCACCCACCCCAGTGGCTCAGTGTTTAGCGCGCTGCCTCACAGCACCAGGGATCCGGTTTCAATTCCGCCCTTGGGGACTGTGTGTGGAGTTTGCACATTCCCCCCGTGTCCGTGTGTGTTTCCTCTGGGTGCTCCGGTTTCCTCCCACAGTCGAAAGACGTGCAGGGTAGGTGGATTGGCCACGCTAAATTGCCTATACTGTCCAGGGATGTTTAGGTTAGGTGGGTTATAGGGGGATGCTCTTCATTGGGCAGTGTGAACCTGTTGGACCAAATGGCCTGTTTCCACACTGTAGGGAGAGTATGTACTTGCAGATATATTCGATTTTGTTCAAAACGCACAATTTACGGTCAGTCGGTCAATGTGGTGTTTTATAAATTCCTACTTTAGAAATAAAACCAGTCTAACTCCAATGAAAAACACAGATTCTAAACAAAGCCTCACACCTAACATGCATTGTCTGACCTAAAATGGCATCTCTTTTTTGTACTGATATAACCCTTAGTTCTTTCAGGGCAGTGACTTGAAAGAAATTCAGGATTTAAATATACATATTAATCAATTAAAACCTAACTGATTAAAGATTTAACAGCATATTAGATTTGTTTAATACATCCTCATCAGTTGTGTGACTCTTTCATCTTTTACTTATAAATTTTATGTTCTGTGTGCTTCTTTCTCATTTCACCTGTCGAAGGGGCTAGGTTTCGAAAGCTTGTGTTTTCAAATAAACCTGTTGGACTATAACCTGGTGTCGTGTGATTTCTGACCTAGTCCACCCCAGTCCAATACCAGCACCTCCACATCAGATATATTGTTGATAAAAACACTCTTGGATTCCCTTGTATGTTAGCACTGATCTAGTCTCATGTTCCATTTTTATTCACTAAATCTATCTTTTCTGGATCTTTGAAGTCCTTACTACATTTAGCTTGTTTCTGTACTGTATTATGAATCTTACAATTATCATAAATCTTCCTGTTCTTTTTTTATTTCAACTTCCATACCTTTAATCACCCAGAAATCACTAGCTTTGGGTGCCTTTCACATTTCTCCTCAAAGGATTAAATATACTTTCACAAAAAGTTGCCAAACGTTCAATTAGTGCTTTGTGTAACAAATATTGCTCTAAATTCATCACAGGCTCCTTTTAAATTAATTGAAATTAGCTCTCTTTCAGTTAGTATTTTATTTTTGATTTTTTAAAAATCTTTTCTCATTGTTACTTTAAATTAAATATTACAATCACTCATCCCCAAATCTCACCCACTTAGAGGATCCACTTCGCCACTTTATTCCCCAGAATTAGATCCAAGACTGTTTTCTTTCTTAAAGAAAAGTACTTTGGATGCAGAAGATCTGAGATTTAAAAAAAAGCATGTCTCTGAGAAACATAGCAAATCTGACAACATCCCTGGAGAGGGAAATGAAGCTGATGTTTTGATTCCAATACAACTTTCGAGCTGAAGGGAGCTGGAAAAATGATGATTTTTATGTTGCTGACAAAGGGCAAGGAGGATAACTGGAACAATCTCTATGACACTATGACAAAGATGGTGAGGGTACCCAGAGCAACAGTAGATGAGGTGCTAATGGTAGCTGAGGAGGGATATAAATGTTAATGGTATCAATGAGATGCTGTTGCTCCAGCTTGCATTGGGCTTCACCATTACATTAGCTTTCTCTCATGCTAATATTTCATGCTAGGCCTGTGGTAGTGTATTGAAATGGTAAGCGACTGACTGGAAGGTCCACAAAAGGTATTATCCAATTTGTGTTTAATATCGCCAACATAGATGAGATCAGACTGTGAGTGGCGAATACAATCAAGTGGATTGGAAGAAGTAGAAGTAAATTACTATTTGATCTAGAAGGTGTGGTTGGGACTTGGGCAGTGAGAACGGAAGAGGTAAAAGGGCAAGTGTTACACCTTCTGCAATTGCCTCAAAGTTACTAAGGGATGAGTAAAGAGCTGTTAGGAGTGACAGAGGAACAGTCCAATGTGTTATGGAGGGGAAGAAGGAAGATATGTTTGGTTGTGGCATCCTGCTGGAGGTGGTGGAAATGATGGAAGGTTATCCTCTGAAAGCAGCAGCTGATGGGGTCGAAAACAAGGACAAGGGTGCCATATAAGTTTTCAGGCAGGGGTGGAGAAAGGGTGAATGTAGTAATGGATCAGACATGGCTGAGACCAACCATAATGGTGGCAAATCCTCAGTTAAGAAAAAAGCAAGGTGTGTCAGAAGCAGTCCATGGAAGATGCTATCATTAAAACAGATGTGCCAGAGACAGAGAAACAGAATGGAATCTAATTGCTAAAGGAAGCGGATGAGGAAGTGTAGATTAAGATAACTGCAGGAATTAGTGGGTTTATAATAGATATTGGTGGATGGCTTATCCACAGAAACAGAAACAGTGAAGTCAAGGAAGGGAAGGAAAGAGTCGGAGATGAAGAATGTGAAAGAGAGAGAAAAGGATAAAAACTGGAAGCAAAATTGATTAAATTTTCCAATTCTGAACAAGAGCAGAAAGTAGTATTGAGGTTGTCATTGATATACCAGAGAAAGAGTTGTGGGAAGGGACCTCAGTAGGGCAGGAAGAAATATTGCATATATTCCACAAAGAGATAGGCCTCGCCCTTTGCTTACAGAAAGTGAGATGACTTAAAAGAGAAATTATTCAAAGTGAAAACAACCATAGCTGGTCAAAGGAGAGTACAGGTAGATGGAGACTAATCAGGCCTCCTTTCAAGTGAGGAGCAGAGAACCTTCAGACCATCCTGAAGTGGTATTCACATGTAGAAGGCTGGCACTAGGAACTGGAAATTTATGTAAAGTTTCAAAAGAATCACAACTGTAATGGGAAGAGATTGGATGAGGGAAAAAGAGAAAGAGTCAAGATAGGTATAAGTAAATTCAGTGAGGCAGGAAAGCTGAAATCACAATTTTGTCAGGGCATTCCTGTTTGTGGATTTTGCGAAGAGGTACAAGTAGGCCTTGTGGGACTGGGAGATGTAAGGTGGGACTGGGAGATATAAGGTGAGAAGCTGTGGCAGAGTTTTTGTTCCCCTAGAAGCAATGATCAAGAAAATAGTCTTGTACACCTTAGAAATTTCTCTGTCTCTTTAATGCTACCAGCTCAGTCCATGATTATTATTATTATTCTGTATTCTTGTCACTTTTTGTAATTTGACAGCAAATTCCTTTTGTATGTCTTTCTCACTATTTGATGGCCTAAAGTATATACACAGAAACAGAACAGCTTCATTAATGTTTCGTAATTTTAATCAAATGGACTCCACCTTTGGCCCCTCAACAGGGACAGAATAGTTTATTTGATCTACCACCATAAAAGCCACCTACCAAACACCACTTTTTCTAAATTGACTCTTGGGATGTGCATGTCGCTAATTATGCCAGCATTTATTGTGCACCCCACTAACTGTCCAGGGCAAGGCGATCAGCTGTCTTCTTGAAATCACTCCAGTCCATGTGATGTAGCACATAGACAGTGCTGTTAGGAAGGCACCTCCAAGATTTTGACCCAGTGACAGTGATATGGTTCCAAGTCAGGATAGTGTGAGGCTTAGAATTGAACTCGGTGGTAGTGTTCACATGTATCTCGTGCTCTTGTCCTTCTAGGTGGTACAGATTACAAGTTTGGAAGGCACTGTACAAGAAATCTGGTGAGTTTTGTGGTGACTTTTGTGAATGGTCCACACTGCTGCCACTGTGCATCAGCGACGGAGAGAGTCAAGGTTTAAAATGTTTGATGGTATTCAATCAAGTGGGCTCTTGTGTCAAGCTGCATGCATCCAGGCAAGCACAGAATACTCCACCAAACGCTTGATTTATCCCTTTGTAGATGACAGGCAGGGTGTAAGGAGTTAGGAAGTGAGTTACATGCTGCAGATTTCCCATTCTGTAACTTATGTTTGTAACCACAGTATTTATTTGGGTGTTCTCATTCAGTTTCTGATCAATGGTAACCCCCAGGATGTTGATAGTGGAGGATTTAGCTATGGCAATGCCATTGAATGACAAGGAGTGAAGTTTGAACTGTGTTTTGATGAAGATAGTCATGGCTTGGCATCTGTGTGGTACAAATGTTACTTGCTACTTATCAATCTATGGCTAAATACTGTTGTTGGAGCATTTAGAGCATTACCCTGTGAAACTGCTGTAGTGGTGTTCTGGGATTGAATGATTGGCCTCCAACAACCGCAATCATGTTCCTTTCTGCTAGGTATTGCTCTAACCAGTGGCAAGACTTCCCGATTCCCAGTGGCTCTAGTTTTGTTAGAGATCCTTGATGTCCCATTCAGTAAAATGCTCACTTAATATCAAGGGAGCTATCCTCAAATCCCCTTGAGTTCAGTTCTTTTTTCTACATCTAGCACTGTAATAAGGCGAGTAACCAAATAGCTGGGTAGAAGCAAAACTAAACATCTCAGCAGTTTGTTCATTTGCAGTTGCCACTTGTTAACACTGCCAACAACCCCTTCCATTGAATAAAAGGAAAGTATTGCAAATGCTGGAGATCTTAAATAAAAATAAACTTCTGGAAAAACTCAGGTCTGGCAGCATCTGTACAGAGCTGAAACAGACTTAGATTTCAAATCCAATAGGACTCTTCTTCGAAGAAGACAATTCGTATTGGACTTGAAACACTAACTACTTCAATTCATTTTGTTGATAATTGAGAGTAGACTGAAGGGGCAGTCCTTGACCAAGTTTGATTTGTCCTGGTTTTTGTGGATATGACATACCTGGGTAATATTCCACATTGCCAGGTAGATGCCAATGTTAGAACTGCAATGGAACAGCTTGGCCAGGGGCGTGGCTAATTCTGGAGCACAAACCTTCAGTACTACTGCCAGAATCTTGGCAGAGTGCAGAGCTTTTACAGTATCCATTGACTTCAGGCATTTCTTGATATCAAGTGGAGATGGATCATTCACTTGGCACTCAACCTTTTATTTCATTATCTGTTCTCTAAGTATTCCATGATGGTATATAGTTTCACAGGTAACATTGCTTCAATAATATTCTAAATATCTATTGTGAGTTTCATACCTCTAGTAACCGATGGCAAGTTATTCAATTGCTGAGAAGGTCACCATCAAGGCTGACTCTGCCTTTTATTGATGCCATACAAGGCGTCAGAACCAACAGAAAGCAAAAGGAGAATGGCACGCTTAGATGATATCCCCAACTTCCATTTAAGAAGCATAAAGGAGATGCATTGCATTACTACTGCTGTGCAAACAGACATCAGTTCACTCAGCATAACGCAGCAACTGAACAAGTCAAATTGACCAAAAAAGAACTTTAAGGGAGAGGGCTAATTATATTAAAACCAAAGAGGAAAAGTAAAGTAAAATTAACACTCAACACATATCTTCCTCCCCACCTCCCACCAACCCTTACCTTTGGTTTCACATCTTTGGCGGTCGCAGAGGAAGGCCGCACCAGGCTAGAAGAAGCTCGCTTAGAAGTAGAAGCTGCTGTTGTAGCTGAAGTGGATGTAACAAGTTTTTTATTGGGGCTTGTAGCAGCTGCTGCAGGTCGCTTAAGGGAGGCTGGTGGCTGTGGCTTACTTTTGGTTGGTGAGATCTTTGCAGCCGGTGTGCCCGTCTTTTACATATTAGCAAAAGAAAATAAAACAAAAAAAACATCGACAATGCCAAAGAAGCATGGAATTAAAAAGCCAAATAAATAAAAACACAAAGTAAATGCCAAAGATAATTTTATGATCAATAAATTGTGTTTTTGAGAGGTTTAGCTATATGTAGGCCAAGGATTGGTTTAACTATCAAAAAATAGCATTTGTTTCCTTTCATGTGATAAGTAGGAGCCAGTCAAGTAAAGAGGGCAAGAAGGGGATAACAAACTGGGTGAGGAAGTAGCAACGGGAGGAAAGGGGTATGAGGGAAGCAGGGAAGACGCTTTACCAAGCATCTAAATCCTTTTACACATACGCCCTGGAGACTTGCACAAGTAAAGTACTACCTAACTCACACCGGTTTAATCTCATTGCATTGTTTCAGAAGCAAATGTAACAATATCCAGGCACGTGAACACCTGGATCAGGGCTCTGGCACATTCCGACAGGTACTACAGATTAACCATAGTGTATGGAAACAAGTTAGTTGCAACATACTCAGCATAGAGTGGGTCTACCACTTGGAAATAGAAGGTAGTGACAAACAACGGTGGACACCAGTTTAAAAAAAATTATGAAGGCGTATTTTGTAATTTTAAAGACAAAAATCAAAAAAAAAGCCAAAACAAATTTTCTGTCTCAAAAACACAGACTTTAACTGCAATATGACTAAACAAATTTAAAATGACATGCAGGTGCAAATCAAATACACAAAGCTTAAATAAAGAATTTTGTGACTTGAATGCATCTCTACCTTGCCCTTTGTATCTGTGCTCAACGGACGCTCTTTGGAAGTTACGGCACTTTCTGTTCCAACCATGCCTTCTGCTGATGGTTCTTCAGGTTTGGCTGTAAATATTTAAAAAAGAACTCAATACAATTAGTGAAAGTAAAAAGCCAAATACTTTAGTTCTTGCTAAGAATCTTTACTGCTGTATTTGGGAACATACATGAGAGACAATTTTAAATATCAGTGTAAGTGTACAGCGGTTGTAATGTGCCCTTTCAACAGGACGAACCGAACTTTCATTTTACATGAGGTCATGCCAAGTAGCAGCAGACAGAAGAATAAGCTCAGCATATAGGTGGAAACACCATAACTTTCAAGAGTGTATCCAAGTTGCACACAGCTCTAACCTGAAAATATTCCCATTTCTTCAGTCATTAAAATCCCCATCATTGCCTCCCTACCCTACACCACAATTCCCTTTCTGCCCTCCCTCCTCTGTGAAAGAAGATAGATTGCTCCTTTAAGACATTCAGGCCAATCCATTGACTGCATAATTAAAATTCTCAAAACCCCACTACTCACTAATTAATCAGATTAAGAATACTTTCATCAAATGGTCTGCAGTGGTTCATATTGACAGCTCACTAACTCCTTGAGTGCATTTGGGGCTGGGAAACAAATGCCAGATATTGCAGAGATGCCCAAATCCAAAGAATGAATAAAAAGACAGTCCCAGGCAGATAAAACATGCTTTCAATTAATTTTCTTTTGAGTTACAGGATATTCCCAATTTTAAAATGTGGTCTATTTAATTCCATCCATTAGCTCATGTGGCAAAGTCAGTATAGAGGTTAGATTCACAGTCGGTATAATTTCTTAGGTGCAAACATCAATGTTCATTTCACTTCATCATAGGGTCAGAAGTGATTTGTTCATTGACGATTGTAGAGCTCAGTTCCAATTAGAATTCTCCAGATGCTATCCATCGACAACAGATAATAAATTTAAATGAGGTTCATATGTAATTCACAAAAGAGACAATTGGAAAAGTAATTTGTAGACAATTGAAAACACATCAACAACTAAGTGGGCCTCTACTAGTTTGGTAACGGTGCTTTGCTACCAAACCCATCGTTAGAAGAGGTGACAAAAAGCTTGGTTAAACATGTAGGATTAAGGAGATCCTTAAAAAGGAAGAGAAGTGGAGAGGTTTAAGAAGGAAATTCCACATGACAGGACCAAGATGGCTGAAAACACAAGCTCCAATGGTGTAAAAGAAGTGCGGAATGTACACTCAGCCAAAATATGGAAAGGAAGAATTCTTGGAAGGTTTTAGGACTGGAGGAGGCAAGACAGATAGTTAGGTTTAAAGCTACATTAGGAATTTTAATACTAGGGTGAGAATTTTTAAGTCAAAGTTTTACTGGACCAGAAATCAATATGCACAGAAAGCACAAGGGGTTGAGTAATTGAAATTTAGTGCTAGATAAGATATGGGAAGCAGACTTTCGCACAACTCAAGCTTATGAATAGTGGATGATGAAAGGATATCTGGGAGAGCTGGAATAATTGATTCTGAAGGGAACAAGAGAATAGATGAGTGCTAATGTAAAATTCCTCTCTAATTTTCACACCTATGATTCATAACGACAAACAGTATGCATTACACTTAATTTTACATGGCCCAAATATATTTTAGTTAAAAAGCCTTGTCCACTGAGGTCTTGTATGACCCTCCCCCAAAATCTACTCAAACTGCATCATTTAAGTCTAACCATTAACAGTACCAACTAATCCAATATAATTAAAACCTTTCATAACATCACATACATAAGTTAGATTTTGAATATTCATTCAGAAAAGCTGCTGCACATCACAGGCAGAAAATCATACAGAAGAATGAAGATTAAAAGGCATTTTAATAAGTTTCCACCCAATAATGATATCAATTGATAAGAATGACTCAAAGGACATAATTTATCGTAGAAGATCTCTTAGAAACACTAATCCATGAATCAGAAAAATCTAGCATCTATGTTCAGTGGGTAATAGGGAAGGCAAATGGAATTTTGGCCTTTATTTCAAAGGGAACGGAGCATAAAAATAGGGAAGCTTCACTGTGACGATATAATGCACTAATCAGACCACAGCTGGAAGACTGAACAGTTTTGGTCCCTTATCTAAGGAAAGATATAATGGCATTGCAGGCAGTTCAGAAAAGGTTAACTATGCTTATACCAGGTCTGGATGGGCTACCTTACGGGGGGAGGTCAAATAGGTTTGTCCCGTATTCTTTGGAATTTAGGTGACCTAATTAAAACACACAAGATTTTTAGAGCACATGACAGGGTAGATGCAGAAAGTCTGATCCTAGACTCACCTGCAAGGGGAAACACAGAGCATTATCTCAGAATAAGGAGCTACACATCTAAGACAGATGAGAAGGAATTTCTTCTCTCAGATGGTAGCGAAAATATGGAATTCTTCACCAGAGGGCTGAAGTGGGTGAGTCATTAAGTATATTCAGGGCTGAGACAGACAGGTTTACGGTAATTCAGTAACAGAATGAGGGGTTACTGGGGAAAGGACAAGAAAATGGGTGTTGAAGATTATCCTATCAGATGTGATCTCACTGAATGGTGAAGCAGACTTAATGGGTTGAATGGCCTGCTTCTGCTCGTATGTCTAATGGTCTTTGTGATCTAATGAAGGGGCCTAATGTTCTTTTTGCACAGTTACAAAATATGACTGTAAACCCAGCTGTAAAGGTACCATCTGGAAAGGGAAAATTCTTGGGCCCATTCAGTTTCTTTGATCTCATTTCTCAGCTCCTCACCAGATTATTTTTCCATGGAAACCAGGATCACTCAGTCACATGCATTCTCCAACATGGGAGATCAGTGGATAGCTACCAGACAATTTAGCCAATTCTAACAACTCCATCTCACAAAGCTACGATCAGTTATAATGATCCTACTACTGCTGCAACTTCATAAAGCAAAGATCAAGAATCTGGAAGCTTGAATAATGGTACAGCTCAATAACAGGTTGCGCTAGCACCATGAATCAACTGGGATAACAACTTAGTCATTTTAAAAATATTGCCATCGTTCACAAATATTTTAAAATTTTACTTCTTGCTTTTTAGAATTTCTTCCCAACCAGAAGAATCTGTCTCATGCCTCAGCTGTATTAATTCTAGTCTAAGTGTCAGCTGATTCCCTATCTCTCTTATCCAGTAAAGATTAATTCTTTGAAGGAGAAAATAGAGAACGTACAGAATAGGGTTATTTGGCCAACTAGTTTGTGTTGGTGTTGATGTTTACATTTCTAATTTATACACAATGTTCTGCATTCCTTTGAATAGTTTTCTATATTAAAATAAATACATTTTTAAAAAATACTTTATTGGCTGAGAGCAGTTTGTGGTAGTCATGGAAAGCACTATATAAATGCAAGTCTTTTTTCTGTCTATTCACTCTAATCTTAAATGCTGACAGTTTCTGTCTCAGACAGATAACCATGAAAGCTAATGTCACGGACTTGCACCTCTCTGTGAAGGAGTTCCTCTTTTCTTTGTTCTAGGCCCTTCTATCCATCCAGTCCCATTTTATTATAATTTTAAATACTTTGATAATATTTCTCCATAATCTCTACTGTTTTGAAGAAGTGTATTTTTGAAATAATGTAGTTGCTGCTAGTTTTTTGGGTTGGCAATATATAGTTTTTCTCTCATGGCTCTAATGGTGGAGGTTGTTACTTGTTTACATCATATTCAGCGCAGCAAAAGTTAACCTCTCGTCTCAAAAGGAGTCCAAAACATTTGCCAGTGTCAGCAAATTTGATTCAGAGATTAAAAAAAAAGTTAGGTTGGAGCTGTAGCTGCATTGATCAATGTTTTCCCCTCATTTACCACTAATGGTGAAGAAAAATAGATTAAAATTAACCAGAGAGGAACACATTTAAAAAATACATTCAAAATCCTACATCAGGCTATGTCCCCTGAAACTATCATGGGAGTACCATTTGACATTAAAGAGAAAGTGACAGCATTTGGTATGCGTACGATTTGGTGCCTAGCAACGTGCTAGGAAGATTAGAAATATGGAAAAGAATTTTTTGCTGTATATGACATTAGGAATGAAAGGTTTTAACAAAGAAAATTTAGAGCTCCCTTCCCTCAGCAGCTAGTGTTAAGGAGGAGGGACAAAAGCAAATTCTTCAGGATTGTGAAGATTTTGAAAAGATAAATGGGAAAGGTTATTTTTGCTGACTGAATCATCATAAGAAGATGAGAAGATGAGAAGAAATGCTTCACTCAAGGATTATTACAACTTGGCATTGTCTTCGTAGCTGCTTGTGATAAACAAAGTGCAGCAATTTGACAGATGATGGGGTTGTGTTAAAGTCACTGGGCTAGCAATGCAGAATACAGAAGCGCAGATAAACACTCTGGTGTATTAGTTTGGACATAGGTTCCAATCCCACTGCAGCAGCTGATGGAATTTAAATTCAAGTAATAATTCTGAAATTGAAACTTAATCACAGTAATTGTGAGTATGATATGATAATTAATTGTTGCACGTGGCTTGCTGTTGCCTTTTAGGTAAGGAATTCTGCATGCAACTTCAGAGTCAAAACAACATGGTTGACACTTAACTACCCTTTGAAGTGGTATAGCTGTCACTCTGTTCAAGGGGCAATTACGGATGGGCAAGAAATGCTGAATTTTCTGGTAACACGCTCATCCTTTGAACAAATCTTTAAAAATTAAAACTGAGGAATAGGTAAGATATGAAGACCATGCAAAACAAAAAACGGAATCAGTGTTAATGTCTAAACAGTGCCAGTACTGACAATGAATCTTCTTCTGAAGTATAATTTATATGATTCTGTAGTGAAGGTGAAGGATTCACATTCCAGAAGCCAAGTCAAAAATTAAACGAAGTTTTACAAGTCAATTCTTGAGAATATGGATGTCACTGGCAAGATGAGAAGCTATTTCCCATTCCTAGTAGCCTCTAAATAGTGGTTTGATACAACTGAGTGACTTGCTAGATCATTTCACCAGGAAGTTGAATATGCACTACCATAATGTGGGAGTGAAACCAGAATGAGTAAGGATGACAATTTCCTTCCCGGCAAGACATTAGTAAATAAGGTGGATTCTATGGAAGCTGTGAAATGAATTAGCAAGAGAAGACCTCTGAGGAAGTGACTACAAGTAGATTCAAAACACACAAAGAAAAGTGCGCCTGGAGGAAACAGGGAGTTAGGATTACTATGTGCTTGAGTTTACAATGTAAAGTCTCAAATGATATTTTTCTGGCTCCTGCAAATCTTTACAAATTATATTTATAAATTATAATTCCAGGGAATTATCTTTGTAAAAATATAGATGCTTTCTTTGAAACCAGCACCTTTTCAGAAACTCCCTCCCTCTCTACAACTATTGAGGTTCTCTTCGAAATGCCTTTTTCTATTTATAAATATTGAGCCATACCCTAGAACCCCCGATTCTATGCGATTAATGATGCTCACTCAGAGGTGCCCTCCCTCAACTCAACCTGAGATTTTCAAAATACAGTTCACTGAGCCCACTAGATCCATTTGGGGTTGGCAGAATTAGGATTTCTAACCATCTGACAATGATCATATTAAACTTCTCTTCAAGAGCTCTAATCACATTCTGCATTAGACCGATTTGTTGATTACTGTTATATAATAGTAAAATATTTTCTGGAAAAATGAGCTTGTTTTCTTCCAGCAAATCACAATGTATTTCGTAAGAAAAATTCCAATATCATCCTGGGAGCTTCTGCATTTCTGCAGAGATTGAGAGAGTTGTTCACAGTGCATCAATATTTATTGAAAGAGCAAGGACCCCTGGAGGGATCAATATTTGTAGAGAGGGAGGTTATCTATGGGAGGTTTAATACTTGTTTAGAGAAATGGAGGTCTCCAAGTATCAGTACACACAAACGAGGTGAGCAGGGGGTTTCCAGAGCTAGCATCAAAATTTGCACAAAGAGAAATCTCTAGGAGAATGTCAACTGCTTGTAGCGGTTTCACCACACAAAGAAACTGGTAAAGTATTTCAATATTCGACGAGTCCAACCATTTAATGACACCAACAGTTTTTGCAATGGAAGCATTTTCTGCAATCGATCACTGTGAAATGCTTGGTTGAAAAATAGGTTTACTCGAATTTTTAAATCACTGTATTATCTCAATGAAACAAAGCCACCCCAGATCTCTGTTAAACAAAAAATCATTACTGCACTCTAACGGTTAAACCAGCTACCACAATGAGTCTACTGCATTGTTAATTTCATCAACATAACTGGCTGGGTAACACTGGTCCTTTCACAGATCAGTGTTATTCTACATAGTAAGTAACATTTCACACATCAATCACCAGTGCATAAGGACATTTCAGCTCTAATGAGGGGTTGGGTATTCAAAGCAAGCCCATTCAAGTGGATTAAAAATATGTTAGGAATTTGATAGTCATGTAGTCGTGAATTGTACAGTAATGCAGTGCTGTCCCCGATTTTTGGTATAAACCATGGTAATTTACATGGGAGACAGATGTTGATAAATTATACTCAACCTATTTATATTCAGTCTTCCAGAAACACTTTACTCAAAAGTGGCAGCTTCATTTTTAAGTTAAGGGGTAACACTATTCAAAAAGATGAACATGGGATTTTTGTTCTGCTTACTTCTTCCCTCCACCCCTGAAGATCCCTGTTATTCTGATCAATACCTCACATAAGGAGCTATACTATACAGGAGATAAGGGGTAGTAAGCAGACAGGAAACATCCCAACCTAATGCTATCTTCATCTGACTTCCTCTATCATTCAGAGAACACTTCATAGAACTAAAGGATAAGAATCTGGACCATTCTATTTTTAGTCCTTACCAAGGAGTACTGGGCCACTTCTAGCACTCCCAACTGCTGCCCCAATTGACGATTGGCTAGTTCAACACAGCAAGAGTAGTTGGGGCCATCTCGTCTGTATATTTCAGAACTGCTTCATTAATTATTTACTACAGCAGCGTACCTAAAGGAGCTAGTGACACATCATAAGATGATGGATCCTCAACTCCTCAGACTGAGGTATGATGATAGTCTTCTGCTCTGGAGGGCATATCACCTTACATCATGGAAACAAATTAGCATCAACATACCAATATGGAGTGATACTACCCCTTGGAAATTATGCTGCAGCTCATTTATCAGGTAAAGATAAATGGTAGTGCTTTGAGCTGGTGAACATGACATTAATTTTATTTTTATTCGTCTGTCCCTAGCTGCCCTTGAGAAGGTGGGAGTTAGCTGCCTTCTGAGCTGCTGCAGTTCACCTTCTGTAGATTGACCAACAAGGGACAAATGCACAAAATTAGAGTAGAACTAACTAAATATTACAGAGACTACAATGGGCATTAATACAATGCGCAAGGTTAAGATTCCTGTAAGCCCACTGTCTAAAGTTCAATCATTTTCTGGAATTTGATTCTAGATCTGCAACTTGTCCTAATACCTCCTTCAAATAACTTTATAGTCTCCACTTAAATGACTTCCAGGAGTCTCTACAATACAGTGATGATCACAGATAAACCAATCCTATCTAGATGCAGACAAAGGCACATGGATTTCAGCAGGAGCTGCTGGAACACAAAGATTAACCAAGGATGAAGCAACTAATTTACACTCCAGCTGATAATAGCTTAAGAAAACATTTTCACTATGTAAATTTTTTTTTGTAAAATCAGACTCCTACTACATAAAATTCTGGTATATCACCCTATACTATCTCCAACACCAACTTCTCAGCTCCTCTTTCTCACCTTGTGCAGATGCCAGCTCACAGTTGGTGGCCGTGATAGGGTCACATGATTTTGTGGAGTTTGGCTCCTTGCCCTTCTGATCTGCAGTTTTACTTTGCTCTGCATACTTCCCTCCTCCTGTCATCGAGGCTTGAACTGGGCTGCAGGGAGTTTTGGGCGCCGAGGGATGCAGTTGCGTTGAAGAAGAGCTAGCATTACTTTTCCTAAACCCTGCTTCGTGTTTAAAACTCAGCTGTGCCAGTCCCTGAGGCTTCTCTGCTGCTTGCTCAAGCTCATAACGTGTCATTTCAATATTTTGAGGTAATCCACTGCTCTTGCAGATGGTCTCAATGAAAGTGGAATTTAGCGACACAGGGTCATGTGGCTTTTCTTGCAGGTGGGAGAATGGAGATGTCTGTACATTATTGACCTCAATTGTTTCTTTTCTCAAAGAAAGGACTGGGCCGGAGGCCCCTGCGAACTCATTTCTCTGAAGGTCAGTGCAGACAACGGTTTGCTCATTTTTGCCATGAAGCATTTCTTCTGGAATCTTAGTGCTGATCTCAGGAATTTTTTCCAGCTTGACATGGTTAAATGCAGTATTCACACTGCTTTTCATGTCTGAAGTATCAGTGGGTGCATTGTTGCTCTCTTTGTTGTGTCCTTCATCAGTGAGCTGCAGTTCTGCAGCAGTTTGATCAGCGCTGAAGCTGTTTACCGGGATTTGCTCTTCTGCTACGGTCATCGATCGTTTAATCTGTGACATTGGGCATTTCCTATTACTAGCAGCTGCGACATGTTTGCCAGAAGAGTTTGTTGACTGACTCAATGAATCACCTGGTGAGGGCTCTGGATATTTTTCACTGATGCTGAAGCTTGATGGAACAGACAAGTGTGAGCACTCTGACATGGCACGCCGCATCATTCTTCTCTGGTTGGCAGTCCTGCTGGTAACACTATCAGTAACCAAATCAATCTTCACATCTTCGTCATCTGCCAGGATACCAATATCAGAAGGATCTTGCTCATAATCCACGATGGTCGGAGTATCAGACTTCTGTATAGTCAGGGTATATGAGGGGATGGAATTTGAATGGAGGTCTGTTTCACACAAAGTGGACTTGTCATTGTCCTTAAACTCTACCATTTGCTTGCAGTCCGAGTCCACTTTATTATCTGGCATAAAATTTGGGTTCCATACGCTAATCTTGTCATTCTTTATATTTTGGGCAGGATTACCAAATACAGATGGATTTGGCAATTTGGGATTAGCAGAGCAGCTCATCAGCTCCCCATTTTTGTCAGTTTTCTTCTTTGTCAGATCGTCCTTACCGGTCTCATAATCCCCAATATTTGCCTGCCTACCCGCAGCAGGTTTACTCCATTCATCGGTGACTGGATTCATTTCCTCTACGTGTTGGCCAGAAACAGCGAGATTAGCAGGAGAAGTGGACAACCTCTTGCAGAATTCCTTAGACTGTGCCACACGGGCTGCGTTCTTCTGATCCTTTCCCTCTTCTGGTGTGGCAACGAAACCCAGTTTGTCCTCGTCAGTGAGAGCAACGTGCTTAATCAGACCGTCTTTAGTGAGACGTGATGCTGCTGAGCTCAACTCAACTTTCAGCTCATTTTCACGCTGCTCTCCTGCTCTGTGCCATTCCCACTCAGACCGGCTCCAGTCATTTTGAGGTTGCATGCACGGACCTTTCTCAGTGAAACAATCGACAGGCTTAGCTTTGCAGAGCTCATTGTAGTCAGTGAGAGAAGCAGGTGGCTGGTTACTGACAGACATCTCAGCAGGCTCTCTTTCTTTCTCTTCTCACAGCACAAGCAGTGCAGTCTGTATAGTTGCCTGACTGGTTAAGTACAAGAAGCTATGACGTCACAACATCAAACCTACATCCCCCGCCTCCACCACTGTATTCCTCCGACAAACTATTTTTCTCAGTTTCAACGTACTGTATTCTTCCACCAAATAAATTCAGTTGCTGCATTTTATCTCCCTTTCTTCATCTCTTCACTGCATTTCCACACACCCCCCAACCACCAGCCCTCCAGCAAAAACAAAATTATTATCCCTGGTTTCAGTCGCTGAAATCCCTTAACCCCAAATGCCCCAGGAACTCATTATTATAAAAGGCAGAGACATGCACATTTAAACTGCTATTGTGTGCAACAAATCAGATACAGGGAGAAATCATTAATTGCCAGCTCTTTTATTGTCAAGATGATGAGATGGTCAATACAGTGACAGAGCCAGCTGGCCTGCAATTAACCCTCTGAATGCTGAACCGTAATGCACCACCACCTCACTTAATCATTGCACAATATCCAATACTAGCTATTATTCGGTAGTACCTTATTATTTAACACACTAATACCTTCAGCTGGAGCACTCGTCATGTGACCCTCTCATGACATGCATTTTTACCCTTTCCTCACTGTTGCAGAGCTCTCCTCTCTCCCCATATCAGCACCTGTGTGGCAGCTGAATACAGAGGATTTGCTATCTCCACGTAATTTAAAACAATAGAGCTGATCTCCAATACTGCAAAACTAAAGAATTACATAAATTTTAATAGCAGTGAACAAACATTCTTGCACAGAATGTTTCTCTGCAATGTATGCTGAAGTGGCATCTGTCTTCTTCCTCTCCATTACTGTGAAATCACAATATCTCAAAGTTAGAGGAATTGAAATTCCAATTGTGTCAAAATCTTCAGCCAGTTTCAGGCATTGAACAATGCCTATGGTAAGCCAAATTTCCACGCAGGGTACTCCAGATCAGCTGAACTGTGATACCATATCATAAGACTAGATTAGCTGCCTTGGTAAACCATTTGCAATTACTTAGTGCGAATACACTGTGCCTAAAGGGGAAAGGCTCCTCTTGATCATATTTCAAGTTTTTAAACATAAGGCAGAAATTGTCAAAGCATTTCCCAACCAGACTCTGACACTATAAATTCCCCATCACATTATCTGCAAACAGCTGCCAGGTCACCACTTGAACAGGTTACAAGTTTAAAAGACAGTGGTGACCTGACAATTATCAATGGAGAAAATGAATGGGGTATATATAATATCAAAGTATTGTCGGGAAGCGCTCCGAATCTTAATGCGCTTTGTTAAAAACTTGAATCCCACCAAAACTTAAAAAGACTCTGAACATTGCCGTGCAAAGCTGTAATTCCCATTCACTTTCTCTGCTGTCAATTGTGAGGTCTTGACACCACCTCGCATATCATGAAGATCTGTTAAATTAAAATTTCAAGGGGATTCCTGTGTGACTTGACTTATTCAAACATTACTGCCATTGATGCTATAAAATAACTTAGTCAAGCTGCGTGCACTGAAATAGTTCTGGCTGCTGTGAAACAAGGATGACACCCAAAGCCTATAGCTAATACAGGGAAGCAATAAGATCCCAGAAAGGGGCATTGGAAAGATATGTCTAAGCAAGCAGGTTCAGGTGGCTGTCTGGACTATACATAACTTAATTAAAGAAAACGCTACATGCAGCAAGTGTTAGGAACCTGGGTGTGGGATGGAGGCAGATGCAGTCATGGCTTTCAAAAGAGGATTGGGCAACAGATTAAAAAAAGCACAATTACAAGTAAAGTGCGGAGGTATGGGATTAGTTTAGTTGCTCTTGCAGAGAGTCAGTGCAAATATGAAAATGCCCTCCTTCTGTACAATTCTGTAATTCCGGGATAAAGAATTCAATGATAAAGGATGCAAACCTGAAATGATATTTATGAACATAGCAGGGTATTGAGCCAGAGATTCAAGGTCATTCAGAAAGAAATGAGTTATATTTTTAAAAAATACACCTTTGAAAATTCAGAATAACTCAGAACTCTTTACAACCAATTAAGTACTTTTAAAGTGTAGTTATTGGTGCAGTGTAGGAAACACAGCAGCCATCTGCATGCAGGAATCTCCCATCTGGCAAAAAGTAATGAAAGAATGACCAGATCAATGGTTTTAGGTTTTGGTGGAGAGGTTAGTTTTGGTCAGAAAACCAGAAAATTTGTTCTTCAAATAATGCCATCATTCTTTTGCATCCACCCAAGACAGTAGACATGGCCACAGCTTAAGAACTAATCCCAAAGGTGACACCTACAAAAGTACAGTACTCCCTCAGTACTGCACAGCAGCATCAGCCTGGTATATGTGCAAGTTGCAAGGAGCATTAGGCTATACAGCTGGGCATAGCCCTGAGCACCAGAAAACTAGGGAAGAACAAGGAACGTAAAGAGACATTATTCTATGCGCATGATCTATAGGCAGAGGAAATTGCAACTGACTAGTGAGATAACAAACATCTGTGACTCAGTGTGAGTCTCTACAGCATTTCAAAGATGGCTGAACTCAGTTGACATATGCTCTTTTCAACAAGATGGAAAATGCATCAGATTCACAACTGATGGGGTATCACTAAGACAGAGGTCACTGGATTTGATACATGCCCTCCTTGGATAGTACCTTTAATACCTTCTTGCAAGTCCCATAACATTCTATATGGACCAGCTGTGCAGCTCCTTCAGGAGCCAGTACAGACACAATGGGCTGAATGACCTCCTCCTGTATTGTAGAATTCTATGGTTCTAAGCGTCTCAATCATTGTGGTGGTCTGATGTATTCCCCATAACATTGCCCTCGAGAGGGGTGGGGACCTTGAGGACAATGAGATCTGAAATGGAATAGCTTACAGCTGAAGGTGCAAGAGCAGGAGTTAAGAAGAGGAATTGAGGTAGACAGAGATGACACTGAACAGAAAGGGGCTCCTGCTGCATGACAAGATGGTTTCCTTCTGCCATCCTTCAGGAAGAGGCTTTTCCTCCTTTGGCTCTCATGACTTTTTTCCAGCAGTGTTGCAGTAGATTTGGAATGAACTGCTTTTCTTTAAAAAGCACTGGACTTAAAGAGGCTGTAAGGGTGGTATTTTGGAGGCATTATTAAATAGGCCAAAGGACTGTTTTCTCTGAATGCATCTTATCACAATAGTTTCACAAGTTGCATACAAGTGTGAGACTTTCATGAGTTGCTGCTGTGTCTTCTTGGAAATAGAGACTTGACTTCAAAATGTTAGGACATAGAAGAATCATTTATTTCCTTAGGGTCCCCTATAGGCCTTCTGGGAATGCTACAAATGGAGAGTTGCAAAGACTGGGAGAGGGCAGAGATGTGGGGGGAGGGGCTGGACGAAAGGGGAAATCAGAATCAGGAGAGACAAAGGTCAGAGAGAATGGTGACAAAGTCAAAAGGGAAGCAAAAGAGGAGGTACAAGAAGAAGAATAGAAATAGGTAACAGGAAAGTTAAGAATGCAGCAAATGACAAAAGATGAAAAAAGAACAAATGAGAGAATGGAAAAGGGCAACAATGTGAACGAGAAATTAAAAGGACAATCATATGTTATAAAACAAAATTTTACTCATCAGTTAAATTGTGACACTGGAGACTTCAAAAAAAGGATCTCCTAAAAGAGCAAATGCAACAATCTGCCAGGTTCGGAAGTAGCAAAGAATCAATTAAGAATTAAAGCATCTCATCATTCTGGTAACGTATTTATTTCAAAAAAGAAAAGTGTGACCCAAATACATAAAATGAAAGTGATTTAGGCAGTGGTCCAAATCTCTGTTTAGATCTGTGCCTATGTTTCTTGTAACATGATGCTTTAAATCACTGCAAGTAGTTTTTCTTTACTGTGATTGATTAGGACTATTTTAGTGCAAAGCTATAAATTAATATCTTCTGTAACTGTAATGTATGATCCCTACTTGTCCTTTATGCAAATTTTGATAGACAACCACAGTACTTTTTTCCCCAATAGTTCTCCTCTGCTGTCCAACTCTCATTTGGCTCTGTCATCTACTCAATTGTAGCCAGTGCACCTACAGCACGGTTTCCCAAAGCAGGGAACAGGGCTTCAAGTAGAGTTGCTAGCCGAACTATTTGGAGTAGTGAGCTTTGAGGCAGCAACGGCCACCACCTGGAATCAAGGTAGCATTTGACCAAAGCATTAAGGAGTCTAGCAAAACTGGAATCATTGAGAATCAGGGAATACTCTCTGCTGGTTGGAGTCCTACCTGACACATAGGAAGATGGTTGTGGTTTTTGGAGTTCAGTCATTCTCAGTTCCAAGACATCTCTGCAAGAATTCCTCAAGGCAGTGACACAGGCCCAAAAATTTTCAGCTGCTTCAATGACATTCCCACCATAAAAGGTCAGAAGTGGGAATTTCTGCTCCAACTGCACAATGTTCAGCACCATCTCTGGTGAAGCAGTCCATAGTCAAATGCAACAAATGGTCTGGACTCAAAAGTGGCAAGTAACATCTGGCCACATAAATGCCAGCCAATTACTGTCTCTTTCTGGAGATGATCGAACTACCGCCCCATGATATTCAATGTTAATACCATTCCCAACAATCAACATCCTTGGGGATTATCATTGACCAGAAATTCAACTGGAATCACTGTACAAATACAGTGCCTACAAAAGCAGGTCAGAGGCTATGCATACTGCATAAGAACATAAGAACTAGGAGCAGGAGTAGGCCGTCTGGCCCTTCGAGCCTGCTCCGCCATTCAATAAGATCATGGCTGATCTTTTCGTGGACTCAGATCCACTCACCCGCGTTCTCACCGTATCCCTTAATTCCTTTATTGTTCAAAAAAAAATCTGCCTTTTTTTTAAAAAAACGTTTGCTGAAGTAGCATCAACTACTTCACTGGGCAAGGAATTCCATAGATTAACAACCCTCTGGGTGAAGAAATTCCTTCTCAGTTCAGTCCTAAATCTACTCCCTCTAATCTTGAGGTTATGCCCTCTTGTCCTAGCTTCACCTGCCAGTGGAAACATCCTCTCTACTTCTATCTTATCTATTCCCTTCATAATTTTATATGTTTCTATAAGATCCCCCCTCAATCTTCTGAAAAGCAAGTAACTCACCTCCTGACTTCCCAAAGTCTGTCCGTCATCTACAAGGCACAAGTCAGGAACGTGATGGAATACTCCCCACTTACCTGAATGAGTACAGCTCCAAAAAAAAACTCAAGAAGCTCAACACAGAGGACATAGCAGGCCACTTGACTGGCACCACATCCATAAACATCTATCACCTCCATCATTGGATATTCAGTACACACTGCTGCTAACATCTGAATGCAGTACATCTTGTAAAGATCGCATCTTCCAAACCCACGATCACTTCCATCTAAAAAGGACAAGGGCAGCAGATATATGGTAACTGCACCAACTGCGAGTTCCCCTCCAAGCCACTTACCACCCTGACATGGAAAAAAAAATTGCTGCTCTAGTGTCACTGAGTCAAAATAGTGGAAATCCTTCCCTAACAGCATTGTGGGTCTAACTACAGTACATGGGCTGCAGCCACTCAAGAGACAGCTCAGCAGCTCTAAATTCTGCTTGGGTTTCCAATGCACAATGACCATCTATTGCATTATATTGGAGAACTTCTGGAAATATGATAATAAATTGACTGAATCGCCTGCTTTAGTGGTATAGTCAACAGAGCTAAGGCTTATGATTACAATCTGGCTAGTGAACCTCAGGAGAGTCACTCAAGGTCTGTAGATAGAGTACAGGAGAGCCATCAACATTATTTAAGAATTGCATTTATATAGAACTTTTATAACCTCAGGATGTCCTAAAGCATTTTGCAGTCACTTAAGTACTTTGCTGTAAGTATAGATGTTTTGGAAATATAGGAAATGTGACAGCAAGATCAATGTGATGACTGTGAATATTGGTTCCTACCACACATTTATCCTAAGTTCATGGGATCCGCTTTTGGTAGATTAAATCATTTTGAAATTCTGCCGAAAGGAGATGCACTTCTCAGATGATGTGCGATTGAAGATTTGGGAAAGGCATTAATCTATGTCTTAAGGGACGAGGCCAAGTTGCTTGGTTGCAATTTTAGTATTTAAAAGGTTGTGACCATATAATCATGGTAACCAAATAATCTGGACAGTTTGACACGAATGTACCATCCTAGCTCCATGTTGTCTGAAGACTGCATTGTGTCTAAGGACTTGTAGTTTAGTGTTGGTACGCATAGACCAAATGATCACAGATTAATATGTTTGATCAAAGACAAACCATTGTTTGTCGTCATCAGGTTGAAAGAGTCAAAACTTGGAACATGCTTTTACGCTGAACTCAAAGGCAAATTCTGATAATTTCCAAACAGTGATTGGAAGGGATTTGGTTTGTTTGGAAACCTTATGAAATTGTGGAATATGTGATCAAGAAAAGAAATAAAAGGGGTTCTGATGCTGGCGTGATAATGATCTGTTGACATCTTCTACTTTGTAACAAATAAGGTCAAAGTTTCAAGTTAAAGTTTTAAGTTCAAGTTTTCAGGGCTTTAAGAAGCTGACACAAGATGACATTGACTGAGGATATCTAAATTGGTCATTTTTTAAAATGCAGAAAAGTTAACTCCACAAGACGCTGTTGCTATTTGTGCTAGTTTCACAAGATTCAAACTTTTCTTTATGCATTTTACTCTGAAATGTACTTGAGAATAATGGGATTGCTTTCTATTTGTTTAGGATTTCTAGGTATCAATTTAATATATTCAATGGAACTTATTTTGAGGTTTTGTTGCTAGTTTATCATAATTTTTGCCCTTGACATAATGATCCAGATAGGCATATATATCTGCAAGGTGCACTTTAGTGATATATTCATTCACTTTTAATTGTGGAGATTTTTAAAAGTTTATTCATTCATGGGATGTGTGCACCACGAGCATTTGTTGACCAACTCTAACTGCCCACAGAAGATTGTGGTTAGGTGCCTTCTTGAACAATTGCAATCCACGTGCTCTGGGCACCTCCACAATAATATCAGGGAGCTCCAGAATTCTAACCCTGCAACTCTGAACGAATGGCAATATAGTTACAAAATCAGAATAGTGCCGTAGCGTGGAAGGGCAGTACATCATCATGGGTGACTTTAATCTATGTAGGTTGGGAATAGTCAGAATACCAGAAGAAACCATGAGTAAGATTTCAGGGGGCATTTAGGACAGTTTTCTACAACAGGGTCAAATTCTAAATGGTAGACAGTTAAGTCTCTTTTAAGGCTGAGGAGAGTGAAAGAAAAACTCAAGTGGGTGGGCTGCTGTAGTTTAGACAGTGAACTGGGTTAACAGTTAATCTGGTTTAAACTAGTTCCTAAAACAGGTGAGGCAAAGAGAATATAAAAAAGCCTCCATGCAACTAGTATAGAGAGCAAACAACAGTGATTGAAGTATCAATAAGTGAAGTGGGGGAGGGAGGTTTTCTTTTTCACCCCAACAGTTTTTGTTTTCCTAACAGCTTTCACAGATGAGTGAGGGCAGGAGCAGACCAACGCCCAAAGGGCTGAAAGGTTATTAAGGGATTAACTGAGAAGCATCAGGCATAAGTAAAAGTCAGAGAATAAGAGAAGACTAAATTTAATCTTAAAAAAAATCCCTTTATTTTAAGTAATTGGAAAAGTTAGCAAGAAGACAAATAAGTTTAAGTAAAGCAGATGAGGTCAGCCAAGTGGAATGCGTGATCTGTCTTGTGGATAGTCATGGATGCTACTGGTGCCTTAGATGAACCACATGTGCAGAAAGTGCACCCAGCTGCGGAAACCTCAGTTCTGCATTTTGGAACAGCCTGACTGTATGGGAGGGGAAGAAGAAGAAAGCAGAAGCGATAGTAACAGGGGATTTATTAGTTGGGGGGAGAAAGACAGGTGTTTCTGTAGACCCAGATGTGATGCCAGGTTGGTGTTGCCTCCCTGTTGCCAGAGTCATCACTGAGCACCAGCAGGGCATCCTGAAGGGAAAGAGCGATAAGACAGAGGTTGTAGTACAGATTGGTACTAACTATTTAGGTGGAATAAAGGATGAAGTCTTCCATCAAGAATTTAAAGAGCTAGGCAGTAGACTAAAGAGCTGGATTGCAATCTCTGATTACTCCTGGTGCCATGTGTTAGCAAGTACAGAAATAAGTGGATATGGCAGGTGAATGAATAGCCTAAGAGTTGGTGCAGGAGGAAGGATTTTAGATTCCTGGATCACCGGGACTGTTTCTGGGGAAGGTTGGATGATCTGTACCTGAACTAGAATGGGACCAATATCCTTACGGGTGGGTTTGCTAGTGCTGTTGGGAGGAATTTAAATTAGTTTGGAAGGGGGAAGGAGATGCAGCATACTTTAGTAATGGAACAAGGCAGAGGAAGTTCATTCATATCAAGTTTCAAGGGAGTAAGTCAATGCTGAATGATCTCTTCTTTAATGCTAGGAGTATTATAGGTGCATTAAGGGACATGGATTGACATGTGGAAATGCAGTGTTGCTGCCATCACAGAGACGTGTTTGAAGGAGGGTCAGGACTAACAACTCAACATTCCAAGCAAGAGAAAGGAGAACGGAGAATGCAAAGAGGAGGAAGTGCTGCATGATCAATTAAAGAGTCAGCTACTGCAGTTGAGGATCCATGCCTTGGCAGGTCATCAAATAAGGCTTTGTGGGTAGAGCTTAAGAGTGAAAAAGGGGCAGTCACACTGCTGGCAGTGCGTTATAGACCTTTAAACAGTCAGCAGGCAATGCAGGAGCAGATATATAGACAATTCATTCAGGTGATTAAAAATAATAAGTTAATTACATTGGGGTCATCATCTTCTCCCAAATTAATTGGGCAGTCATACTGCAAAGGTTTAGAGGGGTAGATTTCGTGAAATTTATATCAACACATAGAAAATCTGACAAGAGATGGTGTAGTGCTGGACCTAATACTGGGGAACAAAGCTAGATAGGTGTTCAGGGTGGCAATGGAACAGCATTTTAGTGATAGCAAGTACAACACTAAACTTTGGGTTTAGTTTGGAAAAGGGAAAGGGTGGTCTGCCAAAAAATGTTTTTGACTGGGGAAGCTAGATTTTATTAAAAAGGCAGGATCTTGCCAAAGTAGACAGGGAACAGCTGCTTCTGGAGAAATCTATTGCCGAATACTGGGTGCTGATCAAGATGGAACTGGACAGAGTTAAGGCCCTACATCGAGTCAGAGATGTACAGCATGGAAACAGACCCTTCGGTCTAACTTGTCCATGCCAACCAGATAACCTTAATTAATCTAGTCCCACTTGTCAGCATGTGGCCCATGCCCCTCTAAACCCTTCCCGTTTATCCTGTTAGAATTTTATAGGTTTCTCTGAGATCACCCCTCATTCTTCTAAACTCCAGTGAATAAAATCCTAACTGACTTAAGCTCACCTCATAGGTCAGTCTGTCATTCCAGAAATCAATTTGGTCAAACTTCAATGTTCTTTTTCTATATCCTTTCTCAGACAAGGGGACCAAAACTGCACATAATATTCCAAGTGTGGCCTCACCAACATGTCCCCTTTAGGGTGAAATGTAGGAGCAATACAGAATCCTGGTTTAAACCTTTTTTTGAGGACTTTACAGGCTAGATGTGGAATGATTGGTTTAGACTCTCCCAAAAGGGGAGACAAAGAGGCATAATCTCAGAAGGAAGGGCTGCATATTTCAGACAGAGATAAGGAGGAATTCTTCTCAGACAGTTGTGAATTTGTGGGATTCTTAACCATAAAGGGTGTTCAGGCTGGGTCATTTAAATATATTCAAGGCTGATATAGACAGATTTTTAATCAGTAAGGGAACCAAGGATTATGAAGGCAGAAGAGTGGAGTTGAAGTTTATCAGATTAGTGATGATCTCAGTGGGATGTGGGCACCAGGGGTAATGTTGGTATTTGTTACCCATATCAAATTGCACTTGATCTGACTAGCTTGTTTGACTTTTAACTGCTATCTGAAATACTGTGCATCTGGAGCTAATGTAGGCCAGACCAGGAAAGAACAGATGTATTTCCCCAAAAGGACAAGGGTAAGCTAGACAAGGTTTTGCAATAATCAAGGATAGCTCCAGGGTGACCATTACTGAGATCAGCTTCTAAATCCAGGTTATTAATAGAACTTACATTTCCCATGTTGCATTTATGGGCTTTGAACCAGTATCGCCAAATCATTAGCCTGGGCCTCTGATTACTTTTCTAGTGACATTCCACTATACCAATATCTCCCCTGAGAACTTATTATAAATGTAATAAAATAAAAAAAATTGCTGAAAATAAAAAAATGTGCTGAACAATTTGACAGAATACCCAATTTCCTTTATCCATTCAGGAAATAAAGGCATCACTGGCTGGGCCAGAATTTATTGTCCACCCATCCCCTAAATATCTCTGAGGAAGTAGTAAAGGGGAGTTGTCTTCTTGAATCGCTGCAATTTGGTGCAGGTACACACAATGCTGTGCTGTTGTGAACATCTAGGATTTTGACTCTGACACTGAAGAAACAATTTATTTGCAAGTCAGGATGGTGACTGCCTTGGAGGGAAACTTGCAGGTGGCTGTGTTTCCACGTAACTTCTGCATGGTGGTGATCTTGAGTTTGGAAGGTGCTGCCTAGGAGCTTTGGTAAATTTCTGCAGTGTATCTTATAGAGGCACTTGTAGGTAGGTGAATGGTGCAGGAAACGAATGTTTGCGGATGCGGTGCCAAACAAGCAGGCTGCCTTGCCCTGGACTGCTGTTGGAGCTGCACTTGTTCAGGCATGTAGGGAGTGTTCCATCACAGTTGTGACTTGTCCGCTTTCTTCAAGGCATATGCTTTGGAGAGACAGGAGGATTCCTAGCTTTTGGCCTGCTCTTGTAGCCATAGCATTTATTAGACTAGTCCTGTTCTGTTTCAGGCCAATGGTAATCCATAAGATGTTGAAAGGATTCAGGAAGGGTAACACCATCAAATGTCAAGGGAAGGTAGTTAGATATTCTCTTTCTGGAGATGGTCATTGTCTGGCACTTAGGAGGCACAAAGATTAGTCATAACTTGACAGCCCACACCTGGATATTGTCCAGGTTTTGCTGCATTTGAACATGAACTACCTCATTATTTGAAGAATTGCGAATGCTGCTTAACATTGCACAATTAGTGAGCATCCACACTTCTGACCTTATGCTGGAGAGAAGGCCTTTGATGAAACATTTGAAGATTGTTATGCATATGTCACAATCCTGAGGAAACTGTTCAGTGATGTCCTTAAAATGAGTTGACTAACCTCCAACAACCTCAAACACCTTCCTTTGTTCCAGGTATGACTCTAACCAGAGTGCCGCCTCTTTCCAATTCCTTACTTTTGACTACTTTTGCTATGGCTCTTAGTGGCTTGGATGTCAAGGATGGTCAATCTTGCCTCACCGCTGGAATACAACTCTTTTGTCCAGGTTTTAAAAACTAGACGGTCGCTTGCTGCAACCCAGCAGGGAGGTCTAATGATGTATCATCTCAAAATAAGTCTGGAAAACAGTGCAACTTGGTTGGTGACTCCCAGTGCTTATGTGACTTCCCTCTTAAAGGGACAATGTCACAACATAAATGTACAAATGGGAATGTGGAATTCAAAATACAAACAAACATTGTCAAGGAGGTCAAGTAACCTACTTCTGGTCCTAATTCAAATGTCACCACAACTATGTTCCTCTCTATTCTGGAGGGTATTCTGCCCTCTTGGAGGACCCGAATATTTCCATACATCTTGGTGACTAAAGTGATCACTTTAGTGTCAAGCTTTTAAAGTTTATCCAGTGCCTGTCTTCTTTGATCTACATGCTAATTTTGTTTCACTGAAGCAGCAAATGCTGCGTTTATAGTTGACTGTTGCTGTTGTACTTTCTGAAATTACCTCAAAATACCTATTAAAAGATGTACTTTAAAGAGCTTTTTATTTTCCTGCCTTCGAAGTGAAAGACTCACTTGGCCACCTAATTGAAAGACAGAGAATGTAATATCATAAGATTTTTGGTACTGAAGTAGCATTGCAGAGGTTGCAAGCTGAGAGCTACCAGGTAAGTTATGAACTCTGAAAACTTTGATAATTTATAGATTGACAGCATAGAAAAATGACCATAAAAGCTTCTAGAGGGTAATTAAATCCAGTTGGTTCATTAATTCTATTGAGAGGGATCTACCAGTGGTATCCCCTTTGTTTTCTTTATTCATTCAGGAGATGAGGGCATCGCTGGCTAGGCAGCGTTTATTGCCCATCCCTAATTGCCCAGAGGGCAGTTAAGAGTCAACCACATTGCTATGGGTTTGTAGTCACATGTAGGCCAGACCAGGTAAGGATGGTAGTTTCCTTCTTTAAAGAACATGTGACTCCAATTACACACTACTTAGCTAAATTTCCTCAGGTGAAGTAGCAACAGAGAACAAATGCTCCCTTGCTGGTGTTTCCCATGGCGCCAAAAACAAAGAAGTTGTGGAAATTAATTCATTCTTAGTACTTTTGCAGAAAAAGCATGTACACTAATACCAGTGGAAACCTAACATCCTTATTTTTATGTTCAATTCCTTTTAATAAAAGGATGGCATTAAGTTAACTTTAATTGCTTGCTGTACCTACATATTAACAGTTTATGACTCATGCACTAGAACACCTAGAACCCTCTGCACCTTCTGAATTCTGCAGTTATTCAGTACTTAATTTATTCTCTGCTTTTTAATTCCTCCTACCAAAATGAACAACTTCACATTTTCCCCACACTGTACACAATATCTGCCATATTATCACCAACTCATTCAACCTATATTCATCTGCATCCTTATGTCTTCCTCACAGCATAATTTCCTGCCAATCTTCATTTCATCTGCAAATTTAGCTACACCACCTTTTCTCCCTTCATTTAAGTCATTGAAAATAAATTGTAAAAACTGAAGCCGTAGTACAGAACTGAGCTCTCCATTCAATATATCCTGTTAATCAAAAACACCCATTTATATATACACTCCTTTTCTGTCAGCTAGCCTAGCCAGCCAATCTATTATCTGTGCTCATCTATTACCCCTACGTCATGAGCTCCTAATTTATGCACCTACCTTTTATGCAGCACTTTGTCTTTCTGCACATCCAAGTACATTATGGCTACAGACACTGTTTTATTCATTTATGGTCTCAATCATGCCTTTTGTGTAATTCTGATCGTATAACAGTAATTTATACAGGAAGCACTATTGAATATGAAGTACAAAAGTGTTTGGCAAACAGGACAAACAAGGGCAAAAACAGTGAACCACATTGGGAGAGAAGAACAAGACACTGGGTAAAGAAAAAGTGATTTTAAGATATCTTTTTGTTCTAGATGAATGAAGATAGGTCAAAATTCCCCTCATTCTATTATTATCTTGAGATTTCTAATGGACCTCTGTAACAAAGTGTGACTTGCATTTTTGAGAGGACCTATGGGGGGGTGGGGGGAAGCAGGGGGACCAAATTCAATCAATCCACAGCTAAGTGATATCTGCCTTTTCTCAAACAGTAAGCTGCAAAGCTGCCTTATTTGGATACAAAGAATACTCTTTGCAGGCACACACCTAAAATCATTACACATCCTTATTTAATGCTTCTTAAAAATAATCCAATGCAATTGCTTGCATGAAGGACTGCACAAGTTGCCATAGCAATGGCACTCACTAGACATTGACACATACACAATTCTTGTAATTAAATACCTCTACCAAAGCAAGCCACCATAGACATTGATTGTCCTATTGATAAGGCCTTCAAAAATATCAAATTACAATTATGCAAGAGAAAACAATGGCATTTGCACAAATACACTTGCTTTGGAAGTAGTTCAGAGAAGGTTCATTTGGTTGGTCTCTGGGATGAGGAAAGGTTAAGTAGGTTTAACATGTATTCATTGAATTTGATTGTGTAGAAACAAAATTGTGATGGAGCTTGAGAGGGTGGATCACAATGGGGTGTTTTCCCTTTAGAATCAGGTGCATATTTACAAAATAAAAAGCATCTTCATTCAAGCTTGAGATGAGGAGAAATTCTTTTATCTCGGTATTGTTGCTCTTTGGAATTCTGTTCACCAGAGCACAGTGCGATTAGGTCACTGAATATATTCTAGATTGGGTTAGACAGGTTTTAAATTGAGAAATCAATTTAGCATTCTGAAGGCATGAAAGTGGAGTTAAGGCCTGAGTCAGATCATTCTTACGGGAGGAGCAGTCTTGAGAGGTTTAGGTCCAGCAGTGTTTTTTTTGCCTCAACCCTTAGGACAATTAAGCTCTCAAAGCTAACTGTCTTGGCTCATAATTGCAAATGGCCTTGGTTATATAACAGTCTAAATCTGTTTGAATGTTGAGATCAGTTTGTCAGTCTATACTAAGTAGGACAACGTAAAGGTGACAGTACCACAAAAGTACCATGCTAAGGGCAACTTTTTAAGAATGTTTTTCAGATAACTGCAGTTTATTCATGCATGCTGACATTTCTCAGCTTCTCAGTGACTCAGCATGTGCGGTGAAGGCGAATCCCACAGACACAAAAGATGCCATACTTGATTTATAGCTTGTGCTTACTGACCTACATTGGCTCCAAGTCCAGCAATACTTAATTTTAAAAATCTCATCCTGGTGTTCAAATCCCTACACTGCTTCCCGCTTCCCCCTGCCCCCTCCATGTCTTTAGCCTTTCCACACCCAGAATATTTTCATTTATCCACTTATGGCCTCCTACAAACTCTTAGCTTCCATTGCTCAACCTTTACTAGTGGTGCCTTAGATATCCAGGCCTAAGCTTTATAATTCCCTCTTCATTGTCCCCTCCCTCAAATATTTCCCAACTGTCTATGCGCCCCGCCCCGTCTCCAAGTACCTCTTTGAAAACTACCTCTGACTAAGCTCTTCATGTGATTTTTCCTTTTGTCCGATAATATTTGTGTTTATTTTACAAATATTTTAGAAAGTGTTGCAAAATTGTGCCACTATATTTTGAGGGGCTGAATAGCCTACTCCTATCTTTAATATTGCTATGAAAGGTGTTTCAAAATGTAAGTGTTTCTTTTAGCTGATCTCATGCTGCATTATTATGACCAGCACTGCTGTAACCAGCGATAAGAGGCTGTGTGAATGGACTTCAGCCATGCCCCTACCCACTACTGAGACACGATGGATGTGGCCCTTGTGGTCTTCAATCCTAGTAGGGCCTAGTTCCTTTGCTACACCCTGTGACTTCAATTCTTGTCCCAAGGAATGCATCACGGTGGGGATAACAAGGAGCACGAATGAAATCATAAGGCATCATGGTTAGCAATTTGCGTACTTTGGCTCATTCTGACATATTAGACCTCCCAACTTTCAATAGTGCCCACTGTTCAGCTGGTTGTGTTGTGAAACAGTCTACTTCGAACAGTTACCCAGCAGTCACAGTGCCAGGAAGGTGTAACACAGTGAGAGTTAATGATGCGTGATGGCCAGGGATGGCCTGCATGATTGTGTCATCAACATCTGATATATACAATGTCAATGTTATTTCCAGGAACACCCAGCGATCTGTCACAGACACAGTCCCCTTCCTCACAGCTTGGCTCATTCACCCCACCCATGGAGTGCGTAGTTGGTGCTGTCTTCCTGGACATAAAATACATGGAAGTTATGCAATGATGGAGATGTCTGTGAGCAGTCCTCTGCCTCTGGATTTTGGCCTCTGTTAATGTGTTGCTGAGACCTCAATATCACTCTCCATTCCCCACAGTAGTTCATTCTGTGAGCCCCATGGGTTTTACACTTTCGCAGGACATCATCATTACCTAAGCTAGATAAATGTGCCTACACCTGCCTCACTTCCTCCTTAACCTCAATGGTGGTGACAGTACAACTGTGGCCTATCCCCTCAGATAGCATTACTAGTCTATTCCCGGCTGATACCTGCACAGACACTTTACTGGAGGCACTTAGAAACTCTGGATTAGGCCATTCAACAAGGTCGTGACTGATCCTCTATTTCCCACTTTCTCCCCACACCCTTGATGATTTTAAAATATAATAATTTGTCTCCTTCTTGAATATATTCAGTAACTTTACCTCCACAGCCTTCAGTGGTAAACAATTCCACAGGTTCACCACCCTTCAAATGAAGAAATTTTTCTTCATCTCAGTCCTAACCAGTCGACTTACATCCTGAGACTATATCCCCTGGTTCTAGACTCCACAACCAAGGAAATATATACCCCACATCCAGACTATCAGCCCTGTTGGAATTTGAAACATTTCATTTCAGATCCCCTTCCAAACTTTACTGAATACGCAAAAGGTAGGATCACACAGGGTTGGGGCAATTTATTAGCTTGGATAGAGAATTCACTAGCAACAAAAAGCAGACAGTTGAGATAAATGGGTCCTTTTCTGGTTGGCAAGATGTAACTAGTGTGGTCCAACAACGTTCAGTCCCTGGCTCTCAACTATTTAGAATTAATAATAATGACTTGGATGCAGGAATAGGAGGTGTTATAGCCAAATTTGCAGACAAAACTAAAATAGGTGGGAAACTAAGTGGCAATGAAGTAACAAGAAATTTTCAATGCATACAGATAGGTGAGGTGAGGGCCAATATTTGGTAAATTGAACTTAACATAGATATATGTGAGATTATCCATTTTGGTCAGAAGAAAAGAAAGGCAACATATTGTCTAAGTGAGAGGCACTTCAGAGTGCAATGGAGCAAAGGGTGGCCCCATGCACTAATTGCAGAAAACCAGTACGCAGGCACACAGTAGGTAAATGGAAGGCACATGGAAGGCAAATGGAATTTTGGCATTTATTGCTGAGGGAATAGAGTATAACTGTAAGTATTGTTGCAACATTGCAAGCCATCAATGAGACCATACCCGAAGTATTGCATACAGTTTTTGAAGTCCCCCTGAGTGGTCACATAGTCACATTGGAGACCGTTCAGATGAGATTCACTAGATTGATTCTAGAGGGGAAGGGTTTGTTTTAAGAAGAGAGATTGAGCAGTTTAGACATATAATGTCTGGAGTTTAGAAGATTGAGAGGAAATATAACATCTGATCGGTCTCAATTAAAGGAAATCACAAAGTAGATGCAGAGAGAATTTTTCCCCTTGTAGGACAATCTAGAATGAGGTAGGATGATGGATAGCAGATGTCAAAACAGATGAGAAATTACTTCTCTCAAAGGGTTGCAAATCCATGGAATCCACTACACCAGAGAGCAGTGGATGCTGGGACATTGAGTAAATTTAAGGAGGAGATAGACAGATTTTAATTAGTAATGGGTTGAAGGGTTTTGGAAAGCAGACAGGAAAATGGAGTTGAGGCCGAGATGAAATCAGCCACGATTGCATTGGATAGCGGGGCAGGCTCAAGGAGCTGAATTGCATACACCTGCTCCTCGGTCTTATATTCCTATGTACAGCCCCAGTCAAACTAACCTCTCCTCAGAACTATCCGGCCATCCCAGTTAACCTCTGCTGCACCTTCCCTATCCCAAGGATATGCTCTCTTAGGTAGGGAGGCCAAACTGTACACAATGCTCCAGGCATGGACTCACCAAGGCTCTGTATATAATCTCAATTTAAACAATACTCGTCCTTTGTTCTTCATACTGAAGTGTATAACTTCACACTTAACCACATTGTACTGCATAGGAGGCGGCAATGGTCCAGTGGTATTATGATGGACTATTAATCAAAGACTCCGGTAATATTCTGGGGACAAAAACAAAGTTGCTGAAGAAGCTCAGCAGGTCTGGCAGCATCTGCGAAGGAAAAAACACAGAGTTAACGTTTCGAATCCGGTGACCCTTCCTCAGAACGCCAGTTAACTGTTTTTTTCTTCACAGATGCTGCCAGAGCTGCTGAGCTTCTCCAGCAACTTTGTTTTTGTTCCTGATTTATAGCATCCGCAGTTCTTTCGGTCTTTATTTAATATTCCAGGGACCCAGGTTCAAATGGTAGAATTTGAATTCAATAAAAATCTGGAATTAAAGAGTCTAGTAAAAACCACAAAGCCAAAGCCGATTCCTGGAAAAACCCATTTGGTTCACTAACATCCTTTAGGGAAGGAAACTGCCATCCTTACCTGGTCTGGCCTATATGTGACTCCAGGCCCATAGCAACGTAGTTACACAAAAACATAGAAGATAGGAGCAGGAGGCGGCCATTCGGCCCTTCTAGCCTGCTCCACCATTCATCACGATCATGGCTGATCGTTCAACTGAATAGCCTAATCTGCTTTCTCCCCATAACCTTTGATCCCACTCACCCCAAGTGCTATATCTAGTCGCTTCTTGAATACATTCAGTGTTTTGGCATCAACTACTTCCCGTGGTAATGAATTCCACAGACTCACCATTCTTTGGCGAAGAAATGCCTCATCTCCGTCCTAAATGATCTACCTCGAATCGTCATACTGTGACTCCTGGTTCTGCACACACCCATCATCGTGAACATCATCCCTGCATCTACCCTGTCTAGTCCTATTAGAACTTTATAAAAGTCTCTACCAGATATCCCTCATTCATCTGAACTCCAGTGAAAACAATCCTAACCTAGTCAGTCAATCTCCCCTCATATGTCAGACCTGCCATTCCTGGAATTAGCCTGGTAAACTTTCACTGCACTCCTGAGAGCAAGAGTATCCTTCCTCAGAAAAGGAGGCAAAAACTGCACACAATATTCTAGGTGTGGCCTCACCAAGGCCCTGTATAACTGCAATAACACATCCCTGCTCCTGTACTCAAAACCTCTCACAAAAGAGGCCAACATACCATTTGCTTTGTTTAACCACCTGCTGCACCAATATGCTTACCTTCAGTGATTAGTGCACAAGGACACTTCTGCGCACTCTCCTCTCCCAATTTCCAGCCATTCTGCCTTCTTGTTTTTGCTTCTGAAGTGAATAACCTCATGTTTATCCAAATTATACTGCATCTGCCATTGATTTGCCCACTCACCCAATCTGTCCAGACCATGCTGAAGGATCGCTGCCTCCTCGTCACAGTTCAGCCTCCCACCTAACCTGTATCATCTGCAAACCTGGAGATGTTGCATTTTCTCCCCATCCAAAAAATTAATATATATTGCGAATAATTGGGGTCCGAGCACCGATCCCTGCGCCACCCCATAGTTACTGCCTGCCAATTTGAAAGGACTCTTAATTCCCACTCTTTGTTTCCTCTCTGCCAACCAGTTTTCTATCCATCTCAATACACTCCCCCCCCCACCAAATCCCATGCACTTTAATCTTGCGCAATAATCTCTTATGCAGGACTTCGTCCAACACTTTCTGGAAAGTCCAAATATACCACATCGACTGGCTCCCCCCTTGTCAACCCTACTAGTTACATCATCACAGAATTCCAACAGATTTGTGAAGCATGATTTCCCCTTCATAAATCTGTGCTAGCTCTCTCTGATCTTGCCACTGCTTTCTAAATGTTCTATAAAGTCCTTGATAATGGATTAGAGAATTTTCCCCACTACTGATGTTAGGCTTACTGGTCTGTAATTCCATTTTCTCTCTACCTCCCATTTTTAATATTAGAGTGACACTAGCCACCCTCCAATCTGCAGGGACTATTCCAGAATCTATAGAATCCTGGGAGATGACCACCAATGCATCCACTATTTCTACAGCCACTTAAGTAATCTGAGATGTAGATTATCAGGCCCTGGGGATTTATCCACTTTCAATCCCAATAATATTCGCAGCACCATTTTTCTACTAATATTGATCTCCCTCAATACTTCCCTCTCACTAAATCTTTCATTCTTCAAAATTTCTGGCATCTGATTTGTGTCCTCTTTTGTGAAGACAGAATCAAAGTATGTATTCAGATGGTCAGCCATTTCTTTGTCTCCTGTTATACATTTCCCCCATTTCTGTCTGTAGGGGACCTACATTTGTCTTCACCAATCTCTTTCTCTTCACATACCAACAGAAACTCTTAGTGTCAGTCTTTATGTTCCCTGCAGGCTTACTTTCATACTGTATTTTCCCCTTCTTAATCAATCCTTTGGTCCTTCTTTGCTGAATTTTAAACTGCTCCCAGTCCTCAGACATTTTTCTTGGCCAATCTGTGTGCTTCTTCTGTGGATCAAATACTATCTCTAATTTCCTTTGTAAGCCATGGATTGGCCCTCTTACCCATTTTGCTTTGCGTCAGATAGGAATAAACAGTTGTTGCGGTTCCCCCACACATTCCTTGAATGTTTGCCATTGCCTATCCACTATCATCCCTTTAAGTAACTCTTCCCAATCGATCAAGGCCAACTCATGCCTCATATATTCATAATTTCCTTTAAGATTCAGCACCATAGTCTCCAAATCATCTACCTCACTTTCCATCTTGATAAAAAATTGTATCATGTTATGGTCATTCATCCCCAAGGGGTCTTACACAACTAGATTGGCAATGATTCCCTTCTCATTACAAAGTACCCAGTCTAAGTTGACTTGTAACTCCAGGCAATTAGGGGTGTGCAATAAATGCTGGTCTAGCCAGTAAAGGCCTCATTCCCATGAATGAATTTTAAGAAAACTGCCATGTTTGTCATTTCACAGAATCGGCCAAACAGAGATGGCCAAAACTCCTCCCCAACTGCTTGAGGCAAGGTGACCCTCGGGTTAAACTATCACTATTACACTCTCTCGAATGAGAGAGCAGCCCTGTGGTCCAGCAGGACTTTGCTAAGTTTACCTTTATGTGTAGGGGGGGATTTTATAAGGGGATTAGAGTTTTAACTGGTTGAGTTCTTTTCTAACAGTTCATAGTTGTTTATATGCAGCTAGAATATTTATCTGTAATAAGTGGTAATTCTTATTAAGTACAGAAATCTGGACCATGCTTTCTGTAACCTGGGTGTTTATAATAAGATAAATTTGAAAATTGTGTCTTTGATAAAACCTTTAACTTTGTTGACTTTTGGGACAAATCCAGTAAAGTGGGGATTGATTACCAGTTTGTTACCTCGGTGAGGAGCAACATGAACATTAGACAAACTGATATTTAGTGTGATTCTTTCTGCCACCCTCATTTCTTCAGAGGTTATGCAATTACCCAATCTGCTGACACTTTTTTTTTAAAAGGACAAAAAGAGGTCATTTCGGAAAACTACAATCATTGCTTCTACTATCTCTGTTGCCACTTCTTTAAAGACCGAAGGACGTAGGCCATGTCGGCCTTTAGTCCCATTAGTTTTCCCAGTACATCTTCTCTAATGATCATGATTGGTTTACATTTCTATTTTCCTGATTTTTTTCCTACTATTGTTAGATATTTTTACTGTCTAATGTGATGATAGATCCAAAACACTTGCTCAAAGCCTCTGTCTTTTTCTTATTTTCCATTATTAATTCTCCCATCTTGTAGGAAACCGATGTTCTCCTTTCGTTTCTGTACTCCTGCAGAAGCATTTACTGTCTGTTTTCATATTTCTCGTGCATTATCTCTCTCATCTTCCAATTTCTTCCATTTTAGTTATCCCTTGTGGTTCTCAAAATCTCCCAAGCTTCTGGCTCACTGCTAGTCTTCACAGCATTTTCTATCTGATACCATCTTCAACTTTCTTAGTTAGACTAAGAAGGATGCTCCATCTGTGTGTCTCTTTCTCAAGAGAAAAGAGTTTTTTCGAGCATTATGAATTATCCCCTTAAACGTATGCCACCGCTTCTCCACTGTATTACTTTTTAAACCTATTTTCCCAGTCCACTTAACCAAATTTTGTCTTCATACATGTGTGATTAGCTTTAAGACATTAGTTCTAGATTCATGTTTCTTATCCTTGAATTGAATCTGACTTCCACCATTTTATCCTCATTCTTATCTAGAAGATCCTTTACTATAGTCATTCATTAATCCTGTTGCAACATACATTATCAGGTCTAATATTTTAGACTGCTCCTTGGTTGGTTCCACTGCTTTAATAAACTGTCACAAATAAGTTGCATAAACTCATCCTCCAGGCTACCAGACTCAAATTTATCCAATCCACATAAAAACTAAAAAATCACCCACAATTACCTTTTCCCAAAGTCCTCTATTTCAAAAATTTATACAAAGCCCTGCAACGTAGCTGTTGTTATGGGACCTGCTTCCCTAGTGACCTTCTCCCTCCAATACTTTTTATGTCCTCTCAAACTAATTCTACATCTTAAATCAAGATCATTTCCCATGACTGCACTGATCTCATTCTTTATTTAAAGAGGTAGCCCACCTCCTTTAGTTTTCTTCCTGTCCTTCCAAAATGTCAAATACCATAGAAGATTCAGGTGCTAGTCTTTGTCATTTTGTAACCATGCCTCTGTAACAGTCAGCATGTTGTACAAATAACTTGGATTTATACTATCAAATATGATAGGAATGCAGCAAACTTTAAATAACGACTTTTTGATTCTTTTGTTTCTATCATTTTTCCTTCTCTGATCTTGCTGGTGTACTCTTAAGTACACACTGGTTATCATTGCATGTATTGATACCCAGCTTTGTGCTTTCACTTTGCGTGCCCTTTGCATGACCTCTTATCCCAGTATTTACTTTTGTAGCTCTCTCCACAGCCCTAGGTGTACAATTCACCAGGATACTAGTCCTAATACAGTTCAAGTGAACAGCCACGACAGTTCAGATTCCCTTTTGCCACTGGTACCATTGCCTCATGAATTGGAAAATATTTCTTTTACACCGATCTCTGTGTCATGCATTTAGCTCTCTGATCTTGTTTCCTTATGCCAATTTACTCAAACTTAGGTGATAGTCCAGGGTTATTATTTTGTTGTTCTGCCTTTAATTAAGTTCCTAGATATTCTTACCTCTTTTGAAGGATTCATTTGTCACTTGCATTTTACAGTGAATAATATAGTAAAATACAGTGAAAAGCTTCAGTCACCATATTCCAGCACCATTTTGAATAGTTTAATAATAGGAAGGATAAAAGATACACCCAAAAGACAGTCCTGCACCCTGATCCAACTCATCAACACCTGTGCCACTACCCATCCTCCACTGTCTCTCCACCGCCTGTACCAGACCACCTGTGTAGGAGTCACTATTCTTTAGGCGGTATCTCTTTGCCACTGCACCCATGCCTACTCTCACACCCTGTGATCAGGACTTCCCCAGCTCTGCTGGCAGGATGGGAGTCCCAGCTTTGGGCATACCATACTGCCGCCACAGCAGCCACCACCTCGACAATGCCAGGAGTCCCTGCTATGGGCCCTCTGCTGCCAGACCAGGCTGTCACCGCCATCTCACCAAGAGTCCCATTCTGGCCACCATCCTCGGATGTTGCCTTGCTGGCGCTGCCATCTTGCAAAGTCCACTGCTGCTGCCTCCAATTGCTGGAGGAGCTTTGCTACCGCCAGCCCCAAATGCTGGGAAGACACTCCTGTTGCCGCTGCTGCCAGCCGCCATGATGTGCCGCGTCTGCCGTTAGGAGCTGCCCTTCCGCACACAGCCTGCTCTGGCTACCATACCAATTTCACTGACTAACCTGCCACGGAAGGCTCCAAAGAAAAGAAAAAAATGAAAGAAAAGAAAGACGAAGAAAAACAGAAGTAAAAAGAAAGAAAATAAAAGAAAGCAAGCATGCGGGAGCAGATGAGCCCAGACAACAGCCAGCAGGCAGCCCTGCTACTCCACTGCCATCTTGAACATGAAGAGGCACCTCTTTCCTCATCTAACCACATTGTTGGTACCTATGCAATAATAAGTGGATCCTTCATCTACTATTCCCAAGTTTCTCTATAACCTCAAAGAGATGCTTTTAACTCTGGCAATAGGTAGGCAACACAGCCTTTGGGACTTCTGCTCTTGGCTGCATAAATCATGATCTCATTTATTTTTCAAAAAGTGCAAAGAAAAATAGCACAAAACATTTGAAATGAGCTTTTCACCTATACCCTTTAGCCTCAAGAACTATATCAAAGTCATTTTTGAAAATATTCAATCCGCAATCACTTTCAGTGGCAGAGGCTCACCACTCTCTGGGTGAAGAAATTTTTCATCCAGTCCAAAGTTGTTTACTCCATATCCGTCAAATGCGACCTCCTGGTTCTGGACTCCCTGGTCATTGGGAACATCCTTCCCATGTTTACCTTGTCTAGTCCTGTCAGAATTCTTTAGATTTATGAGATTCCCGCATTCTTCTAAATTCCAGTGAACAAAGTCCTAACCAAATGGGTCTCTCCTCATACTTTATCCTGCCATCCCAGGAATCACTCTGGTAAACCTTTGTTGCTCTCCCTCCTTAGTCGAACATCTTTCCTCCAATAAAGGAAACTAAAACTGAACACAACATTCCAGGTACGGTCTCACTAATGTCCTGTATAATCGCAGCAAGACATCTTGCTCCTGTACTCAAATTCTCTCATTGTGAAGATCAACATACCATTTGCCTTATTCACTGCCTGCTGAACCTGCATGCTTACCTTCAGCAACTGGTGGACAAGGAAACCCAGGTCTCATTGCACCGCCTCCTTTCCAACCTTTCAGCATTCAGATAATCATCTGCCTCCATGCTTTCGTTACCGAAGTGCATAACCTTACATTTTGTGCTTCATCTGCTATGCATTTCCCATTCACTTAACTTGTCCAAATCACACTGAAGCACTTCTGCATCTTCCTCAAAGCTCATCCTCCCATGGAAAAAGATATGTTTATTCCTATTCTTCATTTCCTTTCTGCCAATTAGCTGTCTATCCATGTCAGTACAATAACCCTAATCCCATCCACTTTAACTTTACATGCTAACTTCTTATGAGGCCTTATCAAAAGCCTTTTGAAAGTCTAATAAACTACACCCACTAGCTTCCCCTTATAACTATTACATTCTCAAAGAATTCCAGCAGACTTGACAAGCATGATTTCCTTTTCACATATCCATGCTGAATCTATCTGATCCGGTTATAAAGATCAAAGTTCTTTATCCCCAGTTGCATAATTCAGTCAGGTTACGGTTGAAACAAACAATTACGAATCATGCCTCTTCAGGGTAGTGCACTGGAAATCAAGTCCTGCCACTCCTGGAGTTGTCATAAAAGTTAAAAGTTTTATAAAAGTAGTCACCACTTTTTAAATAGGTTAACAGGTAAAGGTGGAAGCCTGGTCCATCCAAACAAGAATGACCATTTATTACAAGTAAATAGATCCTAGCTATAGGTAAACCAGTATGAACAGCTGACTAAGAATTCCCTTGTTGTATCCCACTTATAAAACTCCTCGAAACACACACAGAGTGGCAGGTGGAGGGATAAAGTCTGGGAAGTCAGTTCATTGGGGTCAGTCCACAAGGATTGCTGAAATTATTTTTTTGGCTTGTCAGGACTTGCTATTCATCGATTTCACTCTCTCTACAGCTGTTCTTCTATGCCTTGTAGAAGGGAACAACTGGTTCGCAAATTATAAGGTTTCTAACTTATTCATTTAAAGTCACAGTTTACAAAACTGGTGAGGGAAAGCAACTGGCTTTCTTCAGGCTTTAGTTTTTTTTAAAACTACGAAGACGGAGAGCTAGCAGCATCTCTTGGAGGTCTGTAGGCTTCTGGCTATCTCTCTCATGTTCACAAGCCATTCAGCTACCTGGGAGCCCATCACAGTTGTTGGCAAGCAGGAAGTTTTAACACCCACATCTGTGGGTACCTTCACATGCACACTAATTCAGAAACACACATGCACACAATTCCAGGCTTACTACATTTCAACGTAACATGTTGATGACATACAAAACAGAAACATAGAAAACAGGCCCAGGAGAAGGCCATTCAGCCCTTCAAGCCTGCACAACCATCCAATACGATCATGGCTGATCATGCAATCTCAGTATCCCATTCCCGCTCTCTCTTCATCCCCCCTGAATCCTTTAGCTCTAAGGGCCACATCCAGCTCCCTCTTGAACATATCTAATGAACAAGTCCTTGTAGCTTCCTGTGAGACACAGAATTCCACAGGTTCAGAACTCAGTGATGAAATTCGTTCTCATCTCAGTTGTGAGCAGCTTACCCCTTATTCTTAGACTGTGACCCCTAGTTCTGGACTTCCCTGACATCTGGAACATTCTTCCCACATCTAGCCTGTCCAGTCCCATCAGCATTTAATGTTTCTAGGAGATGCCCCCTCATTCTTTTAAATTCCAGGGGATACTAGCCCAGTCAATCCAGTCTTGCCTTATGTCAGTCCTGCCTTCCCGGGAATCAGTGTGGTGAAGCTTCGCTGGACTCGCTCAATAGCAAGTACACCCATCCTCAGACTAGGAGACCAGAACTGCACACATTACTCAAGGTGTGGCCTCAACAAGGCCCTGTATAACTACAGCAAGATATCCTTACTCCGATACTCATATCCTCTTGCTATGAGGGCCAGCGTGACATTAGCTTTCCTCACTGCCTGCTGCACCCACATGCCAACGTTCAGTGATTGTTCCACCATAACACCCAAGTCTCACTGCATCTAACCTTTTCCTAACCTGCCGCCATTCAGATAATAATCTGCCTTCCCATTTTTGCGACCAAAGTGGATAACCTGGCATTTATGCACATTGTATCGCATTTGCCAAGTATTTGCCCATTTAGCCAGTCTGTCCAAGTCACCCTGCAGCCTGATAGCATCCTCCTCTCAGCACACACTGCCGCCCAGTTTTGTGTCATCTGCAAATTTGGAGATATGGCATTCAATGCCTTCATCCAAATCATTAATGTATATTGTGAACAGCTTCCCAGCAGACAATGCTATAACAAAGAACTTTTTAATACAATTCCTTTTTGATACTCTGGATGAATAATTTGCTCAATTTTCTGTGGATGCAGTTCTGCAACTAGCTGCAAAACAACTGATAAAGAGTGACCAATGGTCAAAAGTAGCCAGATGTTTCATCATGGCATTTCATTTTTAGGTCAATAATATCCCTTATTCCCAGATCTACCTGAAAATGTGTTTGTTCATCTTTTCCCAACAGCCACTGAACTGCCTCAATGAACTTCATTGGTGACAGAGAAGATATTTGTTGCTTCTCAAATCATTGCTGCAGTGATATGGTTGTCCCACATTATCACATCATCTTGCAGGTACTGCATATCTACTAGCTCATGCTGGAACAACTCGGGCAAGGTGAGGACACAAAACAGCTCTGCTGTGATGCAGTGCACTCATTCAAATGGTTTGCTAAAACTTACTGCATAGGCTTCCACAGATATACAAAGCAAACCCCACCTGGACATCCCATCGTATCAGGGAATGGGACTGTGTGAGAGCCTCTCTGGTTATGTCGAGGACATCTTGAAACCCATTGTACAAGGAAGCCCCTTGAAAATGTATTTGTACATCTTTTTTCCAACAGCCACTGCACTGGCTTTTGAACAAGCTTTTGTCATGACACTACATATTTCTTACGGAAACTCGGCACACATGGACCAGTCGAACTAGGAACATTCCTCATCACAAAAGGACGTTTCGGCATCTACACCAGCATCCCTACAACAGCCTCAGCACTCAATACCAATAACTGCCAATTTCCAGATGCCATCCTACAACTCATCCGCTTCATTCTCAACCATAACATCTTCACCTTTGACAACCAGTTCTTTATCCAGACACAGAACAGCCAAGTGGACCAAATTTGCACCCCAGTGTGTCAACATTTTCATGCACAAGTTTGAGCAAGACTTCTTTGCCATGCAGGATCTCCGACCAACACTATACATCAGATACAGGGACGACATTTTCTTCCTTTGAACTCATGGCGAGGAATCACTGAAACGACTACATAGCAAGATCAACAAATTTCTTCCCACCAGACTTACCATGGACTACTCTTCAGAATCACTCTCATTCTTGGACACACGCATCTCAATCAAGGATGGACACCTCAGTACTTCACTCTACCACAAGCCTACGGATAACCTCATGATGCTGTACTTCTCCAGCATCCACCCTAAAACATATTAAAGAAGCCTTCCTCTACAGACAAGCCCTGCACATTCACAGGACCTGCTCAGATGAGGAGGAATGTAACAGACACCTAAAGACTTGGAATGGACCTTCACAAGAAAGGGATATGATGCTCAACTCATCGATCGCTAGTTCCAACGTGCCACAGTGAAGAAATGCAAAGACCTCCTCAGAAGACAGACCCAGGATATGACCGATGGAGTGGAGAGCCTACGCCACGTTCTTCGCAGGCTTCAACATGTCATTGATAACAATGTGCATCTCGCCAGAATCATCCCTACGCCTCCACTTCTCACCTTCATAAAAGCCACCAAATCTTAAAAAGACCATCGTTCGCAGCAAACAACCCAGCCTTCGGGACAACATTGACTATAACACCACACAACCCTGCCATGACAACCTCTGCAAGACATGTCAAATCATCGACATGGATATTACCATCACACGTGGAAACACCACTCACCACATGCACTGCAGATACTCATGTGACTTGGCCAATGTTGTCTATCTCGTACACTGCAGGCAAGGATGCCCCAAGGCATGGTATACTGGTGAGACCATGCAGATGCTATGACAGTGGATGAATGGACACTGTGCAACAATCGCCAGACAGGAATGTTCCCTCCCACTAAAGGAACACTTCAGCGGTCAAGGACATTCAGCCTCCGATCTTCGGGTAAGCCATCCTCCAAGGTGGCCTTCGAGATACATGACAATGCGGAATTGCCGAGCAGAAACTGATACCAAGTTCCATACCCATGAAGACGGCCTGAACCATGATCTTGGGGTTATGTCGTGCTACATGTGACACTGCAATACTGTTCTGTATCTGTAAAATCTTTCTTACTGTCCTGCTTTGACACCATCACCTTGATAAATTATCATGATCTCTCTACCTTGGATTTGTTTATAGTTTTGGATTACTTGTTAATTTTGTTAGACCCTCAGCAATGCAACTCTTATACCTATCATGTTATTTCAGTCATTTGGTTTGCCTCCAGCACCACCTTATTTTTAATTTTTTTGTAATATCTCCCTGCCTCATTTATTCAGGTTATACGTCATCCCTTCGCTTGTTATTCAGCTATTGACACTTTACTCACACTGTCTGACACTTGTGATCACCTGCAAAGATTGATTATTAGACACTCCATGCACATCATTTGCATGATCTTCTGATCTCTCTGAGCTTCCCTCTCATTTCACCTGACAAAGGGGCTACGCTTTGAAAGCCTGCGATTTCAAATAAACCTGTTGGACTATAGCCTGGTGTTGTGTGACTTCTGATTTAGACTTAGACTTAGACATTGACAGCCATCAGTTGGTTGATGGATATAGCACACCCATGGTACCACACTCTAGCAAGAATTAGCCTCAGCAATGAAATCTGGATTTGATTGGTGACATATAAAGAAAGAAGAGGGAACAAGAAACTTGTTGGCAAAAGCTTTCACTAAACAGTTGCGGATTACATTTTACTTGTAAATCTTTCTTAATTTCTCAAAGGGCTCATAGTATCTTCTGACAGGCTGAGAGAGGCTGGCAAAGCAAAATAAACTGGTTCAGTCAGACAAAATTATGCCAGCCCAGCACTTTTAACAAAGATGACATTACAAGAGGGAGTGCCAGCATATCATCAAGCCTGACCTGCTCTCCTCAAGATTGTCAATGGCAGACTAAGATGGAGTCTGAGGTCCAGTTTGATGCAGTCGGTTTCCACTTCAATTGGCTGACAGAGCACTTTATACATTTGCTGCAATTCCTGAAGAGAGACCAGACCAGACAGCTGAACATCTGTGCAAGGGTAAAATGCAAAAGTCCACCATATTCTTGTTGATATATTATTTGGGAAAAGTCATGAGATATAGTGGTTCTAAAAGATTATAAAAACAACTTCACCAGAAAGGGGAAAGAGAGATTTCACGCATGTTTGCGCAAGTGTGGCAGTGATAAAGAATGGTGCAACCCATTTAATTCGGGGTCCCAAGCCAGACAAGAGTCCCAGTGGAGCTAAAGAAAGGATATGAAAGGAAATAATGCAAGTTACAGCTGCTTACTGATGATTTTGTTAACTATATTTCTCTTACCCCTTACATTTTCACAACTGTACATGTGCAAATGTATGCAAAAGAAATAACAGAGGAAAAAGTACAAGTAAACGGTATCTAGTGAAATATAAAGGACCCAGAAAGGTAACCGCTGTTCCTGTTTAGGTCATTTCCCTGATCAGTCACTGAACTGCCAAATGCATTAAGATTGCTCCTGTGTTAGCTGACAGCAGCAACAACCGGTGCACACTAATTGGCTTCAGTGTCATGGAGCTATTGACAGATGAAACAAGTCTGAATTTGTGCCCACCTGATTGCTGCTATAATATGGGACTACACACACAAGGCAGAGGTGCAGGAGGTTGTACAGATGTTTGATTGGATAGAAATAGATTTAAAAAAGGTGATACCAAATAGGTTAAGATCACTCACAGCTAACAAGTCCCCCAGAGAGCTCTTGTGGTAAAGTGGTAGTGTCCCAACCTCACAGCAAGGAGGCCAGAGTTCACGTCCCAGCTCAAAGGTGTGTTATAACATCTCTCAACACTTCCATTTAAAAACCTACCTAGAATTGTGGACCTCCAAGGTAAATCATATCCCCGAATTTAAAAAAAGGCACTCAGATGCACTTTAAGATGAAAAAGAAAGTCCTCCAGACCAAATAGGATGCATCCTGGATTGCTGAGAAAAACAAGGTTGGATGCTGAGCTGGATGGACAACCCTGGCTGACTTAGACTAGGAAGGATGTCATGGCTTGGAAAGTGTACAAGAGGTGGTTTACCAAGATGATACCAGAGATTAGGTGAAAAGATTGGATATACTGGGATTAGAGCAGCAAGAGACTTAATACAATTAGGCTAATTATGAAGAATGTTGATGGCGTAAATGGGGAGAAACTAATTCTTGTGGCAGAGAAGTCGATACCCTGAAAATGCATGACAAATGTCTGAGGGGAGATGGAGAGAAACCTTAACACAGAGAGGTCTATTATGATCTGGAATGCACTAAAAGAATGGTGGAAACAAATTCTACAGGAAATTTCAAAGAGCAATTGGTCATGTTAGGAACAAGGCGGTTATGATGGAGTTGTATATATCCACTTGTTAGGTCACAGCTCGTGTACCACATGCAGTTTTGGTCACTACACTCTTTGGGAAGGGTGTGATTTCACCAGAGAAGGTGCAGAACTGATTTATTAGGATACTGCCTGGGCTGAATGATTCAGCTATGAAGAGAGACTGCATAGCTGCAGCTGTTTTCTCTAAACAGAGAAGGCTGAAAGGTGGAGTGGGGGGTGTGGGAGGAAACGGCAATCTCATTGAAGCATTCAAAGTTCTGTTGGACATGGATAGATAAGAAGAAGTTCTTCTCCATAGTAAATTACTCAATAATCATGGTATACAGCTTTAAAGGGAAGGTAGAGGAGACTTGGGGAAAACCAAGTTTTACCCAGAGGGTTGTGGGTACCTGAACCTCACAGGCAGCAGAAGCAAGAATTCACAAATCAGTTAACAATTATCTAGAACATTTAAAATATCACTTACAAGGCTATGGGCCAAGTGTTAGAAAGTGGAATTAGAATAGATGGATGTTTGATGAGGACATGTTGGGCCAGAGGAACCTTTTTCCGTGCTTTAGAAACTCTGTGACTATCTTGATGACTCTATGTCCTTTTGACTGAAAAGAGAGGTATGTGGCTAATTAGATAGGTCTTTCAAAAGAGGTGACTATAGCGCAGTGGACCAGATGGTATCCTACGCTGCATGATTCTAATGTCAAACCTCCATGATGGCAGCTAAATTCATATCCTCTAGAATTCTTCTCCAAACGACTGGAATACAAGCTCAATAACATAACCATTACAGTCAACCTCAAACCTATAAACTTCTTCTCACTGGCCACATTTACTGATGTCAATCAACTTGCTTTAATAAAACCGTAAGAATTGGTGCATCATGGAATCTTGTATCATCACAGACATAGTCGTCAATACTCCACTGTATTTTATTATGACATTATTTAAAGATTTTTGCAATTGATTGACGTGTTAAGTTATTGATGACTGCTGCAGATATGATTAATTCTCTGTGCCTAATACATCAGATTGTGTAAATCAAAATCAGCTCTCAGGGTCACAGCTTTGGCAAAACATCAAGTCTAAGCTTTTATGCTTCTTAGTCTTCAACTAAAAATTTTTAATTCAAAGACATAGAAGAAAATTCAACCCGTACCAAAGATTATTGAAAAATAAGGAATGTTTTGAATGTTATTTTGTTAGATCCATAAATTGTTGAAATATTAATGAAGCCATTTGAAGAAAAAGCACAAGTAGAATCATGGGGGCCCAGTGACCAGATTTCCAAAATCACAGGGCACTCTCCTGTCACTATTAAACACCAGCTACTGTAGGTTACATTTACCATTTAAAATACCCTTTACTATGCAAAGGGGAAAAAGGTTTTATTAAAATAAACTTGTACAAATGCCCCCCATACACTGAATTTTACGTACCAAACACCATTAATATCTAGTACACTTAAAAATGAAATCTGATCGTCTATATACCATACAGAATAATAGATCCAAGAAATGGGCTATAGTGTTAGAATCTAATTTGAGTTCCGATGGTTTGTCATCTAGAATCTAGAATAAGACAAATTAAAATAAACAAACAGTTGAATTTTGAAAGTCTAATATGTATACTATATCCTCTCCAGCAATGAGATTAAACTGTCGGCTATAGGTTTTAAATAAAATTTAGTCACTGAGAAAAGCAGGATAGAAATGAGACTCCATCTTTACCTACATTGCAGCAGTGCCTACACTTTAATAGTGCTTCATTGGCTATAAAACACTTGGGATGTCCTGAAGGTGCTAGCTATCTCAATGTTCTTTCTTTACAGTTAACAATACAAAGTGAAGTCTAATTACCAGAAAACTCTTCAACATTTCAGCACAAGTAGGAATAAAATTGTTTGGGGATCAATATCACCAAATTATAAAACATAACTTGAGCAAAGTTACTGGAGACACATCTACTCTGAAAATAAATTTTAGTGGCCCACTATTACTGCTCCCCCATATTTCAGAATTCAGCTTTGGATGATAACATTTAAATAAAAATATTTTCAAGTACTTTCACAGAAAGATGTATAAATTACCAACGTACAATTCTTCTAGAAAATTCCAAAGTTACCAATACACAACAGAAAGCTGAAGGGGATTGGTGAGCTGACTTGCATGCACAGTGGCCTATTACGTATTTGCTATTCAAACAGTAACAGAGCCACTTAATATTCAGAACACCACGGATGGCACGAACTGTAGTGAATGACGGCTTAAGGAGAAAAACATCTGCTGTCACTAGACTTCACAGAAAAACAAAAAGATAAAATAAACTGGTGATCAAACTCACCAAAAAGGCAGTGGCGTTGGTGAGGCAATTCCACCCATATATATTTTAGGTTTTCACAAAAACATTACTTTTCCACCTGCCTGAGAGCTGAATGTAACACATCAAGTGCCACATCACAATACTTATGTGTTTTACATATTGAAAAGCTTTATGCATTCAATAACTTAATGCCACTACTACTTCTCTTCAAGAAGCTCATGCAGATATTTGAATATTCAACCCTGCAAAAATAAATATTTCAAAGAAATCACCTCTTCGTAGAGTGTGGTAATGTTTGGTCAGACCATAGAGCAAGGGCAATTTTGAACTTAGAAAATTATGTTTTGTAATGGGCTAAGTGGTGCAATTAGACTCAACATTCAAAAGGAAGATTAATACATATTTGAAAAGAAAGAATTTGCAAGGCTATGGAAAAACAGCAGTGGATTAATTAGATGACTCTTTAAAAGAGTTAAGACAGGTACATCCTTCTGTACTAGATGATTCTATAAATGCAAGGGTGATATTTGCAGGGTGGTGCACAAATTTAAACCCACCATTACACATTATTCCATTAAGCCCATTCCTTGCAATTCAAGCCCAGTATTTAAGATAAAGACATTAAAGAGGAACCAAAATAAAAAAATAAAAGGACATATGGTCTTCAGAGTACTCTCTTGCATTGTACATTTTTCATCCTAAACCAAAGCACTATCAAAGGCTTCTAACAGTTAAAGTGAATGTAATCCTTTTAGATCCTATCAAGAATGGTCTCAGTCGTCTTGTAATGATTTCATACTACATGCATAAGAAACACTCAAGACTGAGAAAACACCATTGAGCCCATTCAAGTAATTATGCCAGCAGCTGAGGAACAGTGAAGTACATGATTCTAATCACATCAGGTGTACAGCATTAAAAGAAATAAGAAAGGGCAAATATCCAACATCTCAGAACCATGTGAGATCTGTTACCATTCATGATATGTTAAGAAAAAGTTAATATGAACAATCATTGGGTTCTCAGTTTTGGGCCTGGCAGGTAACCAGAACTCTGAAATAAAAATGAACCTTGCATTATCCAGATACCTTGTCTTAAAGATCAATGAAGCTGCAAACCCAGTTGATTCATTCAAACATACTGCAAACTACAAGATCCCAAAGGAAGTCGCTTTTACAAAGGAATTAACTTTTTACGGACAAATGGCTTTTGAATTGAATCCATTTTATCTAGTCTATGATGAGGTTTTTCCTAATCTTGTTGTATCCCAAAGTTTATTGTAATATTTAAACTGTTACTAAGCCTGTTTTTTAAGTTGCTTTGGCCTGGACTAGCTATTTGGCACTTACTGGAAGTGACAGGTGATTGTAAATACCTTTTTCTCCCCCCACCAGAAATCAACACTAAACCAGGGACAAACATTCCAAGAACCTGCAAATTGCCTTAATTCCTCATGTCTCTTTGAAGAATCAGTGAAAAAATCATTTTAAGACAGTCAGTGAATGAATCAGAGATAACAGGGTGTAGAGCTGGATGAACACAGCAGGCCAAGCAGCATCATAGGAGCAGGAAGGCTGAATCAGGTTACAATTAGGGTGTATTTGTGAATCCAGGGTTGCTAACCTAATCTCGATGCAAACTTTGATTCTTTTTTTGAAGTTTTGCTTATGTAAAATATGTTTCGTGGTGTTCAGCAAACAAGTTTTAGGTGAGAGCACAGTCAGTAACCACATTTCTTGTTTTAATCAACAGTTGGGATTTTCGTACAGTAGAGTAATCTGTGTCAGGTGACATTTCTCCACTATCTGCTAATATTTCATTTAGTTACCTTCATTCACATATCTAAGGTACTACTATTCTAAATCACATTGGTTTGAGAATTCTTGACTCTCCATTAAGGAAAAGCACTCATACTACGGAAGGCAACAAAGATTACATTGTATTCCCAAATACTGGCTTTCTGGATGACTGGAAGACACAATTCTAGCTTTCAATATTAAAGCATATAATATCCAGCTTAGCATGAGCACTTACCTTTTTATTCTTCTTTCTCCTGTGTCCTCTTTTTCTAAATAAAAATGAATTTACCACCACCACCTCAGCAAATGTTTCAAAATCCTTTCGAAACCAACCAACTGCCATGCAGTGAGTTAAAAACATATCCAGAAAACACAAGCTGCTAGTTTCAGCCAAAAGAATCTTGTGGTTAGTAAGCATCAGATTAGTTATAAACTCAACAGAAACGGTGCATGCAAAATGATATGTGCTTTAGTGAGCCAAAGGCAGATGCCATGCCGTGCTAATCCAGTCAGATTGAAATCCTGAGCCAGAATTATGTAAATTGAAGCATTAGGGAAGATAGGTCAGGGGCAGGGAGGATGGCACTCTTATCATTGGCGGAACACACCTTCATTTTGTTGAGGACTCTCATCCAGACATCCTTCCTGATCAGACTGTACATTTATTTCGCCAATCTTCTCTGGCTCAAGTGGTTTAACATCCCTTTGACGCTGATTGGGAGGCTTCATTACCTTTGGTTGCATTGATGTCTTTATAGCCCTGTGCTGTTCAGAAGATACTTTTGCTCCAGTTTCTCTCTGTGAAGCACCTTTGGGGAATCCTCGTTTTTGGGGGGCTTTAGGTCCTGCTTCTTTTTTCACAGCTGCCTTTGAACCTGGTTCTTCATTATCATCCAGCAGTTTGAGTGCTTTGAGTTTCGAATAAGACAAAGAGACTTCATCAGTGCACTTTGGAAAACCCTCCTGACATTCCGCAGGACTCTTCACTATCTCATTTACCTCAGATGCTTGCTGAGCTTCTGGGAGATCAGTTTCTTTGTTTGGACATTCCAGAGGACTTTCCATAACCTCCTTCATCTCAGATGTTTGCTGCATCTCTGGGGAACCAGTTTCCTTATTTGGACATTTTAGAGGACTTTCCATCAGCTCCTTCATCTCAGATGTTTGCTCCAGCTGTGGGGAACTAGTTTCCTTACTTGGACCTTCTGGAGGACTTGCCACTATTTCCTTCACCTCGGATTTTTGCTGTGACTCAGGAGGGGAAATTTCCCTGTTCCAACATTCTAAAGCTTCCTCTGCCATCTCATTTACCTCAGACATTTGCTGCAACTCAGAGGGAGCAGTTTCTCTGTTCCAACACAGCGAACTCTCAACCAATATTTCTACCTCAGACTTCTGTACTTCAACTGGGGCAATTTTGCTACTGCAATTTTCTAGAGAAATATCAACTACCCCTTTCGTTTCAGAAATGTCTAAATCAGGGGGAGCAGTTTCTGTACTCACTTGTGCAAAAGGGGTTTCTGCCAAGTCTTTCACCTCAGGACTTTGTTTTAACCCAAGGGAGCCTGTTTCCCTACTATCATGATTCAGACAGATCTGTGTCATCTCCTTCACTTCAGATATTTTATTCGATTCGGGGGAAGTTGCTTCTTTATTCACGTGGTTGACAGAGCCCTCTGCCATCTCATTCAACCTACACATTTGCCCTGATTGATGGGGTGTAGTCAGTCCAGTCACATGCTCTAACAAAAACTCTATCTGCTTTCCCTCATGCACTTTCAGTGACTCAAGGAGAGAAGCTTCTCTCTCTGCATTTTCTGTAAGGGTCTCTGTCATTTTTTTTACCTCAAACATTTGCTGTAATTCAGGGGAAATGTTTTCGCCACTTTCATTTTTCACCAGGGTCTGTGCCATTTCTTTCGCCTCAAAGGGTGACTGTGACCTAGGGGCAGTAATTTGGCTAGCCTCATGTCCTGTCATTTCATTCACCTCAAACATGTGCTTTGACCCAGGGGAAGTAGATTCTTTACTTATAGGTGCTAGACTAGGCCCTTCCATCTCCTTCATTTCCGGTATTTCCTCGGACTGAGAAGGAGTATATTTTCTGCCCTCTAATTCCAGAGGAGTCTGTGGTGCTACCTTGCTTACTTCAGTCTTTTTCTGAGAGTTGGGTGAAGTGATATTGTCATCCCTAAGTTCTAGAGGGTGTTCCACTTTCTCTTCCATCTTGGATGTCTGGAGGAACCCAGGAGAGGTAACTTCTCTGTGTGTCCATTCGACTTCTGATATTGTCTCCATTTGTGACTGGCTGCCTGCAAGAGCTTCCCCGCTTCTTTGGCTCTCAACAACAGCCCTTACATCGCTCTCTGAAGGTTCTGTGTCGTACAGTGGTGGATGTACTAGTTCACTCTCTGAGCTTACAGAAGCCCAAATATTGCTTTGGCTTTGCACACTATCCACCTGCTGGGCTTTTACTTGTACCCCTGATGCCTCCTTACATGCCCCCTCAGTGTTCAATACGTTTTCCTTATGCCTCTCTGTCCGTCCAGGGAGCCGTTCCAGTCGCTGGTCAGAAACAATTGCTTGAACCTCTTTAGTTTTAGCCTGCATGTCCATTGGAGGAAGTTGGGCTCCCTTTGGATGTGAACGCTTTTTCTTTTTCTTTTTCTTCTCGACAGACACTTTTCCTACTGGAGATTCTACATGCTGTGCAATTTCCTCTGCAAGCTTAACTTTCCCAGGGGTTTGCTCCAGTAATGGAGTTTCTGTAGGTGAGACAGCAAACCCTGTGGCGCTGTTAATAAGATCCATAGCAGCCACCGATGAGTCAAAATTCCCACAGGCTGGCAAAAATGGTTCAGCGGATGGAGGAAGTCTTGCATCACAGCTCAAGTCCTCTTGTTGGGGAATGCTTGGTGAATATTTTGTAGGTGTCTGCAGTAGAGTATCAACTGCAGCAGTGGTCTTCGCTATGTTTGAAACTGGCAAGCAATCATCCATTAAACGAGCATTATTCAGATCTGGGTTACAACGGTCTACAGGGTGCAAAGATGATTCAACTTGATGCAGGCTGATGAATGGCACACCACATTCTTCTATATACAAGGGAAAAATAGTAGCTAAATACAAAGTTATCAATTCTAAAAAGCACTTCAATTTTTGCAACTTCAACATTTCAATTTTGCTCTCCTATCTTATGCATGTTCCCTCCCTTGCGATGAATTTTTTCTGGGGTGAGGGGCAGGAAAATGGGAAACACTGACCATTTTAAAAACAGAATATAATAACAACAACTTAACAGACAAAAGCACTGACTTGCATAATATTGTCACACTGACTAGTAAGGCCCAGGTTCAATACTTGGTATGTAGCTAGTCATCAGATTCAGTTTGAAGGTTACAAATAGTGGTTTCAATACCAGAGCTGAGAGAGTGGTAAATTAAACCCTCCTGCTTTAAGCACTGACACCAGCTGAAGATAAATGGTCCCTTACACTTCAAAGCAACCAATACCCATGGATCTTCGTCTTTAAAATAATATTTTACCCATTCCAGAGGTGAGGAAGAGAAATTCAAATCGTTTTGCATTGGAGAAATACATTAAAAAAAATCCGGCTTCTACTTTATTCAGGAATGAATACACAATTCCCTTTAAACATTTTTGCATGGCTGTGTACATGGAGAAACAAAGGAGCTGCCACAGCTCCCCAGCTAAGAGTGAACATTTCTCCTTGTCCATACAGAATTTGTTTGTACTTAGGGATTTTAAAGCATAAAGTGATAATTCTAAATATAATGGTTGTCTCCTGAGCACCCCCAATGCTGTTTTTGCGTTATTCTTCTTTATTTCTTTCTTTCATGGAATGTGTGCATCTCTGGCTGGGCCAGTATTTATTACCCATCCCTAGTTGCTCCTGAGAAGCAACAGCTGCAGTCCACGTGCTGTAGATAGACCTACAATGCCTTTATGGAGGGAATCCAGAATTTTAGACCCAGCGGTAGTAAAAGAACAGTAATATTCCTAATCAGGACAGTGAGTGGCTTGGAGGAGAACTTGCAGGTGGTGGCGCTCCCATTTGTCTGCTGACCTTGTCCTTCTACGTGGAAGTAGTTGAGAGTGTGCAAGGTACTGCCTAAGGATCATTCTTGAACTTTTGCAGTGCATCTTGTAGATGGTATACACTACTAATGCAGAGAGAGGAGATATGGTGCCAATCAAGCAGGTTGCTTTGTTCTGGATGGAATCGAGTTTCTTGAGTGTTGTTGAAACTGCACTCACCAGGCAAGTGGGGAATATTACATCACACTCCTGACTCGTGCCTTTTAGAAGGCAGGCAGGCAGACTTTTTTTTTTGGGAGTGGGGGGGAGGTGGATATCAGATGGTGAGATACTCACCCGTACGATTTCTGGCCTCTGACCTGCTCTTGTATGGAATGCTGGCATTGCTGACATGGCTGACATTTGTTGCTCATTCTCAGTTGATCTTAAAGTGGTTGTTTCTTTATGCCAATTCATTGGGTAGTTAAGAGTCAACTAAATTGCTGTCTCGAGTCACGTGTAGACCAGACGAGCAAAGGACAGCTAATATCCTTCCTCATGTTAGTGAACCAGATAGGTCTTTACAATAAAATTGTTACATGCTCATCATTAAACTAACTTTTAAACCCAGATTTTAATCCAATTCAGAATTTACCATCTGCTATAGTGGGATTTGAAACCATGTTCCCAAAAACATTAACTTTTTTTTTCTTTATCCATTCATGGGATGAGGGCATCGCTGGCTAGGCAGCATTTATTGCCCATCCTTAACTGCCCAGAGGACAGTTAAGAGGCAACCACGTTGTTGTGGGTCTGGAGTCACATGTAGGCCAGATCAGGTAAGAATGGCAGTTTCCTTCCCTAAAAGACATTAGTGAACCAACAAACAATGAAGAATTCACAATCATTAGACTCTTAATTCCAGATATTTACTGAATTCAAATTCCACCATCTGTCACGGCAGGATTTGAACTCAGGTCCCCAGAACATTATCTAGGTCTCTGGATTAACAGTCCAGTGATAATACTGCTAGGCCATTGCCTCCCCTGTGGCCTCAGATTAATGGTCCAGTGACATCAACAGCCACCTGCAGAAGAGAATTCCAAACCTCTACCACCCTATGTGTGTCTAAGTGCTTCTCTTCTTAACAGTCTGGTCCTAATTTTAAGATTATGGCTCCTTGTTGTAGAATCTCCAACCAGTGGCAATACATTATCTTTATCAAACCTGTCTTTTCTGGTTATCATCTTGAAGACTTCGACCAAAACACCTTTAACCTTCTAAATTCTAGAGAAAACAGGCCTAATCTGTGTAATGTCTCCTCATAACTTAATCCTGAAGTCCTGGTGTCATTCTTGTAAATTTACATTTTATTCCTTCCAAGGCCAATTTACCCTTCCTAAGGTGTGTTGCCCAGATCTGCTCAAAGCACTCCAGGATTTTGATTAGCTGCAGCACAAGTTCTGCATCCTTGCACTCCAGTCCTCTAGGTATAAAGGCCAGCATTCTAGTAGCTTGCTTGCCTATTTTCTGCAGCTATTTGTGGCATTTTAAAGATCTATGCACCTGAACCTCAAGTCTCTTGGGACATCCACTATATTTAACTTCATACCATATAGAAAGTACCCTGAATCTATACTTTTCTAGTCCAAAATTGATAACCTAACATTTCCTTACATTTAAACCCTCCTCCCTCCGGAAAATCCGCCATCTGCAATCCGACACCACTACCAAAGACATTTTTCCCTCCCCACCCTTATCTACTTTCCGGAGGGACCACTCTCTCCGTGACTCCCTTGTCCGCTCCACACTCCCCACCAGCCCCAGCACTTTTCCATGCAACCGCAGGAAGTGCTACACCTGCCCCTACACCTCTCCCCTCACCCCCATCCCAGGCCCCAAGAAGACCTTCCACATCAAACAGATGTTCACCTGCACATCTACTAATGTAGTATACTGTATCCACTGTTCCCGTTGTGGCCTCCTCTACATCCGGGAAACCAAACGGAGGCTTGGGGACCGCTTTTTGGAACCGCTTTTTGGAACACCTACGATCGATTCGCAACAAACAACTGCACTTCCCAGTCGTGAACCATTTCAACTCCCCCCCCAACTCCTTGAATGACATGTCCATCCTGGGCCTCCTGCAGTGCGACAACGATGCCACCCGAAGGTTGCAGGAACAGCACCTCATATTTCGCTTGGGAACCCTGCAGCCCAATGGTATCAATGTGGACTTCACAAGCTTCAAAATCTCCCCTCCCCCGACCGCATCCCAAAACCAGCCCAGCTCGTACCCACCTCCCTAACCTGTCCTCCCACCTATCCACTCCTCCCACCTCAAGCCCCACCCCCATCTCCTACCTACTAGCCTCATCCCGCCTCCTTGCCCTGTCCATCCTCCCTGGACCGACCTATCCCCTCCCTAACTCACCTTTACTGGCTCCATCCCCGCCTCCTTGACCTGTGTCTGTCTCCTTTTCACCTATCTTCTTTCTCCATCTTCTATCCGCCTCTCCCTCTCTCCCTATTTATTTCAGAATCCCCTTCCCCTCCCCCATTTCTGAAGAAGGGTCTAGACCCGAAACGTCAGCTTTCCTGCTCCTCTGATGCTGCTTGGCCTGCTGTGTTCATCCAGCTCTACACCCTGTTATCTCCTTAAATCCATCTACCAGTTTTGCCCATTCACATAGCATAAAATTTCAAAGGGACATTAATAGACTATCATCTGCACTGTTTGCAGTACCATCGAACTTTATATCATCAGCAAGTTTGAATATATTACTTTCTTTACCATTATCCAAATTTTTAATAAATAATATGAATATTTAAGGCCCGAAAACAAATACTGCCAATTTGAGTACCTACTTGGTCAGCCACTCAACCAATTTCCCAACCATGTCAGAAATTTACTCTCAATTCCATGGGCTTTACCTTAGTTAACAGTATCTTCTTGGGACTTGATCAAATGCCTTCTGGAAGTCCATATAAACAACATCCACACCTTTGTTACTGCTTCAAAAAATGTAATAAGATTATGCATGGCCTACCTGTCATGAATCCAAACTGAAAATTTGAGGCCTTCAATTACCCAATCGATAAGTTATGGACTCCAGTAATATCCCTAAACACAGACATTAAGCTTACAGGTCCGTATTCCCTGGCTTTCCTCTTTCACCCTTCTGAAAAAGCATGTCACACGTGCATGTTCCAATCCAGAGGGGCGGCTCCAGAATCTAGGGAACTCAAAGCTTATAGTTAGGGCGCCTACAAAGTTCTACACTACTTCCTTTAACACCCTTGATGGAAATTACTCACCCTTATCAGTCTCACTGAAAACTTACCTCTACACAGCAGCTGATATATAAAAATGAGAAACTGCCTCTCAAGCTGATTCTATCTGCCTTTTCTCTCTGTGGAGCTGCAGCAACAGGTTACAGTTGCAGGCAAGACTGGAAACCTAGCTTCTAGATGGAAAAAGCCATCGCAGCGATTTGCTTTGCAGACTGTGGCAACTACCTCAGGAGTGTCACTGACCAGAAGTTCTGGGCCACATTAATTGTGCCACTGATTCAACTGATATTTTTTGGTCTGGTATGACAGCCATACAAAATAAAATACCTCGAAAGCATTAACATTAATCGTGAAGCTCTTAGGAAAGAGTTTTCTTTGCTAGTATCTGTGCCTTTATTTCTGAATGATTCTGACTGTACAGAATACAGAGGTATTGACCAAGTGAGTTACAAGTTATGGGATACAAACAAAGCAGGCTTATGAGGCCACAGGTAGATCAACCCCAATCTCACTGAATGGCTAAGCAGGTTCAAATTGCCCAAATGGCCTATTCTTGCTAAGTCCTATATTCCTATCACCATCCTTCATGTAGCCCACAACTATACAGAGAGAGAGAATGGAAATATTGTGGTTGGTTCGCTCGCTAAGCTGGTTCATTAGTTTGCAGACTTTTCATGACCCTGCTAGGTAACATCATCAGTGCAGCCTCCGATGAAGCACTGTCATCGTTTCCCGCCTGATATTTAAACTCTGGGGTCCGTTGGAGTTGATTACCTAATTTCCAATTTTCTTTGCAGTGGTGTATATATAGGGTCTAATTCTGTGTGTTTGTTGATGGCCTTCCTGGAGAAGAACCAGGCCTCCAGGAATTCCCATGCCTGTCTCCGTTTGGTTTGTCCTAGGATTCTGCGGTCAGTTCAGATACGTTTTTGACGTATGTTAACGTGATAAGTGTGTTGGGGCGCACTGTATACTTCCTGTTGTTGTTTGTGAGACAGGCATCGTTGGACCCAGCTGTTCAGGTATCCGTTGTCTCTAAATACATGGTGGAAGTATTCTTCATTTTGGTGTGGTCCACCAAGGCCATCAACAAACATGTAGAATTAGACCATAAATACACACCACTGCCAAGAAAAACCAGAAATGAGGTAATCAACTCCAACGGACTCCAGAGTTTAAATAGCAAACGGGAAAATACAACACAGCTTCATCAGAGCTGCACTGATATTACCCAGCAGGGTAATGAAACATCTGCAAACTAATGAACCAACCACAGCATCCACAACCCGAGCTACAAATCTACTCAAGAATGGAAATATTCTTTTGATTTTCCCCTTCTAGCTTGGTCACCAGGGGCAAATGTATACCTGCACCAGCAGAAATCTGCAAACCCAAGACAAATGAACGTGCTCATCTATATCAGAGATTACATTACAAGGGGATGTGCATTTTGAACTGGTAGTGAAATAAACAATGCGTTTTTAATAAGCTAGCGAGGCTAAAGGAAGGTAAAGAATCCAGAGGATGGTGAAAATAAAGATCAAGGCCTTAAAAATAATATTTCAAGATTCTACTCCATATGGTTGCTGTACACATTTTGAAATATGGAGATGTGTTACTCTTATCCTGGTTAGCTTATTATCTGTAGTCCAGAAAATTTAAGAGTCTTTGATTATGAATAAAATTTTGCAAAGAAAATAGAAGTAACTCATACACGTTTCAAAAAGAACTGACATTTGCATGCTGTCTTTCACATGTTAAGTGGTAAGCAAATCCTTTTGAAGTGAGTCACTTGTGAAGTCAAGAAACGTAGCAGCAACTTACATACAACAAGGTCAAACAAACAGTAATCCAAGTAACAATCTTGGTTGAGGGACATCTGGTGTAGACGTCCAGGGAAATAATCTGCAATTAAAGATGGAGTGACTGAGCACTTGAGCAACTATAAAACTGGTCAGAGATAGCCATCCGGTCTAATCTAGTTTTTCTTTAAGACGTCACCAATAAAGGTAGAGAAAGAAGGGCCTTCTGTTGCTATCCAGATGGAATTCCAAAAGACCATCAACAGTGCTGCATGCAAAATGTTACTGCGAAAAGTCAACACTCAGAAATGAAGGCCGGTTTTTGATTTTGGTTGGAAATTGGTTGAGAGACAGAGTGGGGATAAAGGATACGTACTTATATTGCCATGGTCTAACAAGTGATGTTTCACAGGGATAGTTTTTACTAAACTGAATAAAGTAATGAATTGAATTTTTGCAGATGGCAATAAATTAAGAAAAAATGTCAGTATTGCAGATGGGAGCAGGAAGTTACAAAGGGCTATGAACAGATTAAATAAGTGGATAAGACTGTGGGTAAATAAATTCTTATCAGGCAAATATAAGGTCATTCACTTGCAAACAAGGACAATATATCAGAGCATTTTAAAAATTATGAGAAACGAGGAAATGCAGAAAGCAAAGAAGTCCAAGTTTACTAAAGGTAATAGATACAAAAGCAAAGGCAAATGAATATTGGGCTTTATCTTAAAGGTGCTGGATTATAAAGAGGATGGCTTTATGCTCAAATTGTATGCATTCTTAGTTAGGCCACACATGGAGTGCTGTGCTCAGTTTTGAACACTACACCTAATAGATAAATCAGCCCTGGGCCGGACTGGAAATTGACCACAATGATAACAGGTTATGAGAACAGGGTTGCATAAATTGGCTTGTGTGCCCATGAGTATAGAAAATGGTCTGTTTAACTATGTTAAGAGTTTCATTTAAAAAGAGATTGTGGTTGATCAGATTTTCAAAATGTTAAAAGGATTCATAGGATAGATAAAGAGAAACTTTCCTCTGGTGAGATAAATGAAAAGTGAAGTAATTTTCATTAAAGCCAAACAATGCGGGTGAAGAAGACAACTCAATTGGATCACTCTTTTTTCCCCAAATTAGGTAGTAAATCATTTGAGCAAAGGTAGGTAAATGGAATAAGAATACAACTCATTACACTATTTTTTGTTAAAATGCTCCACGGCTTCACCCTTTGTTATTTCTGTACCCTTCTCCAGACCTACAAGTACTTAAGATCACTGAGCTCCTCTACATTTGAGCATCTTCAATTATAACTGCATCACAATAGAAGGCAATGTCCTCAGCTGCCAAGTTTCCTAACCGTATCTTCTTCCAAGAGACTCTTTAAAATTTACCACTTGAAAAGCTTTTGGCCATCTGTCCTGATAGCCCTTTTACCAAATTTTAATTAACACACATGAAATGCCTGCAGATGCTCTACTGCATTGTGTGTTCCAACTTAAAAGGCTCTTTGTTGGTACAAGTTTTTGATGTTATGATCTAACTGAAAAGGTGAAGCAAGCTCAAAAGGTTTGACTTGCCGAATCAACTTGGTACGTCCTTTGAAAGAGTGCTGTGGGATTGTATATGCCCACCTGAGAAAGTTGATACTGCTTCATTTTGGTGGTTTATCCAAGACAGCAGCACCAACTGTTACACACTCCTTCAGTATCATACTGTATTGTGCTGAGCAGCCATCTCAGATTATGTCATTAAATCTCTCAAGTGGAGTATGGACCTACAGTCTTCTAATACAAAGATATCAGCTATGGCCCATGCTAGCCATGACACTTCTGAGCCAGAAGGCTGTGGCTTCAAGTCAGGAAATTCTCCTAAGTGACCTAGAATACATACATTCCTCACTGAAACCAGAATATCTGACCAACATCACAGATTATGGCACAATAAAAGTGTTTAAAGTTAGAAACAGGCGGAACGCAGAAGAGAATAGCATATTCTTTCCAATTTCTCCAATGTAGAAGAAAGGGTCATAGTTAGAAAAAAAAAGACCAAGAAAAGGATTTTACAAGCAAACAACTGAGGACATGGGATTCCAAGGTTAGTGGCTCAGGCTGAAACTATGTCTAATATTAAAGATTAAATTGGAAGAGGGCAGTATTTGCACTGCTTCTTAGGAGGGGCAGCAGCGACCACAATTGTTGAATGGCCTTGCGCTGTGACAATTCTTTGAATCCATGAGGAAATAAAAAATTGGGTTAAAAGGATAGGACCTGGGCAGATAAATGTAAGGAAAAAGCATTGACAGTGGTTGCATTGTTTCCATGTTGTAATTTTGGAGTATATTTACCCAATGGGCCATTGAATGGAATAACTCAGGAGTCTTTTGAATTCTAAGGGTTAGTGCCACACCAAATGCCACAAACCTACCATTAATTCAGGGAAGGAGGGGCAGAAGAGATGAAAATAGCCTATAATCTGATTGAAAACCTATATTCTCACTCCTTCCTTTTTTAATTTCTGCCTCATAGGTAGCTTCCTAGACAATGGGTGAAATTAAACATCTGCACCTCCCCTCATTAACAACAAGCAAATATGAGAAACGTTAACGCAAATCAGAAATGTATTTTAGATTACCGACTTGCTTGTATTATTGTATTGAAACAAATAGTTCAAATTTTAAAACCAAAATGAATGATCATCATTCCTCTTCAGTAATACTTGTCAGATATGTTCTTGTCATGGCTTCAAAGTGACACTACACAATGCCCACTGTTTACCCTTGCTTGGTGGTGCGGCAATGCTCAGTTCATATTCTGGACCTACTGACCGCACGACATGGACTGTGGCTTGCAGCTTTCAACCTTCAAACCTCACTTCTTGGCACAGTAAGTTATAATGCCAATTTACTGCATCACAACCATATGGCCTCTTCCATTCCAGTTAATAAGCTTCCCAGTACTCCTTTCAGAGGTTTAATACTGCCCAGGATTATTTGTCAAACTGGCAACTTTTCTAGTATTTTGTCCCTTGTTGCATAGATCACCAGATATATGCAACTTGTGCTGTTGTAGGAGGCATCACAACCATGTTCCACAGGTGGTCACCAAACACCTGCACTCGAACATACTAGCAGGCATCAGTTACTTCGTAGCAATTAAGAGGATGAAGCATGGTCTACTGCTTTCTCCCTTCAGAAAGCCAAGGTTCTACTGACCTACCTCAGGCTTCACTTAACTGAACGATCTCAGTGCATTTTGGGGACCATGGTGGTCTGTAGGACTTATTATTGCAATTCACAGTGCATTGCTAACTGAACCCAATTTGCACCAACTCTAACACAACCCCTTCTATCTGCTGACTGCAAGGCACCATTAAAAGAGAATGTTAGATCAATCAATTCTGCTGTAGATTGGTTTAAATCTTGCTTCTAAAATGAGGTTGACTGAAAAGTGCTGAATTCAATTTATTCAGAACAATCTGAAACAATGACAGTTTTGAAAGAAGAGCGTTTAGTCATGCTATTGTTGAGCTCAGTGACGAGATTTGTTGATAAGCAAGGATATAGGCGCAGCACAGTGAAAAACTGGAATCCTTTGACAACAGCTTGCTTTCTCATCTATTTCATATCAAAATGTCTTCAAAAGGTCAGATCCCTTCAACTAGCCTGCTTCCCCAATATTAAAGTCCTCGCCAGTCATTTCTCCAAGCCCTGCTAAAATCAAGCTCCTCCTTAACTCCCGGTCTCAAACAAAATTGAGAAACTTCTCCACCATTAAGTGATGCAAAAAAGTTCAATAACTGCTGATTTCATTTAAAGCCTTGGCTTGTTTCTGCAATCTCCCCTTGCCTGGAAAATACTATGTCCTGTCAGACAGTAGAACTGCTTCTCCCTGCATTTGTGAGCAGTGATCATGTCATAACTCATTTAGAAGGAAAAAAAGCATCCTCCATGTTAGACTCATCACCTCAGGTGACCTCGCACCCACGGCCTCCAACCTCATCGTTCCCCAACCTCGCACTGCCCGCTTCTATCTCCTTCCCAAAATCCACAAACCTGAATGCCCTGGTCGACCCATTGTCTCCACCTGCTCCTGCCCCACCGAACTGATCTCCAACTATCTTGACTCCATTTTCTCCCCCTTGGTCCAGGAACTCCCTACCTATGTCCGTGACACCACCCATGCCCTCCACCTCCTCCAGAACTTCCAATTCCCCGGTCCCCAACACCTCATCTTTACCATGGACGTCCAGTCCCTCTACACCTGCATTCCCCATGCAGATGGCCTTAAGGCCCTCCGCTTCTTCCTGTCCCGCAGGCCCGACCAGACCCCTCCAATGACACCCTCATCCGATTAGCCGAACTCGTCCTCACACTCAACAACTTCTCTTTCAATTCCTCCCACTTCCTACAGACAAAGGGGGTAGCCATGGATACCCGCATGGGCCCAAGCTACGCCTGCCTCTTTGTAGGTTACGTGGAACAATCCCTCTTCCGTACCTACACCGGCCCTAAACCCCACCTCTTCCTCCGTTACATTGATGACTGTATCGGTGCCGCCTCGTGCTCCCACGAGGAGCTCGAACAGTTCATACACTTCACTAACACCTTCCACCCCAACTTTAAATTTACCTGGACCATCTCTAACACCTCTCTCCCCTTCCTGGACCTCTCTGTCTCCATATGGGGCAACCACCTAGAAACCGATATTCATTTCAAGCCCACCGACTCCCACAGCTACCTAGAATACTCCTCCTCCCACCCACCTTCCTGCAAAAATGCTATCCCCTATTCCCAATTCCTTCGCCTCCGCCGCATCTGCTCCCAGGATGAGGCATTCCACTCCCGTACATCTCAGTTGTCCTCGTTTTTCAAGGACCGTAACTTCCCCTCCTCGGTGGTCGAGAACGCCCTCAACCGTGTCTCCCACATCTCCCGCACCTCATCCCTCACACCCCGTCCACGCAATAAAAACCAAAAAAGAATCCCCCTCGTCCTCACGTACCACCCCACCAACCTCCGGATCCAACGCATCATCCTCCGACACTTCCGCCATCTGCAATCCGACCCCACCACCAAAGACATCTTTCCCTCCCCACCCTTATCTGCTTTCCGGAGGGACAACTCTCTCCGTGACTCCCTTGTCCGCTCCACACTCCCCTCCAGCTCCACCACACCCGGCACTTTTCCCTGCAACCGCAGGAAGTGCTACACCTGCCCCCATACCTCCTCCCTCACCCCCATCCCAGGCCCCAAGAAGACTTTCCACATCAAGCAGATGTTCACCTGCACATCTGCCAATGTGGTATACTGCATCCGCTGTACCCGGTGTGGCTTCCTCTACATCGGGGAAACCAAGCGGAGACTCGGGGACCGCTTTGCAGAACACTTACGCTCGGTTCGCAACAAACAACTGCACCTCCCAGTCGCGAACCATTTCAACTCCCCCTCCCATTCCTCAGACGACATGTCCATCCTGGGCCTCCTGCAGTGCCACAACGATGCCACCCGAAGGTTGCAGGAACAGCAACTCATATTCCGCTTGGGAACCCTGCAGCCCAATGGTATCAATGTGGATTTCACAAGTTTCAAAATCTCCCCTCCCCCCACCGCATCCCAAAACCAGTCCAACTCGTCCCTGCCTCCCTAACCTGTTCTTCCTCCCACCTATCCCCTCCTCCCACCCCAAGCCGCACCTCCATCTCCTACCGACCAACCTCATCCCGCCCCCTTGACCTGTCCGTCCTCCCTGGACTGACCTATCCCCTTCCTAACTCCCTACCTACACTCACCTTTTACTGGGTCCATCCCCGCCTCTTCGACCTGTTTGTTTCCTCTCCACCTATCCTCTCCTCTATCCCTCTTCTATCCGCCTCCCACTCTCTCCCTATTTATTTCAAAACCCCCTTCCCCTCCCCCTTTTCTGATGAAGGGTCTAGGCCCGAAACGTCAGCCTCTCTGCTCCTATGATGCTGCTTGGCCTGCTGTGTTCATCCAGCCCTGCACCTTGTTGTCTCGGATTCTCCAGCATCTGCAGTTCCTACTATCTCTCTCCATGTTAGACTTGCCCACAGCAAGGAACTTAAAGTTGCAACATACAACACTCACATCACTAAATGAATTATTGTACAGCACATCACAGTGGATAACCAGAATGAAGAGGAAATGAAAGAGGGGTGCTAAGAGGAGCATAAAATGCGTGAGATCAAAATTTAAACAGTTTTATCACCCAGAAATTCTGTTTACTGCCTTAGAGCAAATTCCAGAGTATACTATTTCATGTAATATGAGGCAACTTGTTTTCAAGTATCCTGTAAAACACCATGCTAGTTGCAGAAGGCTCCTGTTCATTAATCTAGTGTAAGTATTACAACTAGCCCATAAATGTTATATTAGAAAATGGTTTTATTGATGTATGATATAAAGACCTTCTACTTTTACTTTACTCACAGGGTATGAATGACAGTGCTACAGTAACAACTATGGCTGAGATTGTGCTGGGAAAGGCACAGATTGTCAACCACTTTGCATGCATAGATCATACAGATCAGATTGGACAAGGATAGCACACTTTCTTCCTTTCAGGACACTATCAAAGATGTTTGGTTGTCACAATCTGGCATCAACCTACAAATCACCACATTTAAAATAGAACACAATCCTACAACGGTCACCGTGGAATATGAACTCATGATTACTAGATTCCTGGTTTAATATTATAACTAAGGATATGGGTGCATTGGATTACTAGTCCAGTACAACCAAAAATCTGGAGCCACACATTCAGATTGCACCACAACAGCCAGCCATGTAAATTCAGTTTATTCTGCAAACCTGGAGTTGCTAGAGTCCTTCAAAGATGTAACAAGCAAAGTTGATAATAGCGACCCAGTAGATATCTTTACAGCCAGAAGGAATTTGATAAGTGTTGCACAAAAGGTTAATACACCAAGGTAAGATCATATGGGAATAGGGGTCATTTATAAGCTTCCGTAGAGGATTGGCTAACCAACAGAAAGCAGAGATTCGTGATAAATGGGCCTTTTTCTGGTTGGGAAGATGTAACCAGTGGGAGGCCACAGGGTTCAGCCCCTGGACCCCAACAATTTACAATCTATATTAAATGACTTAGATGCAGGAATAGAATGAACAATAGCCAGGCTTGCACAGGACACTAAAATAGGTGGGAAAGTAAGTTGCAATGAAGAAATTTTGGGTAGGGGAGTCCAAAGCTAGAAGGCATAGGTTAAGGTGAGAGGGGTAGATTTAAAAGGGACCTTAGGGGCAACTTTTTCATGCATGTATGGATTGAGCTGCCAGAGGAAGTGGAGGCTGGTACAATTACAACAGTTAAAAGGCATCTGGATGGGTACATGAATAGGAAGGGTTTAGAGGGATACGGGCCAAATGCTGGTAAATGGAACTAGATAATTTAGAATATCTGATCAGCATGGATGAATTGGACTGAATGGTCTGTTTCCATGCTGGGGATATGGGCCAAATGCTGGTAAATGGAACTAGGTTAGTTTAAAATAACTGATCAGCATGATGAATTGGACTGAATGGTCGGTTTCCATGCTGTACAACTCTATGACTCTAAGATGCTTACTAAAGGATATGGAAAGGTTAGGTGAATGAGCCAAGGCTTGGCAGGTAAAATAGATACATGTGAGGTTATCCATTTTGGTGGGAGGTACAGAAAGGCAGCTTAGTACCTAAATGGAGAAAAACTTCAGAGTGCTTGAGAGGGATATGGGTGTCCCTGTCCATGTATCACAAAATTAGTATGCATGTACAGCAGCTAAGGAAATTTGGCATTTATTGTTAAATGAGTAGGGTATAAAAGTAGGAAGGTTTTGTAGTAACTGTACAAGGCATTTGAGAGACAGCAGCTGATGTACTGCATATAATTGTGGTCCCCTTGAGGAAGACGTAGTTGCATTGGAGGCAGTTCAAAAAAGGTTGACTAGATTGATTCCAGAGATGAAAGGTTTGTCTTGTGTCGAGAGATTGAGCAGTTTAGGCCTATACTCTCTGGGGTTTAGCAGAATGAGGGGTGATGTAATTGAGGCATATAAGATGCTAAAAGGGATTGATAAACTAGACAGAGAGGACATTTCCTGGTGAGCATTCTAGACTCAGGGGTCATAATTTTAAGATAAGAGACAGCAGATTTAAAAAACAGAGATGAGGGAGAATAACTTCTCTCAAAAGGTCATGAATCTGTGGAATTCACTACCTCGGAGGGTGGTGAATGCCAAGAATTTCAGCAAATTTGAGGAGATAGGCAGTAGTGGGTTGAAGGGTTATGGAGAGCTGGCCAGAAGAAAGTGAAGTTGAAGCCAAAATGAGATAAACTATAATGGTATTAAATGATGGAGCAGGCTTGAGGGGCTGAATTGCCTACTCCTGCTCCTAGTTCTTATGTTCTTATCTGGAATAAAAACCTAATGTCAGTAATGGTCACCATGGAACTACTACACTGTTGTAATAACCTTTCTAGGTTATGAATGCCCTTTAGGGAAGAAAACGTGCCATGTACCCAGTCTGGCCTACAAGCGATTCCAGACCCAACCAGTAATGTGGCTGACTCTTAACTGTCCTTGAAATGGCCCAGCAAGTCACACAACCAGAGACGCAATAACTGCTTGTGCTGGCAGTGTCCCTCATTCCATGATTTTTTTAAAAAAAATCTAACCTACTATAACCTTACAATAATACAAAGCTCTGCATCTACGTTAGACAAAAATAGAGCATACGCAGCAAACAAATGATCGACTGTTTCAACACGGCCCAATTGTACTCTACATTCTTTATTCCTCACACAATACTCCAACATAAAGCAATTATTAAATATTCTCTCACCTGGTAACTTGATTTCTCTTACTCTATCCAAATATGTCCCAAACTCAAATCCAGAAGGTAGGCACTCATTGCTGGGGGACAGCTTTCAAGAGATTGGTGACATTGTGTTACATAGCCCAATAGGGATCATTCTTCATCTCGGAATCCAGGTAAAAATCAAATGTGGGAAGATTGCAGCCAAGCATGATCATTTGTGAACATTTAACAGGAGGCATTAGATAATCATCAGACAGGAATTTTGGTGGATAATCCACACCCTAATGTTGTTTTGTATGAGAACAGTTAACTCAACACAACCATATGATTGAACCAGGGTCCTTCTGATGTGTGACTCAGCAACAAATTGGTCAGTGCAGTTACCCACAAAGCTACCATTCAACTCCAAACATAATGCTGTATGTTAAATTCCACTGCTTACCTGTTACTTCCGGTGTGGGCTCCATGTGCTGTTGAGCTGGTTTGGTTGGTAGATCAGTTAGCAATGCCTCTTTTTCCCATAAGTTTACTTCAGCCATCAGATTTCCTGAGAGTTCTGCACCTACAAACAGGATGGTAGATTTATAAACCAGATCTGAAACCTAGCTACATATAAAAACAAGTCAGTTAGTGATTCTATTACCAAATTTGTGATAAAAAGATAAAGGTTTACAGCCCATCACATCTTGTGAACTCTATCAGAACAGTCCAAAAGACATTCCACTTTTTGTGCTGTTTCAGACAATGAGTTATATCGCTCATTCTGGACTTTTTTTGCAAAGTACCATTTAGCATTTCATATTCTGTATTTTTGCTTTTATACAAAACGACAGTTGTTCATTACTAGGGTGCTTACACTCACTCTGGACAGATGCTTTCTCTCTTTACTACCTACCATCACCATTCCGAATGCCTTTTATTCCACATCATTGTTGCTATTTAACCTCTCCGTCATCCAACCCTATTCCAGGCACTTCCCTTTTGTTCTTAACACTGCGTAGAGCTAGAGGAACAGAGCAGGCCAGGCAGCATCAGAGGAGCAGGAAAGCTGACATTTTGGGTCAGGACCCTTCTTCAGAAATGGGGGAGGGGGAAGGGAGCTCGGAAATAAATAGAGGGGAGGGGTGGAGCTGGGGGAAGGTAGGTGGGTTGGTGATAGGTGTGTGCAGGTAGGGAGTAGCGGGGATTGGTCAGTGAGGTGGGAGGAGTGGATAGCTGGGAAAGGAGATGAACAGGTCAAGGGTCCCGACCCGAAACGTCAACTTTCCTGCTCCTCTGATGCTGCTTGACCTGCTGTGCTCCTCCAGCTCCACACTGTCATTTCTGACTAAAGCGTCGGCAGTTCTTACTATCTCTCCCTTTTGTTCTTTCTCCTTTCACCCCTTTCTAACCTCTCTCATATCTATCTTCCTTCAGTTGTGAAGAAGTCATATTCAACTTGAAATTCTGTTTTTCCTCTCTCCACAGATTCTGCCAAATCTGAGTAAACCCAGAATCCACATTGTATTTTTAATCCCCCTCCTTGACTGTTTCAAACATTCATTCATACTCCCAAAAATTATATGATGGTCTCTTATTGAACCTTCAAAAGTATTTCTGACGAAGGGTTTCAGCCCGAAATACTGATTTTCTTGCTCCTCTTTTGCTGTCTGACCTGCTCTGCCTTTCCAATCTCACACCTATAGACTCTGGCTTCCAGCATCTGCAGTCCCCTTATGGTCTTGAAGTATTCCTTGGTCTGTCTACCTGTTACATAAAACATTTCTCCCAACATCTGACCTCACTCCTGCACTGACAATTTGAAATTGATGGCCCTTCATCATTGTCACTACTATCCATGTTTAACATCAATATGGAAACCAAAAGAACTGCGGATGCTGTAAATCAGGAACAAAAATAAAGTTGCTGGAAAAACCCAGCAGGTCTGGCAGCATCGGTGAAGGAAAAAACAGAACACCGAGGAAGGGTCACCGAAGTGAAACATTATTTCTGTTTTTTTTTCCCTTCACAGATGCTGCCAGACCTGCTGGGCTTTTCCAGCAACTTTATTTTTGTTTAACATCAACATAATTCCGCTAGCAAATGTGGTTCAACTAAGACCGAGTGCGTGCATTTTGTGATGATGCGGTCATTTTAAAAAGGTTATTTTGTCCTGGGTTTTTTTCCCCCAGTAGATGTTGTAAAGGCAGAAGTACCAACTGGCTACTGAAAACTGCTTAAGTAAATAACTTAGGAGGCCTTTAGGCTTTGTTTAAAACGGTTGTAACAATGGAAGGGGAGTTTCCAGCTCTCACAGACCAGGCTTTCTAGTTTTTAAGCTTCAGCAATCAGAAGCTGTTTGGGGCCTCAGAAGGGTCGGAAACTTCAGTAAATGATTCCTAGCTGCTACTTACCCTGAAATTTCTCAGTATTGTTTCCTCCTGGATTGGAGAACTGCATGTAAGAATCTGTGTCTGAATTTACCTTTTTGCCAAGGGATGTGTTTAAGGGATGTTCCTATACTGGAACAGTTAATTTGTATGAGGTACTGTATCTATTATTCAGTTAAGTTTACCAATATTTAAGTTATTCTAAATTGCTCTCTCTAAAGTTTGTATTTTAACTGTAGTGTTTAAATAAATTGTTTTGCTTAATGTAGAGTAGTTTGGCCAGTCCCATCACATCTAGAACACGCACTTCACATCTACCCTTCAAAACAAAGTCTAGGTTACCTTAAAATATTTTGAGGGGGTCTGGTCCATAACAATTTGTTGTGTAAGAAAGACTAAATTTGAAATTTGTCTAAATGTACTTTATACTAATTTAATCTGTAGTTGGCATTAAACTGAAATTCTGCAGCTCCTAGCATTAAACAGTTAATTCCCTTCCAATACCATTCCCCCCACCCACCCCCCAAGAGTGAAGCAGCTTAATTATATATGACATTAAATAATTCAGTTAGATCCTTTGACTTGGAGGCATGTGTAAGCAGCCAACTCTGTGCAGCTTGCGATGGAGTACCAGAGTTAAATGCCTCAAGGAATGACACAAAAGAAGAAGGAGAAACATATTTGATTGCTTTTACTTAAATGTAGTAGCTGATTGATGAGTAAGATTAATGAGTATTAAATTAAAAAATAAAAAGTCTTTTGTTTGTGTTTAGGTCTTCAGCCTTTGTCCCCCTCTCCTTTTCTTAAAGAACTTGTTAAGTGCAAAATTGATACGGATGTAAAAAACAATTGATTACCAGTAAAGTCTAAACAGTGGGGGAATTTTCCCAAGTGTAAAGAGAAGGAATTTTACATTAAAAGTTACATTACAATAGAGATTGGAAGTCAGGTGGTGCATTACTGCTGCAACACGTGGAAGCTAACAGACACCAAGGTGACCCAGAGTGAGTACATCTGTAACAAGTGCTTGCATCTTGAGGTGAGGACCTGGAGTCTGAGCTGCCCACTGTACCTCAGAGAGGGGTAAAATTACCTCAACATTTCACCTCCCCCCCCACCCAAAAAGGAGGTGCCTTTACCATAGACTAGGTAATTCAAATCGGTCTGTGATCGGGGCAGGAACATGTCACTATAAAAGTGAGAAAGGTATGGGAGACCCAAGGGCAGCTTTTCAGGAATCTTGGCCCCTGCAACTGTTCTTGGATCTTGCAAGTGTGTGGACAAAAGCAGGGATTGCAGGAGAATGAGCAAACTGACTAGTGCATTACGGTACAGGAGCCATTCTAGTAGGTAGAGGAAATAGAAATGTAGTCTCGGTTGATGTCAAGATAACTAGGAGGACAGGTACTGCCCTTTTCAAACATGAGCCCTGAATTCTGTGTTGCCTGCCTGGTGCCTGGCTTAAGGATATCTCCTCAGAATTTGAACAGTTAGAAGCTAAATTACAAGGCAGAACTCCAAGATAAAATGGCATAGTAATTCAGGCAAGGAGTTAAGTGCAAAGATATCAAAGATTGGTATGGCAGGACTGGTTTTTCAGTTCACAGGGCACTGGGAGCAGAAGGGAGCTTACCTGCTGAGACGTACCTCACTTCATCCATATTGAGTGTCCTGGCAAACTGAATAACTAAGGCTGTAGAGCGTGTTTTAAACTTATATAATAGGATAATAGGTCAGCACAACATCGTGGGCCGAAGGGCCTGTACTGTGCTGTACTGTACCGTACTGTACTGTTCCATGTTCTATGTTTTAATATGTTGTGGATCTAAACAGGGATCAGGCAATTTTCGATTTGGAAATGTGTAATGTGGCAGGTTTAAAAATGACCCCAGGGTAATAACAATTACCTAGGAAACAGTTACCATAGTATCACACCATTTGACATTCAGTTTCAAAGTGAGAAATTTGGGCCAAAAACAACTGTACTAAATCTAAATAAGGGTAGTTACAAAGGATTGGAGGGCAAAGTTGATTGGAATAGACTGGGAAAGTGACTCATCAGAAAAGACAGTTCAGGGACAATAGTAGATGTTCAAGAAAATAGTTCATGACTCACAGCAAAGATATATCTCAGTGAGGAAGGTTCTAGGAGCAGGATAAACCAATCACAGTTAACCAGGCAAGTTTAGGATAGTATGAAATTGAAAGAATAAAAAACAATAATGGCACAGTAGATGGGTTGCATCCCAGGATTTTAAATGAAATACCTAGATAAATAGTGGATGGACTGTTAGTAACCTACTAAGAATTCTTAGACTCTGGAACAGTCCTGGAGGTCTGGAAAACTGCCAATGTAATGCCTCTATTCAAAAAGAGAGTCAAAACTATTTGCCAATTAGCTTGACATGTCATTGGGAAAATGCTTGTGGCTATTATAAACAATGAAAGAACATTTTGAAGTGCATAATATAAGCTGAGTCAGCACAGCTTCTCGAAGGGGAAATCATGCCCAACAAGTTTATTAGAAATCTTCAAGGAGGACAGATAAAGGGGAGCCAGTAGATCCGGGAAATTTGGATTTCCAAAAGCAGTTGATAAACTACTGCACATAAAACCCCTTAAGATGAGAGCCCCTGGTATTCATGATACATCAGCTTGAAGTGGGGACTGGGTAATTAACAGATAAAGAGTGCATTTTCAGGATGGCAATCTGTAACTTGCAGAGTACCATGCGGATCTGTGCTGGAGTCACAATTATTTACAAGACATATTGATAGCTTGGATGAGGAATGTGAATGTAACATGACCAAGTTTGCTAATGACACAAAAAACGTTGAGAAGGTAAGCAAGTAGGATGATAGGGTAGATGTGGAGAGGTTGTTCCCCTTCATGGGAGATTCGAGAACCAGACAGCATTAATCTCAGAGTAAGGGGTTGCTAGTTAATTAATTTTTTTCTCTTAGAGGATAATCAGTCAGTGGAATTCTTTACCACAGAGATTGTAAAGGCTTGACCATTAAGTATATTCAGCTTGAGACAGAGATTTTTAATCATTAAGGGAATAAAGGGTTATAGAGAAAAGGCAGGCAAGCGGAGTTGAGGATTATCAGATAAGCCCTGGTTTCATCAAATGGCAGAGTAGACTCACTGGGCTGATTGGCCTACTTCTGCTCCCAAGTCTTATGATCAACAGCAATTCAGAAGTCTTCATTGACCTTTTTTAAAATTGAAGAGAAATCACAGTAATAATTAAATTATTACTACACATATCCTTAGCACTAAAATGCAAGTCGAATTGCAGCACCTCTGCTGTTAACACAGCATAAATCAAAGCACGTAGATCAGTAATTTTTAGGATCTTTGCAAGCCACATCCATAAATTGTCATGTAATTCATGAAACACAATCTTCAATCATTTGGAAGATCAGTCATTTCAAAGTCTCCAGAGCTCTTCCTCCTAAAACAATTCAGAAAAAGTTAGCAATTATGCGCATATATGTACAATCTTATTCTACCTACTCGGTTCTTGTTCTGCTGGTGAAAGTGTGGTGCTGCTATTTGTTACGTCCTCCTGATTAACCCAAAGGTCTTCTTCAAATGCTAAGGGTGCCGTAACTGTAGCCATAGAATCTGCACAAGTACAATAAATGCTTGTAAGTTATAAGAAAAGTATTATGCAACTGTACAAGAGCCCTCCTTCAAATGTTATTGGGAGGTACTGAACAATGCAGAATAGAAGTCCCCTGTTTAATTCTTGCTGTTTTGTGATTGCAATCCAGTTACAGTTGGGCTCAGCATTCTCAAGCTTCAAAGGAGAATTTTTTAAAAGATAATGTCCCCAACTGCAATCACCAACTTTGTTGGAAAATGTGAGAGCATACATATGGAAAGAACAAAACAAAGAAAGACAGAGTTTCCTGCTCAGGAAGACCTGGCAGTCACAAATTAGGCTCATAGCTGAAGAATAGCCACTTGGATGAAGTGAGGTCAGGATGTTTGTAGCTCCAGAGTTGTATGCCAGCCAGAGGTACCATTGATGGTAGGGAAGAGTGGACAAATAGGAGAAAAGCCTTCAGTTCTCATTAATGGTTTTCTATTCCATTCTGCTAATTAAATCAACAAGACAGCAAAATGTCAGAATGGTTATATGGTATTGAGGGTATTGGAAGCAAACAGAAGGGTATTTTCACCATAAAGGGTAAAAGGTTGTGGTTTAAGTTAACAGATAACAGAGAATCAAGGAGACAAATGTGTGCAATGCCGTTTTCCTGATCTTTCGACGTTAATTGGTCTTTAAAAATTGTTGAAGCCTGAGGAGCCTCCAGAAATGGCAGAAAGGGACTTTTCTTTTTAGATATTTAATTTTGAAATCATATCTTTAGCACAAACCCTGACAGGATATGGAATTATTGCTGCAAATGCTAGCATACAGATTTAGCCCTACTTTTCACACATCCAATATGAAAGAGAATTTATTACAAATCATGGACTAATGATTAGATGGTGTCAAGCTTGGTTTTTAAGAGTCTCAAAGAATAAGAAAGCACAGAAAGGAGAATGGACTGCAGCAACATTCTCGAAACAAGACATACACAATCAAGGTCACAATAAGCAAGAGAAGGCTTGGAGGCTAGAAGTGAGAGAATTACCTTATAGCCAGGTTCTTCCCATGCATGTTGCCCAGATATGCAAGACAGTTGTTAGGAAAAAAAATTCCAAGATATGGCAGTAGCACAAAAGTAGGAACAGACTAGGTCTTAAAGAGTACTCAAAGTTCTTAACAAGAAAATAAACTTCAATTGAAGGAAAGAACAGGAGTGTTTTTAAGACATAGACTCAAGAATGAAGGAGAATATAACACCCTCATTTGAGGCAAGACAAGACTGATGAGACTAAAAATAACAAGTAGACAAACAGCATTGAAGAAAAGCTGTAGAAATTAAGAGATAGCAACTGTTTGTTTAACTAGAGCTGAGAAATTAAGAAACTGAATTTTTCAAGAACTTAGTAAAAGGCACTTTGACAAATATCCAGGGACGTTGGGTATATTCAAGTTTATGTTGTAGCAAGTCAACTAAACAACTTTCGCTCTAATTTTCACCACTGTATACCTGTGGCTTGCCATGTGGAATCAAACATTTGTTCTTGAGGAGGAGCCGTCTCTTCAAGTGAAAGTGGGTCCCATTCAGAGGTTCTCTTTTCTTCAAATGACAGCTCTTCTGCAGGTTGTTGAAAGGGGAAATTTTACTTCATTAAAACTGAGGCAACTCAATATGATTATCATACAAAAAATTCACATATATATGTGAATGAGCAGCTGAATATGCACTGCACTTTGACCTCAAAATAAAAGATATTTTCTTTCTCATGTCCTGGGTGGGAGGTTTATTTTTTTCTAATTAAAAAGAGTGACTAATTTTCAAGACTTTTTCATTAGATGTAACAGCACTTTGACGTCTCGAGGTCATAAAGGCACATACATATTGAAGTTTTTTTCTTCTTAACAGCATGGTGCAATACATAGCAAAGATCAGGAAACTTTACACATACTCTGCACTCATTCTAGAGGCCTTAGCTACGAACATGGAGAAACAGCATGGAAAAGTTCAGAACGTAAAGGCTCTAATTAACTAGGCTCATAAATGAATACCAGTTGCTCCCTCAAAATATACCTTCTCCTGTAACCAATATTACACAATGCACCTCCACAAAAAATGACCATTACGCCTGGATTCAAAGCTTCTGCCTGAAAAAAATGTAGGACAAAATCAAAGAGTTTCCTTTTCACATACTTTTCCTTTTCAAAGGCTGGGCTCCCTTTACCTACATTGTATCACCACATGCTGTGCCCCCTTTCTCCAGGGGTCTCCGTGCTTAATTCTCAAGCTGAGAAAGGAGAATTATAGAATTACTAGAGTTTAGAGGAAGTGTCATACTAAACTCAAAACATCAATCCTTTCTTTCTGTACAGATGCTGCCAGATGCTGTACAATTTCTGTACTTCCGGTTTTTATTTCAGATTTCCAACATCCACAGTACTGTACTTTTATTTAAGTATTTACTAGTGTCATCAGCTTTCTATCATTCAGCCAAGTTTGCATCCATGCTGCCACTACATGGCAAACAAGGAAGAGGAGGCCACTTAGTCCTCTGACTAGTGGAGCAGGCTCAACATCATCATAACTAAATTTGATTTTAACCTCAAATCTATATTCCTGCATATCACCAATAATCTTCCATTCCCTTGGTAATCAAGGATCTATCTCCCTCTGACTTAAAAAATATTTAAAAAGGTTCTTTATCTACTGTCTTTTAAGGAAGAGAATTCCAGAGTCTCAACCCTCAAAAAAATCCCCATCTATGTTTTAATTTGGCCTTCTTTTCAAACCGAGAACTCCAGATCTTGATTCTCTCAAGAGGAGACATCCTTTCCAACTCCACCTAGTTAATTAAAACATACAAGACTCTGAGGGGATTTAAGTCACCTCTGCCTCCCTTAAACTCCAGAGGATACGGGCCAGTCTGTCTACCCCTTCCTCATAAGGCAATCCACTCATTACAGGTATTAAGCCTAGTAAACTTTCCCTGAACTGCTTCCAAAACATGAACTTCTGTCCATAAGTATGGTGACCAGTACTGGACATAGGACTGTAAACAGACATTCTCATCAGTGCCCTGTATACCTGAAATATGAACTTCTTACTCTTACATTTGATTCCCCTCACAATAAAGCATAATCTATTAGCTTTCCAGATTACTTGCTGCACATGCATAGTAAAGTGTGATTCATTATAACTTATTTTATACCTTTTATTCCGAGGCCCTGACAAACCTATTATGTTGCCCATCACAGGCTTTTGGAAGTTAGTGTATACATCAACCACATTACCCACATCAACTCTGTTATCACATCAAGAGTTAATCAAATATTTTAAAACACAATTTGCAGTAGGTACCATCTACAAAATGCAATGCATAAATTCAAAGATCCTTAGGCAGCACCTTCGAAACCCACGAACACTTCCATCTGGAATAACAAGATAAGTAGATACACAGGATCACCACCACATGCAAGTTCCATCCAAACTACTCACTAACAAGACTTGGAAATAGATCACCATTCCTTCACTGTCACTGGGTCAAATCCCTGAAAAAAAAACCTTTCCAATCAACAATCGGTCTACCTACACAAGATGGACAGCAGTGGTTCATGAAGATAGCGCACCACCAGCTCAAGGGTAACCAGTGAGGGGCACAATAAATGCTGACCCAACCAGTGATGGCCACATCTAATAACTGAACTAAAGGAAAAAGTGCTTTTAACAAATCCTTGCTACTTGTCTTAATTCTCATTTGATCAAGCAACTTAATTTTGACCCACATTATTATTTCTAAAAGATTCATCATCATGGAGATTACATTGACTAGCCTATAGTTGCTGGGTTTATCTTTACACCCTTCTTCCAGTCCTCTCACACCATCCCTAAATTAAAAGGGGATTAGAAGATTAAGGCCAGCAGCTCCACAATTTTCACTCTTAACTTTTAAGTATAGCCAAATTTTCTATTTTTCTTTTACTGCATGGGATGCAGGCATTGCTGTCAAGGGGAGCATTTGTTGATGTTGCTGGTGTTCTTGAATTGAGTGACTTGATAGGCTGCTTCAGAGAACAGTTAAGAGTTGACCGCATTTCTGTGGGTCTAGAGACACATTTGGCCAGATCAGTAAGGATGGCAAATTTCCTTCCCTCAAAGACATTAGTAAACCAGACTGGTTTTAATATGGCGCACTGACCTCTACATCGCCGAGGCTGGACGCCAACTCTCCGACGCCTCCTCCTACCGCCCCCTTGATCATGACCCCACCCCTGAGCACCAAACCATCATCTCGCAAACCAGCCACAACCTCATCACCTTAGGTGACCTCCCACCCACGGCCTCCAACCTCATCATTCCCCAACCTCGCACTGCCCGCTTCTATCTCCTTCCCAAAATCCACAAACCTGAATGCCCTGGTCGACCCATTGTCTCCGCCTGCTCCTGCCCCACCGAACTGATCT
>NC_063335.1:88860340-88945922 GCF_021869965.1 Rhincodon typus
GAGCAGGAAAGCTGACGTTTCGGGTCGGGAGCCTTCTTCAGAAATGGCAACCACTGCCTTTCTGAAGAAGCGTCCCGAACCCGAAACGTCAGCTTTCTTGCTCCTTTGATGCTGCCTGGCCTGCTGTGTTCCTCCAGCTCCACACTGTGTTATCTCTGACTCCAGCATCGGCAGTTCTTACTATGTCTCACCAGGTAAGCTAGGATTGTTTTCCACGGAGCAGTGAAGATGGACAGGGGACCTGATACAGGTGATATGATTATTAAGAAGCTTAAAGTGTTTCTTAGGAAGGCATTATTTCCACTGGTAAAGAGACTGATAACAAGGAGGAATAAATTTACAGTAGGAGATAGAAAGCGGAGATAGAAGGCCAAGAGGGATGCTGACTTTTTTTTGAAACTCGGGGGTGAGGGGAACCTGGCATTCACTGTCTGAAAGAGTGGTTGTGTCTGAAACTCACAACATTTAAGTAGTATTTTAGACATTCACTTGCATTGCCATAGCATCAAGGCTCTAGGCCACATCTAGGCCAACTGGAATTAGGGATCTGTGTAGTCATATCTTTAATGAAACAACGGGCCAAACAGATTGCTTCGGGGTTGTAAACATCTACGAGTCTGAAAAAAAAAATTACATATCAGGGAAGTAGTACTGAGCAAATTATTGGAGCTGTGTGCTGGCAAGTCCCCAGGTCCTGATAAGGCCCTAGGATAAAAAGTTTAAAACAAGTGGCTAGTGACATAGTTAATCCACTGATACTAATCATCTAAAATTCTAAAATTTCTTAAATTTGGGCCATGTCCACCAGATGTTAAAATACTAAAAATAAGTCAGTAATTCAAAAAGGGAGGCAGACAAACCAACAAACTACAGGGCTGTATAGAATCATAAAACCCTACAGAGTGGAAAGAGGCCATTTGGCCCACTGAGCCTGCACCAACCCCTTGTCCCAACTCTCTATCGTATCTCCATAACGCCACATTTACCATGGCTAATCCACCTAGCCTGATTCTTAATTGCTGTCTGAGAAATTAGGGATGGACAATAAAAGTTGGCCTAACCAGCAATACTCACGCTATATGAATACAAAAAGGTACAAGAGAATGCTATGTTTAATGACATCTCAGCTGCACTGTTCAATTATTTCTCTAAACACTTCGCATATCCAACAAGCAGCTGTTCAGCAATCTTGAATATGTTGACATATGAAAGACTCAAACATTGTATCTAAATCACTGCATAGCTAGTCTCATTCTTGTCGTTAAACATTCGTTCACATGCATTTCCTATTCCCTCCTACTACTCAACCCCCAATCCTCCCGACCCATCTCCTTTCAGATGTTCCTTCAAAGCCCTTCTTTGACCATACTTTCTGGAAATCTTCTGACTTGGTGTTCATTTTTTGTTTGATTTACCCGACGCATTTTGATTAAAAGTTTGTTTTATTCCGAGGCTTGGCAATTGACAGAACATTAAAAAAGTGTATTTTCAAATCATATCCAAAGTTGACAAATGGACATGGTGTGTCAGACCAGTAGTACCTATATGATAAATTTCGCCCAAACCGCATGAAAAATTTGTAATTTGTTTAAATAGTCTAGAATATTTGATTTTTCAAAGGAATATTTGATAAAGACTTTAAAAGTATGCTTCAACTGTGAAGGAATAAATTGAAATTTTCTTCAAGAAATACTGGCTCATCCGACCTGGCAACTATTGATCTAGAAACAGTACCAATAACAGGAAATTGAGAGAGACTGTGTAGATAGTTTACACAAAGGAAGATTCAGAAAAAGAAAAATTGCAAATAAAAAGGAGTCAGAAGGTGAAGGTGATCAATATACAAATGCAAACACAAAGAAAGCAGACAGCAACAAACGAGGAACAAGGAGGATTCTTGTGAGAATAAGCAAACCACTCTCAGGAAAAGGTCACTTTTCTATTTGTTAGAAAAAGAGATTAGAGCTCTTGGAGGTAAGGTGTTTAAAACATGGAAAGCTGTGTGTACAGTTAAGAGACATTTAGTTGTTTTTTTCCAGAAATGGTCAAATCATGAATTCATGTGCTCCTGGTTGGTCAGATGAAACGAAACTCATCAGCACCGTCTGCTGTGAGGACAAAAAGGGCAAATAACACTATGTCTTGATGATAATCTCATCCAAAGAAACTCAAAAAGGTGAGAGGTGTTTTGCGATAGGATTCCTGAATATCCTATGTGAACAAAGTACAGCATTTTGGTGAACTGTGTAGCCTGTTGGGCCATATTTGTGCAGAAAATGATACAATACTTGTCGTTGCACGAAACCTTTTTTTGGTGGTATCGACTGCTTAGTGAACTTTTTTCCTTTATCTAATGTATCATTTTCATGTTAATTCATGTTCGTTGATCTGAATTTGTGTTAAAGTAAAAGTCAAAGTCAAAGTGAAATCCTGCTGGCAATTTCTTCTTTGACCAGTACCTGAAAATCATGTCAGGAAGTCTACAAAGTCTATGCATTACTTCAGTCTTGAAGATCAGTCTGTAACGTTAGAAAAATGTTGCAAATTTAAAATCTTGAGGTTCGGTATTACTGTTATCGGTACCTTGCTGCCCGTACGAATTATGTTGTCTTCCTGCTAACTTAACCTAAATGTCACTATCTAGAGTTTGTCACCTTTGAGTGACCAGAAAAAGATGGTGGTCAGTCTGTGTTGTCTGTGTAGATTAAAAAAAAGTTAGCTGTATCTTACACTACCCAATTCACATTACTTAAAAAGTGCAAGTTTCAAATCACAGGAGAGTCATGGGGCGGCATGGTGGCTCAGTGGTTAGCAGTACCCAGTTTCAATTCCACATCGGGTGACTGTCTGTGGAGTTTGCACATTCTCCCCATATCTGAGCGGGTCTCCTCCGGTTTCCTCCCACAGTCCAAAGACGTGCAGGTTAGGTGGATTAGTGGGAAATGCAGAGTTACAGGGATAGGGTAGTGGAGTGGGTCTGGGTGGGATGCTCTTCAGAGGGTCTGTGCGACTTGATGGCCCGCTTCCATGCTGTAGGGATGCTATGATTTCATCATTTTTTTTAGTTCATAGAATCTCCCCTTTTAAGTAACAAACATGTTAAAAGCATCAGGAATAGATCTACAACTGTAACACTAAGATGATGTCTACTAAACTGCAGGCCATAAAAATTCTATAAATCCATTCTAACAGCAGGCAGTGAGTCACTTGTGTTATCTCATCAAAATTCCTCTTCCAGTTTGACAGCAAACTAACTGGTCATCCATCTCAACACAGCTTGAGGCACTCCTGGAATATAGGTGTCATGTGTGCATATACTATATTTCATGAGTACTTAATGCAGTGATGGAAAATGCTTTGAGATGCTCACAGTGACAGGTGTTTTACATGTCTATGAATTATAACTTTTTCCCCTAACTTTCATCCTACAAAGGACACCAATGCAACTCTTATATGATAATAAAAATAAAAGCTCTTTCCTGATATTAGATTACTCTGCAAATTATGTCCATTTACTCTCTGCTAAAAACTATTAAAGATATGGACTGCACCTTCATCTCTCCATAAATGCTGCCAGACCTGCTGAGTTTCTCTAATACTTTCTGCTTTTGTTTCAGATCTCCAGCATTTAGGAATCTATCTACCCCAACTTAAGAATATTGAAGAATTCTGCCCCCATCACTTTTTTCAGGAGTTCCAAAGACACACAGCCCTCAGGAATAAAGAAGATTTTATCTTATCTTAAATTTCTCCCTACAGTGATGCAGATGACATGAAGGTTGGTGGAGTTGTGGACAGCGTGGAGGGCTGTTGTAGGTTGCAACGGGACATGCAGAGCTGGGCAAAGAAGTGGCAGATGGAATTCAACTCAGAAAAGTGTGAAGTGATTCATTTTGGAAGGTCAAATTTGCATGCAGAATACAGGGTTAATGGCAGAATTCTTGGCAGTGTGGAGGAACAGAGGAATCTTGTGGTCCATGTCCATAGATCCCTCACAGTTGCTAGGGTTGTAAAGAAGGCACAAGGTGCATTGGCTTTCATTGGCAGGGGAATTGAGTTTAAGAGCTGCGAGGTTACGTTGCAGCTCTATAAAACTCTGGTTAGACCACACTTGGAATATTGTGTTCAGTTCTGGTTGCCTCATTATAGGAAGGATGTGGAAGTTTTAGAGAGGGTGCAGAGGAGATTTAGCAGGATGCTGCCTGGACTGGAGGGCAGGTCTTATGAGGAAAGGTTGAGGGAGCTAGGGCTTTTTTTCTTTGAAGCGAAGAAGGATGAGAGGTGACTTGATCGAGGTATACAAGCTGATGAGAAGCATTGATACAGTGGATAGCCAGGGACTTTTTTGCAGGGCGGAAATGACTATTACGAGGGGGCATAATTTTAAGGTGATTGAAGGAAAGTATAGGGGAGATGTCAGAGATAGGTTCTTTACAGAGAGTGGTGGGGCGTGTGGAATGCACTGCTGGCAGCGGTCATGGAGTCAGATATTTTAGAGGCTTTTAAGCGACTCTTGGATAGGCACGTGGAGAATAGTAAAATGTAGGGTACACAGGGTAGTTTGATCTTAGTAGGATATTAGGTCGGCACAACATTGTCGGCCGAAGTGACTATACTGTTCTATGTTCTATCTCGGTTTTAAGTGAGCAACCCCGATCTTTTAAACACGTCTCTAGTTCTAGATTCCCCCATAAAAGGGAACATGCTGTCTACATCTACCCCTCAGGATCTTGTATTTCAATCAAATCATCTCTTACATTTCTAAACTCCAGAATGTCTAGACAAATGTACAAAATAGGAGTAGGCCATTCAGCCCTTCAAGCCTGCTCCACCATTCAATTTGATCATAGCTGATCATCTTACTCAGTACTGTGTATGACTTCCGCTCCAGACCTTTAGATCCCTTTTTGCCTAAAATCTCTCATTGAAAACAATCAATATTTTCTTAATCACATTCTGTGGCAGAGAATTCCAAAGACCCACCACTGTCTGGGTGAATAAATTTCTCCTCCACCTGTATGCCTTCATCCAATTTATAAACAATTGAGCACGGATTCCTGTGGCAGATTACTCGTGACATTTTTCCAACCTGAAAAAGACCATTTATGCCTACTGATTCTTGCTAGCTGGCCAATCTGCCATTCATGCCAATATGCTACCCACTACACCAACAGGTTTTGTTTTCCGTAATAACTTTTGACATAGCACCCTAATCAAAAGCCTTCTGAAAGTTTATATACTGTGTTTCTACCAGTTTGTCGTTATCCACAGCATTTATACCTCTTCAAAAGAACTCCAACAGATTACACAAGATGATTTCCCTTTTAAAAATTTTCGACTCTGACCAATTACCTTGAACTTAAAGTAGTTATAGCAGGGCACTTTGATAATAGCTTCTAACATTTTTCCTATGACAGATGTTAAGCTAACTGACCTGTAATTTCCTGCTTTCTGTCTCTTTCCATTTTTGAATAAAGGCGTTACAATTTCTATTTTCAGATTTAATATGCATTCCTCAAGTCCAGGAAGTTTTTGAAAATTAAAATCAATGCATCATCTATCTCACTAGCTACTTGTTTTAAGACCTGCAGCACTACATGTTTATGTATTTCCATTCATAAGTCAGCCTGGGTGTATTGTAATTTAGCGCTGTTCCTTTCCTGTATATTTTTAACAGTCTTTTTTAAAATCTCGCATCTTCATCATCTCAGGACATGTCAAAGCACTTCACCAATAAACTTTATTTTTAAACAAAGAGAACACTCCAAGCTTCACGTCCCTCTGGACAAATTACAGCACATGAACATACTAATTAGGAGTAGGACACATGGTACTCAAAAATCCACTCTACCATTCAATAAGAACATGCTAATTTAATCACTCCACACATCTGCAAACCCCAATAATCTCCCTCTTGGTCATCAAGAATGATTTACCTTTCGTTTAAAAGCATTCAAGGATTCTGCTTCCAACATCTTTTGAGGGTCTATGTCGAAAGCCCATACTCAAAATTCTAAAATTTAAAAATCTAAATTATCCTCAACTGTCTTAAATGGGTGACTATGTATTTTGAAGCAACTACTCCTAGTTTCCAGATTCTTTCACACAATGAAACATGCACCCTGTCAAAACTCCTCAGGATTATGTTTCAATCAAAACCTTTTTCAGCCTAAACTTTCTTACAAGTATAAGATATGTTCTATTGCAGCCTGTGAAATGATTGGGCCTCAACAGTGGATCTCTGCAGAAAGTTGGCAAGTAATTCAACCATATGTGTCATATCAAAATAATGTGTCTGGAAAAAGTGTTTTACAGAAAGCAACTGACACAAATCTATTCTGTTCTACATATTATCTGGATAAGTACACTCTATGCATACACCCAAAGAACAGCTCTTCGTACTGCAGTTAACCACAGATTAGTTCAGCTATTGCATAATCTTCAGAGCCACTTTGTGTCTCCCCACAGTTCAAATTGATACCACATTTTGTTCAAAATAATCAGAGATATTCCTAAAAGGATTGAAAGTTCAAGCTGGATACAAGTGGTTAGGTTTGACCTAGGAGATTTTTGATATTTGCATTTGCTATTAGCAGCTAAACATCGTGAGGAATAAACTAAAGCTTAACCATGCACAAACTGTACCTAGCTAGATCTATAAATACGCAGTGCATAAACCAGTAAATTTGTGCCATGTAAAGGGGCAGGCAGCTACAACACACTTAGAAATGTAACAGCTGGTACATTTGTCACAGCTGGGGGAGAAGAGTTGGTAGCATCACAACCAAACAGTCACTACCCAGTAGAAGTCACTCAAGTATTGTCAAAAACGGAATTTCTCTTCCATATAAATGTATGAACTGTGAGATTTATCAATTAAAATGAAGTATGCTACTTCTAATACATTTAATTTCATGTGCTCCAACAATGGTGCTCATGTATAATGTTCATTTCCCTAAGCACAACCTCCTTTCCCACGTCTTCACATGAGTGGTTTGTGCGTTGTTGGGCTACCAGCCATTTAAAGCAATAACTCTAGGTACTGCAACAAAAAGGCATTCAGAACTGACATATTTTGGTAAGATAGTTAACAACAAAACTATTTCTATTTTTAATTAGGGAAAATTAGATTGTTTTCAACATTGAGTTGCTATGATTTTGCATGCAGGGCCTGACAAAGTGCTGGAAGCAGATACAATGTGCAGTAACTTCCAATAGGAATGGCAATGGGACACAAAACAAATTTAAGGAGAATATAGATGTTTTAAAATTAACAATGGATTGAAGGGTTGCAGGGAGCAGGCATGAAATAGGAGTTAAGGCTGAAATAAGATCAGCCATGATTATTTTAAATGACAGAGCTGGCTATAGAGACCAAACTGCCTACTCCTGCACCTAGCTCTTATATTTAGTTTTATATTTGTAGAGGACAAATTTTCTTGATGTGTGGAGAGACCAATGGAGTAGAACTAACTGGTAATTCTTTGAAACAGTAGCCATGAACTTGAAAATCTGTCTCCTTGGGTGCTGTATTGGTCTAATGGTTGGTGAACTAACAGCTAAGGGACATAAGTTTAACATCACCAGCAAATTAACAAAGGGAGCAGTGAAGAAAATTGTGCAGAATTTGAATAAACTACAAAATGGTGGAAACATTATATCTTATGAAGGCAGAAATTGATTTTGTTTAAACAGAAGGTAAGGAGGGCCAAATGGATAGCTCTTTCAGAGAGCCCAGTGTAATGGACGAATGACCTCCTTCAGCAACGCAAACATTTACAATTGCTTGGAATTAGCTTTGTACAACTTGCACACTTGCATTAACTAGGAAGACGATGTTAGGGAACTAATATTTATATGCTGTTGTAACTCCCAAGCCTGATACTTTTTTTGGTAAGCGGCGGGGGAAGGTTGAGGCTATGATGGAGTTAATGATTAAATCAAATGGAGACTATCAAGTTAAAGACAGATTGGAATGCAGAGTCGAAAACAGGAGGAATAAAGGAACATTGAAAACAGATGGGCATACAAGATTTGTATTATTAGAGAGAGATCGAGCAATCCATACTGGTTGGGAAGAATGTGCTTCCTCTGCATTATAATTTCTGTGCAATGCTAAGTAAACATGACTTTATCTATGAATAAGAGGAAGTTTTTTGTAACATGTTCTTTGTACAGTTCAAAACGTCAAAATGAAAGAAAGTGAATTAGGTACAGCCATGCATCCATTTGGAGTTGTTTGAAATGGTAGTAATTTCACAAAGCTATATGCACAAAATACTGGTTACATCTCTATTTGACTTTAGATGTGAGTAACTTCATTAAATAAATAGTTATATTCACAACTAATCCACAGACTTAAAATAGCATAACTAGGTGGATTGTTGCTAGAAATTACAATTGTTTTGAGCTTATTAGGTAGTACAAGATTACATCTCCTTCAAATCCAGAGGTGCAAATTTCCTGCTAATCCTGTAGCTAATTGGGTTCCCCTATGAAGGTGCTCACCAAAGACACTGGTTACTTTAATAGAGGTATTCAAAGCACCAGAGGCTGTGAACAGGAAAACAATAAAACACCAATCACATATTCTTAACGGACACAAGTTTTTTTTTGCACGAGTCAGAAGAAATTGAATGAAGAGCAACATAAATTACTAAACAAATCTGGAAAATATTGCAGAATTAACACTCCAAGGTCAGATATAACAGACTTGACTAAAAGGCAAGATGCAACAATAACAAGTTACTGCAGTCTGGGCTAAAAGTATCTTCACAGAGTAGTAGAGAAATACAAAAGATCACCATTAAAGGTCATACAAATAAGCCTAAGAACATAAAAATGAATGCTACGACAAGTCCAAATGGTTCAATCTAGCCTCTCACAAACGTTTTAAAATTAACAACTCACAGTATATTGGCATTGCTGTCATGTTAGAATTTACTGCTATGCGCTTAACTTTTAATACATCATGAAACAGGCATTCCCTACCAAACTGAGCCATGTAAAATCGTCTCTCCCATTGTCCACATACTTAAAATAGAGTACAGGCACATTGGGGTCTGCAGAAAGCATCACTATCCCAGTACGAGTTAGCTGTGAGAATCAAAATGAGTTTGAATTTCTATATTCAAGCATCATTAAAATCATTTACGATATATCAAGTCCACAATTCACCTTGCTGCTGCCAAGGTCTGTTCATCTCTCTCCTACCTTCAGTGGTATTAAGGTCACTAGATCCAAAACATTAACTCAGACTTCTCTTCACAGAGGCTACCAGACCTACTGAGATTTTCCAGCAACTTCCATTTGATTGACACTTCATCCACCATCTTCATTATAGAGGAGACAGTGGCCTAGTAGTAATGTTACTGGTTTATGCAGGGGAGGCGATGGCCTCGTGGAATTATCGCTGGACTGTTAATCCAGAGACCCAGATAACTTTCTGGGACCTGGGTTCAAATCCCACCGCAGATGGTGTAAATTGAATTCATGTATTGAATTGGAATTAAGAATCTAAAGATGACTGTGAATCCATTGTCCATTGTCCATTGTCAAGGAAAAACCCAGCTCGTTCACTAACATCCTTCAGGGAAGGAAACTACCATCCTCTCCTGGTCTGGCCTATATGTGACTCCAGACCCACAGAAATGTGGTTGACTCTTCACTGCCCTTTTGGCAGTTAGGAATGGGGAATAAATGCTGCCTAGCCATCAATGCCCTTATCCAGTAAATGAATAAAGAAAAAAGAAAATTTGCTGTCTTCACCACAAACACACAATGGCAGCAGTGTACACTAAGATGCATCGCCACAAATCACCAAGACTTTAACTACACCTTCCAAAACCATTAAATCCAAGTCAGAATGTTAGAGGGGAACTTCTTTGTTCCCACATATCTGCTGTTCCAGTTCTTCCAGGTGATGGAAGTATATCACCATTCCTTTTCTGTCACTGGATCAATATCCTGGAATTCCCTTCTTAACAGCATTGCACATGTCCTCACACCCAAATTATTGTAGTGGTCAAAACGGCAGCTCACCATCACATTCTACAGGACAATTAGCACTGGGCTCATAATGCTGGCCTAGGCAGGGGTGCACCTATTCCACGAATGAATAAAAAAAATTAGAGTTTCCAATTGTGGAAAGTTAAAAGGTTTTCGGCATTGTTGGTACTGGACATCACCAGTGGCTCAGTGGTAGCACCCTCACTTCTCAAGTCACTTAAGGCCACATTTTGTGGCCCAAATGAGCACAAAGATCCAAGTTAAAATGCCAAGAGCTGCAATGTTGGAGGTAACATCTTATAGATGGGACATTAAAACAAAGCCTTGTTTACTCTCTCAGATGGATGAAAAGATTGCATGGTACTGCTTCAAAAGAAGCCAAGAAGTGTTCTCTAATGTGTGCTGGCCAACATTTGCCCTATAGGCAAAAAGCAGAATATCTAGTTATCATGCTGCTGTTTTGGATCCTTGCTGTTTGCATATTAACTGCCACATTCCCACATTACAACAGTGCTGATATTTCAAATACCACCGACTGTAAAATAATTTGGCACATTGAGGTTTCGAGTCTTTAGCTCTTTTGTTTCAAACAGAAGAAAATAACTGATTACAGTCTATACACAGTTCAACTGCAAGATGGGTGAAGTTTGGGAAAGCATTGTTCAAAACAGCATTAATAAGAGCATGAATGAGTAAGAGAGTTTCCTCTAATCCTCACAGTCCTTCCTCATTTGTTTCTCAAATCTTCTAATTACATAGCAGTAACCAATTTGCTTCATTACAGAGCCAAAGATGACATAAATTGTAGTAAAAGTAGCAAATCAACACATCTACTGGGCTTGATGCAAATATCAAATCGATTTTAAGTGGTTACAAGACTAAACGTCAAAACAAGGTGGCGTTTGGAGAGACAACATCAAAGCATCATCTGCCTGAAGATAACGACTCACTGATTAAAAAGGTACACAACTTTACAAAATAAACTGAATTATTAATCCATTCATCAAACCACATTTCTGGTCTCTAACCATTCTCTCCATGATGATACCAGATACGAGAGAAGCAGTGGATTAGTGGGATTGTCACTAAGCTATTAATCCAAAGGCTCGGGCTATATTCTGGGTGAGCCGACCTCCGCACAGCATATGACAACATTTGAATCCAACAAAAGTCTGGAATTAGAAGTCCAATGATGACCATTGCTGACTGTCATAAAATAAATTATCTGGAGGAAAGAGAGGGTGGCAAGGGCACAGTGTGTAGTCCAGTAGAGGACTTCAATGTCCATCACCAAGAATGATGGGCTTGGCAGCACCTCTACTGATCGAACTGGGGCCAGGACATGCAAGGAGAAGGCAAATGAGGAGAAACTAATTTCCACTGGCAAGTGGGTCAGCAAGCACAGGCCACGGATTTAAAACAATTGTCAACAGAACAGAGGCAATATTTTTCACACAGAAAGGTGTTAGGTTGTATAATCTGCTACCTGAAAGGGTCATCGAATCATACTCCATTGGAACTTTCAAACAAACAGAAATTGAAAATGTATTTGGAAATGACTAATTTTCAGGCTTGTGATGAAAAGACTGAGATTGGACTAAATTAGACAGCCCTGAGAAAACAAAGCAGCACTGAGAAAACAGGGCAAATTCACCCTGTCAGCATTGAATGATTCAAAGATTCCACATTTGGAGGAGTCAGGTTGGGTGGCCTCAGATGAAGAAGTGCCATCAGCATTAAAGCTGCACGTCCTGAGTTATGTTTGTCCCCTTGGGACAGTACCATGAATAATCTGTGAACAGGACCCCAAACCCTCCCACCACTTGACAGGATAGACCACTGACATTTTTAGTCTGTGCACGAGATTCTAAATAGAATAAAAAGGTTACTCTGCATTAACTGTGCTTGAATGAGAGTCAGAAGGAGAGAAAACAGACAATTATAGAATTATTTTCACTGATAGCTGCTTAAACACTGCTAAAGGAGACAAGTTGAAGCTTTCAATTTTTTACTATTCAGAAGTAGGATGCAAGAAACTGACATGTTAAAGAAGGGACATCATTTTACACAGCATGAAATGAGGGTGCTGGTTAGTTGGGCCATCATTGGTTGACTCTCCTGATAAAGATGCAATGTATTCACCTTTATATAAATTCCTGTGTATTTATAGATGCAGCTTCTAGTAAGTTCAAATGTAAAAAGGGGCATTATTTTTGATTTTAAAGTACATTCTGCGCTCTGCAACAAAGCCATCTGAGCTCCTTAAGAGGATTACTATGATACAAGTTACTCATTCAAAGATGAGCAGTTCTGCTTATAATTACAGACCAAATATCTTAGCCATGCCTAGTAGGAGGGAGAAATAAGGGAGTAACTTTTGAATAAAGATTACTTAAGTACTTAACAGAAATAATACATCCTTTATAATGGAACTGACCAATTAAAAAGGTACTCCCTGACAAATCAGGTCCAGAAATAAAGAAGAGTCTAAATTTGCCAAATAAATGACAGTTTACGAAACAGCACACAAGATCACAAGCCAAACATTCAATAAACTGTGGTCAAGTAACACCATATACTATAAATTGCTGGATTATTTGATACTCCACAATAAATTTTGGGAAACTGACATCTTCTCCTAACATCCCTGTAGCTTTCATGACATTTTTGTATTAATTTTCCATTAAACATACAACAAAAATGCAGTAATTAATAATATAAGAAACCTCTTAAAGACATATCAATGTGGCCCAGAAAGTGAACATAAGCATTGTGCCCTATTCCTTCAAGTATTGGATTAATGTTACACCAGATTATAAGGTTTACAAAACGGACAGGGAAAATAGCAGAGGAGATGGTGTAGATTTACTGATTAGGAACAAACTTATATCCTATTTCACCATTAAAAGTAATGAGAGGTATGGTAAAGGATCTAAAACTCTAAAAAGGTGTTGTGTGCAGGTCTCCTAGTTAACAGCTCCGAAGTGCTGTATTGTATGAATGAAGAAATTAGCCATATGTGTAGCAAAGCCAGAGTAGTATTGATGCGGGGTTTTAACTTTAACATAGATTGGGAGAGGCAGACCAGCACCTGTCAGAAAGGCAGTGAATTTCTGGTGTAAGTCCAGGATAGTTTCCTACAGCAATATGTCCAGTATGCAATAAGAGGACAAGCAATATTGGATTTAGTAATGGGTTAATGAGCTCGATTTAATCAGTAACCCAATGTGTGAATATTTGTCAAATCGTAATCATAACATAATTGAATTCAATTTAGCACTTGAAATGGAAAAGCATGAATCAGGTAGAGTCTTAGATTTTGGTAAGGCCGACTTTAATGAGATGAGACAGAGAACAGCCCCAGTAAACTGGGAAAATCTGCTAATGGGTAAAATAACTGAAGAACAATGGAGGATGTTTAAAGAAACATTTAACACAATACAAAACCAGTTTGTGCCCAGAGCGGGAAAAGCTTCACCTTACAGAAATAAAACACCTATGGGCAATTAAAGATATAAGGGACTACACAAAACTAAAAAGGCTGACAAAAATGCAAAAAAAACCCAGATCCTGCTGAATAGGAAAGATACAAAGGTAAGCAATAGAAAATAATGATGGATAGATACTCAAATTAGCAGGATGTGATCAGTGGTAGGGCCTCAATTATTCACTATTCATTAACAATTTGGATTATAGCAAAGAAAGTCATATATTCAAATTTTCTGATAACAGAAGTTAGACAGCATTGTCGACAGTGTAGATGCCAGCAGTAAATTAAAGGGATATTGATAGACTAAGTGAAGTAGCAGAACTGTGGCAGATGGATTTCAACGTAAGCAAGGGGGAGGTTAACCATTTTGGACCAAACAAGGATAAATCAAGGTACTTTCTAGATGGTACGAAGTTAAAACAGTGAATGTCCAAAGGAACTTGGGGGTTCAGGTGAATAGATCTTTAAAATGTCATGAACAGGTGCAGAAAATAATCCCACAACTAATGGAACGATGGCCTTTACAGCTAGAGGACTGCAGTACAAGGATACAGAGGTTATACTGCAGTCATACAAATTCCTGGCTAGATCCCACTCAGAGTACTGTGAGCAGATATGGGCACCACACCTTAAGGAGGCTATATCAGCCTTGGAGAGATACCAAGACTTCAGGGGTTAGGAGGATAAATTATACAAATTAGTTTTGTTTTCCTTAGAATTTAGAAGGTTAAGGGGTGACCTGATTGAAGTCTTCATTGCTCATTCCTTTCAGTATGGGAGCTGGGAAGTCATGTTGAGGTTGTACAGGACATTGGTGAGGACTCTTCTGGAATACTGTATCCAGTTCTGGTTGCCCAGTTATGGAAAGGATATTAAGCTGGAGGGGGTTCAGAAGAGAGTTACCAGGATGCTGCCAGGTATGGAAGCTTTGAGTTATAAAAAAAGACTGGATAGGCTGGAACTTTTTTCACTGGAATGTTGGAGGTTGCGAGACGACAATTAAATGGCAGTTGTCCTTTCCCTAGGAAGGTAGGATTTCCAGACTTGGGGACACATTAATGAGGGAGGAGAGATTTAAAAAACACATGAAAAGGCAAATTCTTTATACAGAGGGTGGTTTGCATGTGAAATGAATTTCCTGAGGAAGTAGTGGATATGAGTACAATTACAATTTAAAAAGACATTTAGGTAAGGACATCAATAGGAAAGGTTTGGAGAGATACAGGGCAAGAGCAGACAGGTTGGACTATGTTCGGCATGGACTTGTTGGACCGAAAGATCTGTTTCTGTGCTGTATGACTCTATTACTCTAAAAGCAGAAAAAGACAGGAGTAGATAAAAGTAAATTATTTTCACAGGTTGGATATTCTAGGACTAGGGATCATAGTCTGAGAATTAGGGACAGACCGTTCAAGAGGGTTGTTGGGAAGCACTTTCCCATACAAAGGATGGTAGATGTTTGGAATTCTTCCACAAATGGCAGATGCTGGATCAGTGTTAATTTTAAATCTGAGATAGATGATACCTTTGCTTAGCAAAAATTCAAGGGATATAGGCCAAAGGTATGTGGAGTTAGGCCAGTGATCAGCCACAATCTCATTGAATGATGGAAGAGGACAGAGGAGCTGATTGGCCTACTCCTGTTCCAATGTTGCTATGTTGGAGATTTTCAAAATTTTACTTGAAACATTTACATGTCGTTTGCTTCTGATTTCTTTCTCCTAATTGATTTTTCCGTTCAATCTGTTTCTCTTTCTGTATCTGATTTGATTTTGAGTTTTACCCATTCAATTCTCCATTAGTTCTTCCTCAGTTTATTTCTCAAGCCTTTAATCTTAATTTCTCAAGTTAAGGAGATATACTGTTACTGTCATCATTCATCAAGGTCCCACACATTTGCCCTCATTGCATTTATCAATTTTACACTTCAATTCATAACCTTTTAGTCTTGAAAGGTACATGCTCCAGCAAATTCTGGTCCAATTCTTATTCATTACTGACAAAAAAAAAATGTTGAGAGAGAACTGAAGCACAATGTTGCAAACATTATTCACTTTTAGTTTGGAATTCAAAAAGGCTAGTATCTAAACTGCTAAATCCATTTCTTCATCTCATCTGCAGTTTGTGGACTCAACCTTTCAATTCTACACATTAACTTTTAAGCTGGGTCTAGGGACAGCAATAGTATGTTGGATTGACTAATTCTTGCGATCATCAAAGGAGGACTGGATCATCAGAGTGCCTGTGCAGAACCAGCAACCTAATTGGCATCAATAAATCAACTAGTGATTTTACTATTCATAAAAAACCCAGGACTGGAAAGCGTCACAACATCATAACATTGTGTCTAATGTGATTCTGTTGGAGAGCCGTCTTACAGATTTATGAAGCAGCAGACAAAGGTGTGGGCATCAAAACACATTTTCCTGATGATTAGTCCATTAACAGTTTTACCTTTTTCTGGTTAGTAGGTGCAGGCAACTTAAGTTATCAAAAAAATAAAAACTGACCAGATTAAATCACCATGGTAAATATTCAAATGAATGAACAAACCTTTACTTTAAATACAAGTTTGGTTTAAAAAAGGTACGAGTTGGAAACTCCATGAATCAAGAATTAAAGTTATAAAGGAAATTAATGAAGTTAGGCGCAAAAAGACCAGAGGCATGCTAATTGAAGGTTCCACAGACATGGAGTAAAGAAACAGACCAATCGATGCAAGTTATTGACCGTGGTGATGGGCTTAAATATACATGCACACATAAGTCAAATGTTCCAATTAAAGATCATCAACCTAAAGCATTAACTCTCCACAAATGTTGCCTGACCTGTTTCCAGCACTGTTTTTAATTTAAATATTTAACCTAGTGACGATACAAAAGACTAGTTTCATGCTAACTATCCTAGTTTGCAATAGAGAGGGCTAAGCAATCACACAACCAAAAAGGCCTGCATACCTGCCACACTAATTCGTGAAGAGTGTTGGAAAATTAAACTAGCAGGTGAAGGCTGCTCAAATATCCCAATTGTTAATGATGAGAGAGCCTAGCACATTAATGCAAAATACAAGACCAAAGTATTTGTATCCATCTTTAGCTACAAAAATGATCTATCTTTATCTCCTTCTGAGAGAAGCTACAAATCCCAGTCTTCAACCAATTCAAATCACTGCACACAGTATCAAGAAACAGCTATTGGCATTGAAACCATCCCAGCAATATATTAAACATGCGCTCCAGATTAGGGGGATGGGTCTGGGTGGGATGCTCCGAGGGTCGGTGTGGACTTGTTGGGCCGAAGGGCCTGTTTCCACACTGTAGGGATTCTATGATTAGTTGCACCCCTAGCCAAGCTGTTCCAATACAGCTCTGTTATTGGCAGCTACGCAACAATGTGGAAAATTATCCAGGTATATTAAATATGCCAAAAGCAGGATAAAATCAACCCAGCCAAATACTGTCCGTCATCAGTAATATAAAGGGATGGATCATTAACAGTGCTCTTAAGTATCACTTGCAAAGCATTAAAAAACTGTTCATTGATTGGGTTTGGGTTCCACCACGTCCACTCAGCTCCTAATCTCACTGCAGCATTGGTCCAAAAATGAACAAAAGCGATGAATTCAAGAAGTGAGGGGAGAATGTGTCACATGCTGCCTTGATGTCAAGGGCAGTCAGAGAGGCATCAAGGAGCTCCAGCAAAATTGGTGTCAATGGGAATCAGGAGAAAAATTCTTGGCTGGCTGAAATAATACCTAGCACAATCCAGAAATGTGGCGGGAAGTTTTCCATTTACCTGATGACTGAAGCTTCAGTAACATTTGTGATGATTACATGGCTTTAAGAAGAGTATTTTAATCTTTGTTTTTGAAAAGAGGTTTTGAGACAGAGGTGTCAAGTTGTCTCTTCCAAGCCAATAAAGTCAACAGCTTGAAGCTCCCTGGGTTCTTTCCAATAATGTGAGAACAACAGAACCAGCTTGAATAGGTGGAGTCAGGCTGCCACAGAACCAGGGTTTTCGTCTAGCTTTCAATTGTTGGGGTTTCGAAGTTGGCTGTGGAAGATTTTTCATCTCTCTCTGCCATAGCAAAAAGTGGGAGCGAGCGTGCGCTCTCTCTCTCTGCGTCAGAATTTTCTCTTGGCATTCTTTTCTTCTGGACTGGAGAAACATCACATGCGAGACAATCTATTTTACTGAATTTGCCCTTATCAAGTGTGTGCTTATGGGATGTTACTATATTGGAACAAGTGCTGTTTAGAAGTTAAATAATCTATTTTTCTGTTAATTTTTCCAATAGAGTTAAAGTTATACCAATTCTTCATTCTTTTATTTGTATTTTAACTAGGTATAAGAATAAAGTGTGTCTTGCTTAAAAATGAGTAATATGATCAATTGACTTACATCTGGAACACAGCACCTTACGCTTGCCTTTAAATAAGACAAGAGTTAGGATTTAGGCTATCCTGTTGATATATTTGAAGGGGGTCTGGTCTACGACACACAAAGTTAAACACCATCCAGGACAAATCAGCAAACTTGGCCGGCACTCCTTCCACCACCTTCATTCAACATTTGCCCTTTCTCCATCTGTGCATAATGGCAGTGTGCATCACCATCTACTAGACGCACTACAGAAACTCACCAAAAGTCCTTCAACAGCTAACACCCTCTGCCACATGGAAGGACAAGGACAGCAGATATATGTATCATCACTTGAAAGTTATCCTCGAAGCAACACCAATTTTGTTCTTCACTATTCCTTGGTAAAGCACCTGGAACAACTTTCCTAACAGCACTGTCAGTGTATTTATACCCCAACAACTGCATTGGTTCAAGAAAACAGCTAATACCATTTCCTCATAGCAGTTAGGAATAGACAATAGATGCTTGTGTAGCCAATGACACCCAGGTCTCACATATGAAATGAAAATTAAACATATTCAGAGTAGAGTCAGCTGCTCATTCACTTTGTGTTCACACCTCGTTTGGGGTTTAGAAACAAACCATGATGCCCCAATTGGAGTGAACAGATTTTATCCCTCCACAGCCCACAGCTACTGAAATTTTCTTACTCAGAACATCAATGGAGTGTTATCAGCAGTGGACCTTGTACGTGCCTTGTCTATCAATCTCATCACACACATGGGCAGCCAGTATAACCATTGGGTCCTCAAGACATCTCTGGTTAACAGGAATAAGATCAATAAAATCACCTTTTTCTTCTGAATTTCAACTTACATAGCCCCAACCTGTTCAATCTCTCCTCATAAGACAGGAATGATGTGAGGGAACATTTTCTGAGGTGCTTCTCATCCAATAATATCAGTTTTCAAATAAGGAGACCAAAACTGTTCACAGTACTAAGATGTGGTCTCACTGATAAACTGAAATATCACAGTTGTTACTTACAGGAAGGTTAAAGCAATCATCCAAAATTGAGAAGCATGGAAGTGCAGTCAGTCCTTTGTCAATTGACAATTTGTTGCCCACAGTCCGCAGTACTGTTCATACATATCAAAGCAGCTCAACGTCCATCAGCACATCAAAATCAACATTAATACTTTAATTACTAATTGCATTTCCTTTAGATCATTATATGCATAGTGAGTGAAGCAGCATGCAATAGCTATTTTTATTTCACCTCCACAATAAGCTTGTAATGGATACTGTGAGCGCATCTACGTCCATAAATATTCCCTCTATAGATCTCAACACCAAATCAAAAAATAAACTGTAAAATAAGGCATTATTTTTTGTTATTTCTTTTCTCCCCTCCAGGTACAACTCAATCTGGAATTTTTAAACATGATCAGCCCTCCAGCATTTTGGCCAAGGTCTACATTTCACCGATTAAAAAGATCTGTTGAACAACTATTTAATCAATAGCGAGTATATTGTAACCAAGTTCAATAATACTAGCATGAGCAATAATTACAAATCACCCAAAGGGCCTTTCAAGTATAAGCTTAGCAGGTTATTTGAAGGGCAGAACCATTGCAGAAAATATCCTTTAATTCCTTCCCAAACCATATACAGTATACAGTCCAAAAACAAGAACAACAATACAGCCCTCCAAGCCTGTGCCAACACATTTTGCCCTTCCCTACTAAAACTATATTCATTTACAAGATCCGTATCCCTCTCTTCTCTTCCTATTCATGTATTCGTCCAGGTGTTTCTTGAATGATGCTATTGTGTCTGCTTCCACCACCTCCTCTGGCAGCACGTTCCAGGGACTTACCACCCTTTATGAAAAACTTGCCTCTCACATCTCTTTTAAACTTTGCCTACAAACCTGTGTTCCCTAGTAATTGATCCCTCCACCCTGGAAAAAAGCCTCATACTTTCCGCTCTATCCACGCCATTCACAATCTTAAAAATTGCTATTAGGTCACCCCTCAATCTCCTGTGGTCCAGTGAAAACAAACCCAGTCCATCCAACCGTTCTTCATAGCTAAAATCCCCCATACTAGGCAACATTCTGGTAAACCTTTTCTGTACACTCTTCAAAGCATCCACATCCTTCTGGTAGTTTGGTGGCCAGAAACGTACACAATATTCGAAGCACAGCGTAACTTGTCTATCCTTACACTCAATGCCCCTTCCAATGCAGGCAAGTATGCCATAGGCCTTTTTTACTACCTTACCTACTTGCGCTGCCACCTTCAGTGATCTGTGAACCTGCACACCCACATCCCTGTGCAAATCAATACTGCTAAGGGTTCTGCCATTCAATGCATAATTTCCACTGGTAGTTGACCTTCAAAAATGCATCACCTGTCATTTGTTCAGATTAAACTCCACCTGCTGTTTTTCTGCCCACACCTCCAACTGATCTACATCCTCTGACAATCCTCCTCACTATACACAACTCCATCAATCTTTGTATTGTCTGCAAACACACAAATTAGACTGGCCACATTTTGCTCCAAATCATTTATGTAGACAATGAACAGCAGAGGCCCCAACACTGATCCCTGTGGAATATCACTAGACACAACCCTCTATTCTGAAAAGCATCCTTCCACCACTATCTTCCATTTCGTATGTCTAAGCCAGTTCTGGATCCATCTTGCCAGCTCACTCTGATACAATGTGATTTCACCTTTTGTACCAGTCTGCAATGAGAGACCATATCAAAGGCTTTACTGAAGACCACGTTGACAACATCAACTGCTTTTCCCTCAATCATCTTAGTTAACTTCTCAACAAAACTTGATCAAGTTAGTGAGGCACGACCTCCCCCACACAAAACCAACCAAATTGCTAATAAGTCCATCTGCTTCTAAATACATATAGATCTTGTCCTTAAGAATCTTTTCCAATAATTTCTCCACTACCAACATGAGACTCACAGACCTGTAATTTCCTAGATTATCCCGGCTACTTTTCTGAAACAATGGGACAACATTGGCTATTCCCCAATCCTGTGGGACCTCTCCTGCAGCCAAAGAGGATACAAAGAGGTCTGACAATGCTCCAGCAATTTGATCTCTCGCCTCCCTCAATATTCTGGGGTAGAATAGTAGCAACTTGGCTTAAAAATTCCACATTCTCTTCCGAGATCATCCTCCACCAAATCCTTCTCTTTGGTGAAAATGAAAGTATTCATTTAAGACCTCACCTACCTTTCCTGGCTCCACACAGATCCCTTCTTTTGTCCTTGACTGGGCTAACTCTTTCCCTGGCTACACTCTTACTTTTTACATCTGTATAAAAAGCCTCAGGATTCTTCTTAATACTGTTTGCTAACAACTTTTCATGACCCCTTTCAACCCTCCTAATTCCTTGTTTAAAAGTTCTTTCCTACTTTCGTTATATACTTCAACGGCTTTGTCAGTTCCCATCCTCCCAGACCCGGCAACACTTTTTCTTTTTGACCAACGTTATAACATCCCTGGTCATCCAAGGTTCACGAAACTTGCCATACTTATACTGCATTCTCACAAGAATGTGCTGCGCCTGAACTCTTATCAACTACCATCCGATGTGGATTTACCCTCAAACAGCTGCTTCCAGTCAAAATTCTCCTGTTTCTGCCTAATATTATTGTAGTTCACCTTCCCCCAGTGACTGCTGTTATCCTTATCCATCAGTATCTTGAAACTCATGGTATTATGGTCACGACTCCCGAAACGTTCCCCCACTGAAACTTCACGCCTGGCCGGGCTCGTTTCCCAAAACCAGGTCTAGTATAACCCCTTCCCTGATTAGACTGTTTACGTACTGTGTCAAGAAGCCTTCCTGAATAGTTCTTACGAATTCTGCCCCATCCAAACCCCTAGCACAAAATGAGTCCCAGTCAATATATGGGGTGGGGGGGGGGGGGGGGGGTGGGGAGGGGAGGGGAGGATGTTGAAATCACCCACCACCACAACCCTGCTGTTTTTACATCTTTCCAAAAACTGCAAAGACTGTAATTTCCCTTCTCCAGTCTAGGGGCACCACTGCTACCTTGACTAGGAAATCAGAAACCTTAGTAGAGCTCAGGAATTTGATTTTGAGCTTATAATTAATCTGAATCAGATACACAGTGTCTTCACAAACAGTGATTGGGAAGCTCAAAATAGAACATTTAGAAACTGCAAACAACACTACCAGGATATCACACTAGTGATTATAAGAGGACTTCTTTCATAATTCTGGTAGTAGTGTTAGGTCACAGGAATACTTTGTTTCAATCTCTAGCAATGATGAATTTCTCAAATTACACATAAATAGAGCCACTGCAAATGACTAGAGTGATACGTACGGTGTACTGACATTGTTAACTGAAAAATAGATGGGCTCTCAATGAGCAACACTGCATCTGAAACATTAGCCGGAGCCAATGTTTTGGTAATTTGGCAAGGCCAGCATTTGTTGCTCATCCCTGTGTGCTCACATTTTATACACGAGTATAAAAAAAGTTGGTTGACAGGAAGGAGCAGGTGTTGCTGAGACTGGGGAAACGTAGGAAGTGATGTACCACAGTTCAATGCTGGGTCCACCATGGTCTTAACACAGATTTTAGATTCTAGTAGGGGACATAAATATGTTAACGCACAGGAGATTTAATAAACAATGAAGATTTCAAGATGCAAGCCTAAAAATTAAAATACTATATCAGCTAAAAGTTGTCTGATGAAATTTACTGAGTCTAGATACTGGGAGCAAATACACAAAGATAGACATTTGGCATTCAAATACATATTTGGAAAGTGCTAAGGTAGGTAAATACGAAAGAAAAGGCCAAATGTATTAGAGATCTTATAAATAACATCACAGGCAACAGGGGGAAATAATTATTCCTGGTTTCAAAGAACCATTGGCTAGGGCCCTCTGCGGCTCGGTGGTAGTGCACCGAACCCTGAACCAGGAGGCCAGGATTCAATGTCCCACCTGCCCCAGAGCTGTGTAATAATATCTCTGAACAGGTTGATTAGAAAAATAGATTAAATAAAAGAAACATTGGCTAGAAAAAAGGGTACAATACAAAGTATTTAAAGACTTGTATTAACTTAATTCCAAAACGAGAGTTTGGCAACATCCAGCGTGAAGCCACTGGAATGTTGTGTGTAAATTTTCAGGGAAACTTCAAAGAGGGAAAAACTTAAGTGATGATGAGGGGACTCTCTCTCTCTCTCTCTCTCTCTCTCTCTCTCTCTCTCCTCATGGCATAAAGCCACCTCCTATAGACACATCTGTTTTAAATTTCAGGAATACATAAGGACAGGGATTAAACAGGCAGTTTCAACCTTACTGGAATCAGCAAGCAGAACTCATACATCCAGCCTCAGCTGGAGTGTTAGTCACAACTGAAGAACTATTTCCAGCTGTTGAAGATAAGAGCGATCACTAAATCCAGATGCTGCAAACCAGCTAAAAAGGAAACAGGGCGGGTAGGGGAGACTCTCTCACCTGGAATGCTAAAATCCCATCATGATCAGAAGGCATCAGAAGTACAGAATCTCAACTAATCTGCAAAGCTCAAGATCATGAAGTCCGTGTGCATGTGCGCTCTGCTGGTGTTTCTTCTTCTGTGCTATAAACTAATAAGCTCAGATCTTTCTGATAATTCTAGGCCTCCTGGTTAAATTCGGAAAGATCCTCATAAAACCTTACCTCTAAATAGTTGGACACCAAGGAGAATTGAAATGAATGGGGACAGTTGTGACACACCTTTTGAGTTGGTCCCTACAGAAGTGAATGAGCTTTCAAGATTTTTGTAATGTACAGGAGAATTCTTGGTGGGATTTGGGAAGGATTAGAGGAGGAAGTAAAATTAAGAAAGGTGGAACTGAGTTCACTGCGTAAGTAATTATAAACTATGGCATTATTAATGCTTGATGATATTTAATTCTAAAAACAATAACAGTTGTTTTGTTTAGAATTTAAATAGTGGTGTAGTTCTACCAATTAGTTATGAGGTGTTCAAGTTTACTTTGCAACATTAATGACCCCTAATAGGACTTTTCCTTCTTTTTAAAATTGTTAAACTTGATGCCACTTTTATTCTGACTCTCTCTGCTAATGCCACAGCAATGCACGAGATTAAAATCTATAAGTCTCTTAGATGCTGGATCCAAACTTCTTTGAATCACAGTTCTGCTTCAAGTAATGCATGGGACATGGTGGGCAAAGGGCCTGTTCCAGTTTTGCACTATTCTACGTTCTAATGCACTGCCACTGCTGAAAGGCCTTACAAATCAGGATCGGTAGCAAGCTGCAAATTGAAACAAACAGTCAGACTAATGCTTAACTTGCCCTACTCAATGCTGATATACCTGCATTACCTCTGCTATTTACTGGTTCCTACAAAAGGGTACATTTAGAGGCTTGAAACAAATTTGCATTTCAAATCATCAGAGGACCAATAGCAGCATAAAGCGCAGGCTGACAATGCAGGAGAAAGATATACTTCAGTCATTATTCACTTATAAAAATCAGATTTAAAAAACACACACACACACACACACGGGATATTGAGAAATCTACGCCACATACAACACAGTCCCTGCAATTGAACAACACTCCCCTACAAGTGACTGTCTGCATTTAGCAGCATATGAAAATGACCTAGTTTCAGCTTAGAGGTTTTTACAGCATACAAGCAAGATGTTTTCACTGTCATATATGTACACTAACAATCATTTCTTTCTTCTGCTTGAGCCATAATTGACTGATTTATTGCTGTCTCATGTAGCGAGGTAGTGTAAAGTGTTGTTTTACTTGCAATACAGGTGGATAGTACCATACAAAGCACATCACAGTAGCAGAGTGGAGTGCAGAGAGAGAGAGGGAGGTTGTGTTACAGTACAATTCTTGAGGTGCTGATGGCCCATGCTATCTCATGGATGTCAAGTCTTGAGCTGCTAGATCTGTTCAAAGTCAGTTCCATGCAGCATGATGGTAGTGCCACACAACACAACACAAAGTATTATCAATGTGAAGGTGGGACTTTGTTACCAGAAACAATGTACAGTGGTCACTCTTACCAATACAGTCAAAGGCAGATGCATTTGCTGCAAACAGACTGGTGAGGATGAGATCTCTCTCTTGTTGGTTCATTCACAACCTGTGGCAGACCCAGTCCAGCATCAATGTCCTTTAGGTCCAGACCAGCTTGATCAGTCATGCAGTTGCAAAGCCACTCTTGGTGATGAACACTGATGTCCACCATCCAGAGTACATCTGGGCTGTTTGTCATCTTCAGCGCTTCCTCCAAATGTTATTCAACATGAAGGATCACTGATTCATCAGCCAAGGTAGGGGCCACGTGGTAACCAGGTAGTCATGAGGCTTCACGATATCCAGAATGAACTCTGAAGACTCCCAGGACAATTCCTTCCCAACTGCATACTACTGTGCCAACACCTCTGCTGGGTCTGTCCTGTTGGTGGGACAGGGCAGAGATAGTGGCGTCCGAGACAATGGCTGTAAAGTACTGTGCTCAGAGGTGCACGTATTTTTTCTGGTGGGTTAGATGATCCCATTAAACAATTTCCATAGGGAAGGTTTAACTGAAACACAGAATGGTTACACAGAAGAAAGCAAAGTCGCTGGGTCAAGATCCTGGAATTCCCTCCCTGATGGCACTGTGGGTGAACCCACAACAGGTGGACTGCAGCAGTTCAAGAAGGCAGTTCACCACACCTTCTCAAGGGCAACTAGGGACAGGCAATAAATGTTGGCTAGCAACACCCACATCCCACAAATGATTATATAAATAAAAAAAGGCTCACTATGCCCACATCAGATTGTTGCAAGCTTAACTCACTTCGCCCATCCTTTCCCCTCAGATCTGCAAATTGTTTCTTCAGGCTCTTATCAAATTTCCTTGCAGTTGTTGCCGTTTCTGAAGGGTCCCGACCCAAAACGTCAGCTTTCCTGCTTCTTTGATGCTGCCTGGCCTGCTGTGTTCCTCCAGCTCCACACTGTTATCTCTGACTCCAGCATCAGCAGTTCTTACTATCTCTAAATTTACAACTTCCTTGTTTTTATATTCTGTCCCTCTTTATAAATCCAGGGTCTCGTACATTTTATCCCCTTTCCCAATCTGCTTGCCACATTCAATAACTTACATACATATAACATCAAGTGTCTCTTCAGAATTGTACTCTATTTGATAATGCCTTTATTTATTTTTCTTATCAAATTGACCTTTTCACAGAATCATGGAATCCCTACAGTGAGGAAAAAGGCCCAGTAAGTCCACATGGACACACTCTTTCCTCCACCTCCACCTCCACCTCCACCTCCCCCCCTACTTTATCCCTGTAATTCTGCATTTCCCATGGCTAATCCACCTAATTTACACATCCCTGAACACTATGGGCAACTTAGAATGGCCAATCCACCTAACCCGCACATCTTTGGACTGTGGAAAGAAATCGGAGCACCCGGAGGAAACCAACGGGGAGAATGACCGTCTGGAGGCTTGTTCACCATCTACAAGGCACAAGTCAGGAGCACGAGGGAATACTCCTCACTTGCCTGGGTGAGGAGTGCAACTCTGACAACATTCAAGCAGTTCGATACCATCCAAGACAAAGCAGCCCTCATATTTGGCACTGCATCTACAAATGTTCGCTCCCTACACCACCAGCACTTAATAGCCACAGTGTGTACCATCCACAAGTTGCCCTACAGAAGTTCACCAAAGCTCTTTAGTCAGCACCTTCCAAAACACAACCATTGCCATATAATAAGGATGAGGTTAGCAGATACATTGCAACACTGCCACCTGCAAGTTTCCCTCCAAGCCACTCACCATCTCAACTCGGAAATATCACTGCTCCTTGAGTGTCACTAGGTTAAAATCCTGGGAATCCCTCTTTAACAGTATTATGGGTCTACCTACATCAAATGGACCGCTACCATTCAAACATGCAGCTCGCCACCATCTTCAAGGGCAACTAGGGATCAGCAATCTATGCTGGCCTAGCCAATGAGATCCACACTCCATGAATGATTTTTTTTTAAAAAAAGAAAATCAGCCCTTGCCCTTTTATCTCGGTCTTTCCTATCAACGATCCCAAACATGCCTCCCAAGTAGATTCGCAAATTACATGCATTTCTTTCAAGTTAGTATACCACATTCTGTCCATATCGTCTTCAATGTGCAGAATAGGCACTAAGTACAGATTGGATCACTGCTTTGTAGACCGTTTCCACTCAAGTGTGACCCAAAGCTTTCAGTCCACCTAATTTCAATTATTTCTGGTTTCCACTTTGCCCTTTGCCCCCTTCAGTATTCCAATGAAGTTCAATGCAAGCTCCAAAAAGGACACCTTGGGCCCAAAGTTAACTGTGGAGAAAACTCAATGGAAATATTTACAGACAGCAACCAGCATGCATTTAGCAGCAATGATGACCTACTTTCATAAAAAAAAGAGGGCAGGCTGCAATTGTGGCAGAGGACATAAGTGATAAGATAGTGTCATCTCACACTTCAAACTGATTTGTATTTTCATACTTGCAAATCATAAAGGGAACAATTAAAAATTTAAAAAATAAAACTTCTATCAGTTTTACAGAGTGGATATAGTCATCTTGCAGTTGGGAGAGAAAATAAATTTCAGCCTTGTATCTGTCACTGTAAAATTTTAACCTGTATTAATGATCTTTTATGATGGCTTAGATTTTGCTTCAACATAACTTAGACAGATAATCAAGTGGCACTTGTAACTCACTTTAAGGGAATAAATTTGGTGACCACAGAACCATGGAAGTTTTCAGCACAAAACTACTATTTAACCTGCACACCCAGATCCTTCTACATATCTATGCTCCTGAGAGATGAGGGAAGTCAGGGACAGCTGATCTAGATCGTTCTGGATGCTATGGGGAATGTGCAAGGCTGAGATCTTTGTGGATAGCATCAGTGGAGGTGGTCACAACACAAGTAAAGAACAAACAGGGAGAAAGGGAATTGGTGACCAGTAGACAGAGTAAAAATAGGAGTGCACTGGGTCCATCTAACAGATTTTCTATTTTGATCACTGCTGGGGAGATGCCACAAGAATCATGTGAATCATTTTAGCTATGCTCTGGAAGTGAGATGGGGAAGCAATAATGATATGAAATTCTATCATAAGGGGATGAGATGTTTCTGTGGTCACAAGTGAGGGCAGGATGATGTTACCGCTCTACTGCCAGAGTCAAGAACATCACCAAGTTTCTGCAGGAAATTCTGAAAAGTGAGGGTGAAGCCTAAACTTGTAGTCCACATTTGTACCAGAGGTGTTGGTATGTAGAAAAATGCAGACCAACAGCAAAATGTAGGGAGTTAAGAAATGTATTATAAAGCAGGATGTCAAAAAGATAGGAATAAGAATTATTCCTGTGTTATGTGCTAGATCGATCAGGAGTAGAAGAGGCCAGATGAAGCCAAGGTTGAAAAGATGGTATTGGAGTGGTTTAGATTCCAGATGCACTGGGACTGATTCTAGGGAAGATGGAAACTGTACAAGCTGGGCAGCTTACACACAGTTCTGAAGAGTCATACAGACTTGAAATGTTAACTCCATTTCTCTCTCCACAGGTGTTGCCACACCTGCGGAGTTCCTCCACCATTATGTGTTAATGTTCTGGTGACAGGTTTGAATCCTACCATGTCAGATGGAGAAATTTGAATTTATAGAAATGCAGGATTTAAAAACTGATGTAAGGCATTTATGTTGAATGTCATTTTTTAAAAATCTGGTTTACTGACACCCCCATTTAGGGAAGGAAATCTGGCGTCCTTATCTGGTCTGATTTACATGCAACTCCAGACCTACAACAATGTAGTTCGGTCTAATTGCCCTCTTGGCAATTAAGTACAGACAACTGCCCATGAACAACATTTTTTTAAAAACGTTCTAAAGAAATCACAGTTAACGTTTGAGTCCTCTCTCCACAGGTGTTGCCATACCTGCTCGGTTTCTCTGGCACTTTGTTTTTATTTTAGATTTCCAACATTTTAGTACCTAGCATGACTTTAATCCACACCAAGTGGGCAAACAATGTGACAATGGATGAATTCCTAGTGACCACAAAAGGTTTGTTTTGGACCAGTATATTGAGAAACTAACAAAAGAACAGGCTATCCTCGGACTGACATTTTGCAATAAGAAAGGGCTCATTAATAATCTTGTTATGCTGGGTCCTTAAAAGGAAAAGTGACTATGATAGAATTCTTCATGGGACCGGCAGTGGTGGTTCAGTCCAAAACTAGGGCCCTAAATCTAAATAAAAGGAAACCATGGTAGTATGAAGTATAAGCTGATTCCAATAAATTGAGCAATTTTGTTCAAAGGCATGATGGTGGATGTACAACAGCTAATATTTAAAGAAACTAATCCATGAATTGTAACAGTTATGCATTCCTTTCTAGTGCAAAAATGCAACAGTAAAAGTGGCCCAACCATGAATATCAAAAGAAATATGGCCAGTATTAGATTTGAAGGGGGAAGTCATCAAGTTGCCAAAAAGAAAAGCAGCAAGCCTGAGGATTGTGCAGAGTTTGGAATTCAAAAGGAGGCCCAGAAGATGAAGAGGAGAAAAATAGAGCATGAGTGTGTACTTGCAAGGAATACAAAAGTCAACTGTAGAAGCTTCTGTAAACACTTAAAAAGAAAAAGATTAGTACAGTTCAGTGAAAGCCTTCTGACTGTATGAAGCAGGAGAATTTAAAGGAGAACAAGAAAATGGCAGAGCAATTAATCAATTACTGAAAACAATAAATGCTGGAGATCACAGCGGGTCAGACAGCATCCATGGAAACAGAGAAAGCTAACATTGAGTCTAGATGACTCCATCACAGCAGAGTAATTAATCTTTAATAAACTTTAGTTCTAACACATAATTTCTCAGAAGGAAGCAATTGTCTATTGGGAAGGAGGACTGAAGTAAATTAGTATCAGTAAAGAACAAAGTGATAGAGAAATTAATGGGACTAAAAGTGGAGAACTGCCCAGGATCTGATAACCTGCATCTCAGGGTATTAAAAGGAGGTGGCCTTGCTAATAGAGGATGCATCGGTTGTCAACTTCCAAAAATTCTATTGATTCTGGATTAAGCCTGACAGATCAGAGGGTGACAAATGTAATGCAACTGTTTAAAAAGGGAGGGAGGAAACAGGTAATTACAGAACCAATTAGCCCAACATAATAGTAGTAAAACGCTTGAATCTATTCTATGGATGCAGTAACAGGTCACGTAGAAACCATCAATGGAATTAGATGGTCAACATGTATTAATGAAGAAGAATCATGTTTGACAAACCTACCAGATTTTTTTGAAGATGCAACTAGTACAATAGGCAAGGCAGAACTAATGGATGTGGTGTATTGTGACCTTTAGAAAACTTTTGATAAATTCCCTCATAAGAAGTTAGTGTTTAATTTAAAGCACATGGCATTGTGGACCATATACTGGCATTGATTGAGAACAGGTTAGCAGACAGGAAACGGAGAGCAGTAAATGGTCTCTTTCAAAGTTGAAGATGGTGACTGATGTGGTACTGGGGCTTAGGCCCCAACTATTCACAATACATATCAACTATTTTGAAGAAGGAATAACTACTAAATGGCAAATTGGTCTTCATTACATGAGGATGTGTGTACAGGGGCAAGAAAATGTTAAGGCTGTGCAGGCCAGGGTGAGACCACGCCTGGAACAGTAAGACACGTTTTGGTCCTATGTAAAGGATAGAAAAAGGGTATTCTTGCCATACAGGAGGTGCAAAGGTCTATCAGACTGAACCTGAGAATTTAGAAGAACGAGATGGTGATTTTATTAAAATCTGTAAAGCTCTGGCAGGGCTAGACAGACTGGATGCAGGATCATTTTAGTCTTGAGGTTCTAGAACAAGGGGCAAAGCCATTCCTAGAGGGGTGCAGGACCAAATGAAAATCATGCAGTCTGGGACCCACTTACCCCACTGCCCAAGGGCAAATTAGTGATGTTCCACCAAGATCCATAATTCCACAAAACTTCTTCGCAGTAATAACACCTTGTCGCCTTCAAACCAAACTGGAATCAAAAAGGTCACAGTGCCGCTCGCTTTTTGGAAGTCATCCCTAGCTTTCAACTCTCACAGGACCTATGGGGACTCCAAATACATGGTCACCCCAATCCACCCTACCCTAGGAATGATTCTGACAAGGTTCACACATTCTCAGGATATAGGTAGGCCATTTAGGATCGAGATAAATAGAAAATTCATTACTCAGATGGTGAAAATGTAGAATTCTCTATCAATGTTGTCTGTATTAAGTCACTGCAATTACTAAAGTAATGGATAAGATTTAGACAAATGTTATCAACAAGCATAGGCACAGAGCAAGAGTATGAAATTGAGATACAGAATCAGCCATTATCATATTGAATGAACTGGACGGCCTACTCCTTTCTTGATTCCTAGATTTCTGTTTCCTTCGAGAGCACTGGTGTGGCAAAAGTTTTTTTCTTTAAAATATAGCAATCTGACAGTTTTCCCAATTACCTCTTCCAGCATCATTTATTGAATTCAGTTCCACAATTTGCCACAGATTTGAATACTCAATAGATAGATTGCAAGTTCAATACCATTACAACCATTCTCTTGGAACCAAAAAGACTGTGTGCGCGTGTGCGTGTGTGTAAAATATACAAGATTGCATACATTATGGAAGCAACAGGTTTGATACACTACTTGGTCTTTTCTCATTCTTCTCTTCATAAGTTTGTATAGTAATTTATTAGCTGTTTAAACTTTTAAGTGATCCTAAACTCATGATAAGATTTACATAAAACATCAGTATATTAATGCAACTGGTGTTATTAGAGATGTATTATGGAACTGATGTATTACTGAACTTCGAAGAAGTGCTACAGAGAATTTTCAACAGGATAATAGGATACCCATGCCAACAGGTGCATACTGATGTTTAAGGTAGATACAAGCTGCCTCTCATCCTATCAGGATATCCTTCTATTTCCTACTTGTCGTGTACTATCTTACCTTCCATTAAACTAAACTTTTATCCGCAATAAACATTCCCAATGGTAGCCAATTCTATGTTCTTCCCAATCTTCAGGAAGGCGTTTCTCCAGAGTTTCCTATGGAGTTTATTGATCTTTCCCACAATTTTTCAGAATAATCATAAATATATCAGTCCATTCATAAAGTTAAAGGTGTGCAATAGGTTAGCTATCAGCCTTGCCTTATACATGCTCATTCAGAGGGCTGGTGCAGAGAAAAATGGGCCAAATGACCTTCTTCTACATTGAAACAATTCTGGGATTCTTATTTCATATTTGCAAATCTTCTATAAAACTTTCTACAATGCCACTATATTCCTTTATAACTTCAGACCATAAATGGACATAGTTGGCCAATATCTGATCAGACTAACAATCAATGCAAGTTGAGTGTAAGATCTCTGCTTTTCAACTATGTTCTTTTACAAATTAACCAGAATGCTTAACTCCTTTTTTTAAACATAGCCTAATTAAACAGTCACAGTAGCTTATCAAGCAAAATAAAAAGACTAGTATTCATAGGTCTTTCATGACATTAGATGTCACAAAGTGCTTTACAGCTAGAGAAGTACACTTGATGTGTTGTACTGATTTTAACGTCGAAAAGATCAACCAATGTTGAAAATAACTGGATTAGACCATTCAGTCCCTCGAGCCTACTCCGTCAAGCAGTTAGATCATGGCTGATCTTCTACCTCAACACATTTTCTCACATGGTGCCTACTTCCCTTAAATGCCTTTAAGGATTAGAAATCTCATACACAGAATGCTGGAGAAACTCAGCGGGTCTGGCTGCATCTATGGAGAGAAACAGTTAACATTTTGAACAAAAACAGAAGTTGCTGAAAAAGCTCAGCAGGTCTGGCAGCATCTGCAAAGAAAAAAATCAGAGTTAACGTTTCGGGTCAGGTGACCCTTCCTCAGAATTGATGGTAGCTAGGAAAATGTCAGTTTATATGCAGAAGACACGGTTGGGAGAGTAGGGGCTTAGGAGTAAATGATAGGTGGGGTTAGAGCCCAAAGAGAAAGAAGAACAGTTGGACAAAGGAGTTCATAACGATCTGGCTAAGAAGGTGAATAGCCATTAATGGAGACTGTTAGTGGCTAGGTAGTGTGTAATTGCTATTGATATGTCATATGTGATAATGTGGCCTGGTGTGTGGTATGGGGCTAGGGCATGGGAGAGTTCAGACCCTAAAGTTATTGAACTCCATTGAGTCTGGAGGGCTGCAGGGTCCCCAAGTGGAAAATGAGGTTTTGTTCTTCCAGCTTGCGTTGAGTTTCGCTGGTACACTACAGCATGCCTGAGGCAGATGTTAGCCAGGGAACAGGGTGGTGTGTTAAAGTGGCAGGTAACTGGAAGCTCAGGGTCTTTTTTGCGGGCAGAACGGAGATGTTCTGCAAAGCAGTCACCCAGTCTACACTTCGTTTCCCCAATGTAGAGGAGACCATATTGTGAGCAGCGAATGCAGTAGACTCGATTGTGGGAAGTGCAGGTCAAGTGCTGCTTCACCTGGAAGGTGTGTTTGGGCCCTTGGATACTGGGGAGGGAGGAGATAAATGTGCAGGTGTTACATCTTCGGCAATTCATGTCCAGAATTGGAAAAGTTCATTGATTTCACTTCCAATTTCCACCCTACCCTCACTTTCATTCGGTGTCTCTGACTCCTCCCTCTCCTCGACATCTGTTTCGATTTCTGGGTATAGACTGGCCACAAACATCCACTATAAACCCACCGACTCCCGCAGCTACCTGGACTATAGATCCATAAACCCTGCTTCCTCTGAAGACTGCATCCCATTCTCTCAGTTCCTCTGTCTCCATCACACATGTTCAAATGAGGCCAACTTTGACAAGAGAGCCTCCGAAATGTCCACCTTCTTCCTCAGAGAACTTCCCAGAACCGTTCTCAAAGAACAAAGAAAATTACAGCACAGGAACAGGCCCTTCAGCCCTCCAAGCCTGCGCCGATCCAGACTCTCTATCTAAACCTGTTGCATATTTTCCAAGTATCTGTATCTCTCTGCTCCCTGCCCATTCATCTATCTGTCCAGATACATCTTAAATGACGCTATCGTGCCCAGCTCTACCACCTCCACTGGCAACGCAATCCAGGCACCCACCACCCTCTGCGTAAAGAACTTTCCATGCATATCTCCCTTAAACTATTTCCCTCCTCACCTTGAAATCGTGACACGTAGTAATCGAGTCTCCCACTCTGGGATAAAGTTCCTGCTATCCACCCTGTCTATACCTCTCATGATTTTGTAGACCTCAATCAGGTTCCCCCTCAACCTCCGTCTTTCTAATGTAAATAATCCTAATCTACTCAACCCCTCTTCATAGCTAGCACCCTCCATACCAGGCAACATCCTGGTGAACCTCCTCTGCACCCTCTCCAAAGCATCCACATCCTTTTGGTAATGTGGCGACCAGAACTGTACGCAGTATTCCAAATGTGGTCGAACCAAAGTCCTATACAACTGTAACATGACCTGCCAACTCTTGTACTCAATAACCCGTCCAATAAATTAAAGCATGCCATATGCCTTCTTGACCACTCTATCCACCTGCGTTGCCACCTTCAGGGTACAATGGACCTGAACACCCAGTTCTCGCTGTGCATCAATTTTCCCCAGGGCTTTTCCATTTACAGCATAGGTCGCTCTTGAATTGGATCTTCCAAAATGCCTCACCTCACATTTGCTTGGATTGAACTCAATCTGCCATTTCTCTGCCCAACTCTCCAATCTATCTATATTCTGCTGCATTCTCCAACAGTCCCCTTCACTATCTGCTACTCCACCAATCTTAGTGTCATCTGCAAACTTGATAATCAGACCATCTATACCTTCCTCCAGATCATTTATGCATATCACAAACAACAGCGGTCCCAACACGGATCCCTGTGGAACACCACTGGTCACTGTTCTCCATTTTGAGAAACTCCCTTCCACTACAACTCTGTCTCCTGTTGCCCAGCCAGTCCTCTATCCATCTAGCTAGTACACCCTGAACCCCATGCGACTTCACTTTCTCTATCAGCCTACCATGGGGAACCTTATCAAACGCCTTACTGAAGTCCATGTATATGACATCTACAGCCCTTCCCTCATCTATCAACTTTGTCACTTCCTCAAAGAATTCTATCAAGTTGGCAAGACATGACCTTCCCTGCACAAAATCATGCTGCCTATCACTAATAAGCCCATTTTCTTCCAAATGCAAATAGATCCTATCCCACAGTATCTTCTCCAGCAGCTTCCCCACCACTGACGTCAGGCTCACCGGTCTATAACTACCTGGATTATCCTTGCTATCCTTCTTAAACAAGGGGACAACATTAGCAACTCTCCAGTCCTCCGGGACCTCACCCGTGCTAAAGGATGCTGCAAAGATATCTGTTAAGGCCCCAGCTAATTCCTCTCTCGTTTCCCTCAGTAACCTGGGATAGATCCCATCCGGACCTGGGGACTTGTCCACCCTAATGCCTTTTAGAATACCCAACACTTCCCCCTCCTTATGCCGACTTGACCTAGAGTAATCAAACATCTATCCCTAACCTCAACATCCAAAATGTCCCGCTCCTCAGTGAATACCGACGCAAAGTACTCATTAAGAATCTCACTCATTCTCTGACTCCTCACATAACTTCCCTCCTTTGTCCTTGAGTGGGCCAACCCTTTCTCTAGTTACCCTCTTGCTCCTTACGTATGAATAAAAGGCTTTGGGATTTTCCTTAATCCTGTTTGCTAAAGATATTTCATGACCCCTTTTAGTCCTCTTAATTTCTTGTTTCAGATTGGTTCTACTTTCCCAATATTCTTCCAAAGCTTTGTCTGTTTTCAGTCGCCTAGATCTTATGTATGCTTCCTTTTTCCTCTTTGCTAGTCTCACAATTTCATCTGTCATCCATGGTTCCCTAATCTTGCCCTTTCTATCCCTCATTTTCACAGGGACATGTCTGTCCTGCACTCTAATCAACCTCTCGTTAAAAGCCTCCAACATATCAAATGTGGATTTACCCTCAAACAGCTGCTCCCAATCCACATTCCCCTGCTCCTGCCGAATTTTGCTATAGTTGGCCTTTCCCCAATTCAGCACTCTTCCTTTAGGACCACTCTAGTCTTTGTCCACGATTATTGTAAAACTTACAGAATTGTGATCACTATTCCCAAAGTAATCCCCTACTGAAACTTCAACCACCTGGCCGGGCTCATTCCCCAACACCAGGTCCAGTATGGCCCCTTCCCGAGTTGGACTGTTTACATACTGCTCTAGAAAACCCTCCTGGATGCTCCTTACAAATTCTGCTCCATCTAAACCCCTGACACTAAGTGAATCCCAGTCAATGTTGGGAAAATTAAAATCTCCCATCAACACCACCCTGTTGCTCCTACATCTTTCCATAATCTGTCTACATATTTGTACCCCTGTCTCACGCTCGCTGTTGGGAGGCCTGTAGTACAGCCCCAACATTGTTACCGCACTCTTCCTATTTCTGAGCTCTGCCCATATTGCCTCACTGCTCGAGTCCTCCATCGTGCCCTTCTTCAGCACAGCTGTGATATCCTCTTTGACCAGTAACGCAACTCCTCCACCCCTTTTACCTCCCTCTCTATCCCGCCTGAAGCATCTATATCCTGGGATATTTAGTTGCCAATCTTGCCCTTCTCTCAACCAAGTCTCAGTAATAGCAATAACATCATACTCCCAGGTACTAATCCAAGCTCCAAGTTCATCTGCCTTACCTACTACACTTCTCGCATTAAAACAAATGCGCCTCAGACCACCTGTCCCTTTGCGTTCATCATCTGCTCTCTGCCTACTCTTCCCCTTAGTTACACTGACCTCATTATCTAGTTCCTTACAGGCTTTAGTCATTACCTCCTTACTGTCCACTTACCTCCTCATTTGGTTCCCATCCCCTGGCCACATTAGTTTAAACCCTCCCCAACAGCGTTAGCAAAAGCAGCCCCTGGGACATTGGTTCCATTCCTGCCCAGGTATAGACCGTCCGATTTGTAATAGTCCCACCTCCCCCAGAACCGGTCCCAATGTCCCAAAAATCTGAACCCCTCCCTCCTGCACCATCTCTCAAGCCACTCGTTTATCCTGCCTAGTCTTTCATTTCTACTCTGACTAGCATGTGGCACTAGTAGCAATCCTGAGATTACTACTTCTGAGGTCCTACTTTTTAACTTGGCTCCTAACTCCCTAAATTCTGCTTGTAGGACCTCATCCCATTTATTACCTATATCATTGGTGCCTATATGCACCACGACAGCTGGCTGTTCACCCACCCCCTTCAGAATGTCCTGCAGTCGATCTGAGACATCTCTGACCCGTGCACCTAGGGGGCAACATACCATTCAGGAGTCTCATTTTTGACCACAGAACCACCTATCTACTCCCCTTACAATCGAATCCCCTATGACTATAGCCCTTCCACCTCTTTTTCCCGCCCTTCCGTACAGCAGAGCCAGCCACGATGCCATGAACCTGGCTACTGCTGCCTTCCCCTGGTGAGCCATCTCCCCAGCAGTATCCAAAACGGTATAACTGTTTTGGAAGGAGATGACTGCAGGGGACACCTGTACTGCCTTCCTGCTTTTTTTCTGCCTTTTGGTCACCCATTCCCTTTCTCCTTCATCAATCCTAATCTGCGGTGTGACCAGTTTGCTGAACATGCTATCCACGACTTCCTCAGCATCGCGGATGCTCCAAAGTGAGTCCATCTGCAGCTCCAGAGCCGTCATGCGGTCTAACAAGAACTGCAGCTGGACACACTTCCTGCACGTGTAGGAGTCAGGGACATCAGCCGTGTCCCTGAGCTCCCACATTGAGCAAGAGGAGCATAACATGGGTCTGGGATCGCCTACCATTTTTACTCTTAAGCTTAACTTTGTCCTACTATAATATCAAATACTAGATAAATGAAGTGAAAAAAAACAATTGTACCAAATCACTCTACTTACCAGCACACTATAAAAAAAAAAGAAAAACACTTACGTTATCACACACCAGAGTCTTTTTTTTGGTCAGAGGAGGAGGGCGGCTGGTGGGAGACACTACAGGTGTAGTGTTTCGGGTTTAGCCACTGCCCAAATATATCAGTTCACTCACATTCCGAGAGCGCAATTCGACCGCTGCCGAAATGAAGAACTTACCTCCCAGCAGGCCCCTGGTCCTCGCTCTCACTGCTCCCGCTGCTGCAAAAAATGGAGGCCACTGACTGCACTGATTGTCAGCAGGGCCCTCAACCAGGTCCGACCCATCTCCCGCACTACCGCCCTCACACCCTCTCTTCCCTCTTGCAACAGCGATAGGTTACCATCCCACCAGCATCTACATCCAGAAAATCAGTTGCCACTTCCGCCACCTCCGGACACGTATTCCCCTCCCCTCCTTTGTCCATCTTCCACAGGGACCATTTCCTTCGGGACACCCTGATCCATTCTTTCTTCAATCCCAACATTCCCCCCCACAGCCCCACGGCACCTTCCCCTGCAACCACCGTTGGTGTCACACCTGCCCATTTACCTCCTCCCTCCTCTCTATCCAAGGGCCCAAACATACTTTCCAGGTGAAGCAGCACTTCACACAATCTAGCCTACTGCATTCGCTGCTTACAATGTGGTCTCCTCCACACTGGGATAAACAAAGCATAGACTGGGTGACCGCTTCACAGAAAATCTACATTCTGCCCACCAAAAAAAAAAAGGCCCCAAGATTCCAGCTGCCTGCCACTTGAACACACCACCTTGTTCCTTGGCTAACATCTCTGTCTCAGGCTTGCTACAGTGCAATGGTGAAGCTCAGCACAAGCTGGAAGAACAACACCTCATTTTCCGCTTGGGGACCCTGCAGTCCTCAGGACTTGATATCGAGTTTAAAATGAACTTTCCCATTCTCTACCCCATACCCCACACATCAGGTCTCATTATCACATAGCTGGGGCGGGGGGGGAGGTGGCGCGGAGAAGGTGGTTCAGTTGTTACCATTGCTGCCTCACAGCACCAGCAACCTGGGTTCGATTCCACCCTCAGGCAACTGTCTGTGTGAGGTTTGCACATTCTCCCAGTGTCTGCGTGGGTTTCCTCCGAGTGCTCCAGTTTCCACTCATAGTCCAAAGATGTGCAGGCTAGATGGATTGGCCATGCTAAATTGCCCATAGTGTCCAGGGATGTGTAGATTAGGTGGGATGCTCCGAGGGTCGGTGTGGACTTGTTGGGCCAAAGAGCCTGTTTCCATACTGTAGGGATTCTATGATTCAGCCTGCCATTATACACCAGCTATTGAGGTTGGTTGGCTCGCCGAGCTGGTTTCTTGTTTCGCAGGATGTTTCATTACCATGCTGGGTAACATCCTCAGTGCAGCCTCGGATGACGCATTGGTGTGTTTTCCCACCTGGTTTTTAAACTCTGGGGTCTGTTGAGCTGGATCGCCTCACTTCCGGTTTTCCTTTGCAGTGGAATGTATATATGGGGTCAAGTTCAATGTGTTTATTAATAACCCTATATACATGGCTCATGGACAGGACCAATGTCATCTACAAGATCCCCTGCAGAGACTGTGAGAAACTACATCAGACAAACAGGAAGGAAACTAACAACAAGGGTACATGAACACCAACTGGCTACAAAAAGACACGACCAATACTCACTCATCTCAATCCACATGGACAAGGAGAACTACCATTTCGACTGGGACAAGCTAGGCAGAGACAGGCACGAGAATTCCTAGAAGCCTGGCACTCCACGAAGCATGCTATTAATAAACACATTGAACTTGACCCCATATACATTCCACTACGAAGGAAAACCGAAAGTGAAGCAATCCAGCTCAACGGACTCCAGAGTTTAAAAACCATGCGGGAAAACACACCGACACTTCTTCGAGGCTGCACTGAGGACGTTACCCAGCATGGTAACAAAACTTCTGCGAAACAAGAAACCAGCTCGGCGAGCCAACCAACTTCAACACCCAGAACCCGAGCTACGAATCTACTCCAAAACCTTAGACACCATCCATTGTTAGTCACTAACAGTCTCCATTAAGAGATATTCACCCTCCTAGCCAGATCATTATCAACTCCTTTGTCTGTCCAACTGTTCTCTCTCTTTGGACTCTATCCCCACATCCTCACCTATCGTTTACTCCTTCCCTCTTCTCCCCACCCTTTCTTCTGCATATAAACTGATATTTTCCTAGATACCGTCAGTTCTGAGGAAGGGTCACTGGATCCAAAACATGAACTCAGATTTACACTCGGATGCTGCCAGACAGCCTGAGCTTTACCAGCAATTTCTGTTTTTGTTCTGTTTACAGCATCCGCAGTTCTTTTGGTTTTCAAGTTACCATTTTGAGTTTGGCATGACTCTTCAAAACAGAAATATATCAATATTTGATTTAAATATATTCAATGACTAGGTCTTCACAGCCCTCTGGGGTAGAAGGTTCCAAACCTTCAGCGCCCTCTGAATTTTCACTCAGCAAGCTTCCAATAAAAGTAATGTGATAATAATTAGATACCAGTTTTAGTAATTGCTGGTTGATTTTTAGCACAAGATTCTCAATAAGGGATCATACACATTGAAGTATTATGGTATAACAGACTTTTGAAACATTAAATATACTTAAATGGTAGTACTTCCAACCCAACTGATGGCTGGTTGGAAATTGAAAAAAAAAATGTGGTTCAGATTCCAAGTTCAGAATCTTAAGCCTTATGAATCCAAATATTGAATTATAAAACTAACTTTTAATACATTTCTGTCACTCCCTTATCATTCCCACCTACCTTACAATTCACATAATCCTGCATTATGTAACTATATAAACTGTTCAAATACAATTGCATAACAAAAACTTCATTAACTTGTACTTTATCAAAAATTTAGTTTCCCTTAATTAGCTCCTTTTCTATTAACTCCATTTCTTCTTATCTTATCAACAGTTTGTTTTATTCAACATAATTGGTATTTCACCAAGCAAGACTTTTTGTTATATATTTGTTTCTGTAACATTCGTACCAATTAAAAATAGGACAAACATTAGGCCAGAGACTTTCCCAATGCTTACTGGACTTTCCATCCTGTTATCTAATCATTTAAGTTCTTTGAAAGATGAGTATTCAGTTAGATCTTTCCTTACTTCATTCTGAAACTAACCACAACTCTAGAGTTAGCCCTGGTCTAAGCTCAGTTGCACTTAAATTTGACCTATACTTCCTGATTAGCAGGCAATGATTAAATGCAAACGTTACTATTATAGTGGCATATACAGTCACTGGAATGAAACAAACGTTTTTCTGCAGTTCTGTTGGAACCTAAGAGAGCTGGAGACTTCCAACAGAATGTAACACTCTGGAGAAAACTCCCACATATCTGTGAATGTCAAAATAAGGACAAAGCAGCTTATTTGCAGTTGTTATATAGACAGGCACACATTTAGAATTCATCCAAAATACAAGGTCTGTAAATCACAGAATTATGTCATCACTGGTCTCATTCAGCACATTGGCATCAATGCTGCAGAGGATTTTTACACACAAGTCACATGTTTAAACCTGCAATGAATATATTTGTTTTGCAATGATCCTTATTATCTCAAATTCATCCAACGTTCTCCCCTGTGACAGATCTATAATCACCAATTTTCCACTGCTAGTATTATAGAGTTCAAAGTTTTTTTTAAGATGTGACCCAAATTGGGAAGGTCAAAAAACTTAATTGCAATGATAAATAATTAATTCCAATTTATTGAATACCTACTAATACTGCATCAGGCAGGAAATAGAATTGAAAGCTATTAAAGGATTTCAGTACTCAAATCAGTTAAAGCACAATCAGCACTGCAGAAAAGCTTTGCTGTGTTACACAAAGCCCTCAGTGGAAAAAAAAAGTCAGAAAATTGCATTCTAAAAATAGCCACAGTAGTGCAAAGATGACCTTAAAACTTCCACAGTAAATGAATGCAAACGGAAGATGGATCTTGTCTCTAGAATACTTTAACCCTAGAAATGCCAATTTATTTTTGCTTACTTTCCAAAGATTAATGCTTTCACAATTTTCTTTCAAACCCTATGGGAGTTGAAAATGAAAAGTACAAATTTAATAATGTGCTCTTTAGCCCATTCTCAAAGGCGGCAATTCCATTCCTTTGGAGGGGATGATGATAAGCTGTGTTCCTAAACGGTATGGTCACATGGTAAAAGAAAATCACACATAATTTTAAGAGTATTTCAGAATTTCCTTGGAGAGAGTTAGTTGCATGGCGGACCAGTGCTGGCGGAGTTCCTGATCAAGTGGACTGTTTGGTCCTGGATTACATCTATCTTGATTAGTTTTGTTGGAACTGCTCCCATCCAGGCAAGATTATAAAAAAGGGAAAAAAAAAAAATCCAGGAGTAGGCCATTTGGCCCTTCGAGCCTGCTCGGCCATTTATCCCGACTCCTGTTGGTTGGTCAATCCCCTATCCAAGCTAACATACTATTCCTTAACCACTTGCGATCTTACCCGTGTATTAACCGTTGAGGTACATTATCATTACATATTTGAATAACTAGCAAATTAGACAAACACAATTTATGCTTCACAAAATTTATGCTTCACAAAATTTACTGATCTGCTGTATTGCAAGAAAGACTTCACATCAAAAGGATGGTATTCTGACACTGAATTCTCCTATTTTTGCAGTGGATTGTCAAACCAGATAACGTGCTTAAACCCCGGAGTGCTTCAACCCTAAACCAAACAATAACTTTCTAACACGGACAAGAATGCTACCCAATGAGCCACGTGGAAAATGCTGGACATCAGAGTTAAATCATATCAAGAACATCACTTGGCAATGACATTTTATTATCCCTAAACTTACAAAGGTGGGTATCATTGTTATGCAAAACAGGTGAAAGCTGTAAATGAGTATGTCAGTATTCACAATTTATTAAAGCCATCAATGAATCAAAAACAAATACCAGGTCTTGAGTCTGGGCAAGATATTCGGACCACATACACATCTCATGACATTTGCAAGGGCACAAAATGGCTGAGGAAAGAGGAGATAATGAAAGGATTAAAAAAGGCAGTTTTGACATACTGAATCAGCACTAATCCTTCAGAAGAGCAATCCTATTTGTCACACTCACCAGCCTTTTCCAAAAAATCCTTACATATATTTTTCTCTTTCAATTGATTGAAGAATTCCTCTTTTGAAAACAATTAAATCTCTTCCCATCACCAAATCAGTTAATGTATTCCAAATGCAAATCACTCAACGCAAAAGCAAGATCCTCCTTGTGTTAAATAATGTTAATCTGACAGAGGAGGTGCGGGGCATGATTCTTGAATCATTGCAGTCCATGCAATTGAAGGCGCTCCCACAGCATTGATGCAGTGGTACCATCCCTACCTTTCAGCCAGAAGGCCAATGTTTAAGGCCTAGAAATGCATCATACTCCAGTGGTGCAACGTAACATCCCTGAACAGATTGATTACAAATACATAGAAAGTAGGAGAAGGCTGCCTTTTGAGCCTGCTCCACCATTCAATATGATCATGGCTGATCCTCTATCTCAATGTCATATTCCCGCTTTGTCACCATACTTCTTAATACCTTTAAAAATCTAAAAATTCTCTTTTTTGAACATATTCAATGCCTTGGCCTTCAACAGTCTTCAGCGGTGGAGAATTCTATCCCATGTCCTGAGTGTGTTCCATTTCTAGAATTCCCATCGTCCCTGCATCTCACATGTCCATCCCTGCTTGAAACAGAATTTTATTAGTTTCCCTTTCATCCTAAATGTTAATGAATACAAGCCCAGTCAAACCAATCTCTCCTTATAGGAGTCCTGCCATCCCTGGTATCAGCCTAGTGAACCTCTGCTACACTCCCTGTATGGCAAGTATACCTTCCCTTCGGAAGAGAGATCTTAAATGCACATAATATTCCAGGTGCAGTCTCACCAAGGTCCTGTATAACTGCAGTAAGATATCCCTACTTCAAGGTCAAATCCTCTTGCACTGAAGGCTAATACAGGATTTGACTCCCTAATTACTTACTGCACCTGCCTGGCTACTTTCATTTATTGGTGTACCAGGACATCCAGAAGCCTTTGAACATCCAAACTTCCTAATAGATTACCATTCAAATATTTTTTCTTCCTACTTTTCACACCAAAGTGTACAATGTTACATTTAGCCACATTGAACTGTGTCTGCCACGTGTTTGCCCACTCACTCAACTTTTCTAAGTTACCTTGAAGCCTCTCTGCCTCTTCCTCACAACCCCATCCGGTTTTGCATCTTCAACAAACTTGGGAAAGTTGCATTTACTTCTCTCATCCAATTCATTTCCATATATCATGAATAGCTGCGACCCCAAACAGTGACCCTTGCAGTACCCAATTAGTCACTAGTCACAGCTAGCCACTCTCAAAACAATCTATTTATTCCTAGTCTGTTCCCTAGCTGTCAACCAAAGATCCTTGCTAAATACGTTTCCCCTTCCCATGGTACTGTATCACGAAGGCAATGTGGAATTAAGCGTGTTAATGTTTAACACCCGTTGGAATGTCCCTATTTTTCTTACAAGAAAATATCCTAAACTCAGTTCTACAAGTGTAACCCCCTTTGTTTTCCTGAGACTACGTCCTCTTTGCAGAAATGTAAATCTGATCAATTTAACTTTCCTGTAAGCCAAGTTTCTTGGGTGCTATCTCAAGTATCCTACATTTAAGTGCCAAATCGCAAAAACAAAAGTTAAACAATACCTCAGGTCAAAGGTGCATAAAAGAAACTTGGCAAGTGAGGGAAGATACTACAGGCAGTAGCGAGCATCATAGAGCATGAGCCTTGGTGGAAAATGGGTACAACAACAGAGATGGTGAGAGTGCAAGGTATTAGACACAAATGGTGGAACCTATGCTGGAGGAGAGGTGGTCATTGGCCTTTTTCCTACACTATTGTGCACTTGCCCAGATAGTGGAGACTGCCATCTGAGTTAGTGCAATCTCTGAGCAGGCTAGCGTGAATTGGAGTTATAGCCTCCACTGCTAGTGTCCTGGGGCAGCAAGACATTCTACATCTGCACCACCCTGTCCAGGCCCTTAGCCACAAAATAGGGTACTAATTTCCCATCTGCCACATTCTGAGAAAATGTTAGGAACAGTACAGGGCAGCCTAGACTAACAGTACTTAGGTAGGTGGACAACAAGCTTTTAAAGATGGCATAGACACAACATATGCACTTTCAGTGGATTTCCAGTGAGTGGCAAGTTGTTTCAGGAACAGCGCACGTTAAAATGAGGCTAGAACCAGACATGAGACATGCCGTAGGACTGTGGTAGGTAATTAATAATGGGCATTTGAAAAATAAGAGCAAGAAACCTCACTGGGTATAGCAGCGAGAATCCCTCCAAATCCTCGATACAACATGCACTTAGCCCAAAAAAAAAGCATGGTTCAGCCATACATATAAATTCTCCTTGTAACCATCTCCCCTCCCCTAAATCTCTTGTTGGCTTCTGTACATCTTCCATTCCTCTATCCAGCCTCAGCCATTCCTTCATGGAGCCATTCAGGTCCTATCTTTCATAATGCTCTCCCTGAGCCATTCAATACCACCCAGCCCTCTTTTTAACAGGATCTATATCCCCACCTTTTTGACCAAATATTCAGTTTTTAATCCTTTTATTTCCTTTGACTCAGTATGCAATTTTGTTTGATAATATCTACATGAAATGCTTAGGACAAGATAATACATTAAAAAGGTACCATATATATGCAAGTTGTTATGAACGCAAAGCTTCAACTTATTTCGATTCTGACGACATCATACTACTGCATTATCTATTTAATTAAAATTTTAATTAGGACGTCCAGAACCTTGGTGTACCTTCTCCCATCCCCATTTATTACCATTTAGATGATGATAGCAAAACAAAAATGCAGTTGAAGTGAATAACCTTACACGTAACCACATTATATTTCATCTGCACGACATTTGCCCACTCATTCAACTTGTCCAAATCACAACGAAGCATCTCTGCGCTCTACATTCAGTTCACCCTTCCACCCAGCTTTATGTCATCTGCCAATTTGGAGATATTATACTTGGTTCTCTCATCTAAATCATTCATATTTATTGTGAATAGCTGGACTTCAAGCACCCATTCTCATGATAGTCTACTGACCTGTTTATTTCTACTGTTTCCTGTCTGCCAACAAGTTCTCCATCTACAATACGGGTCTATAATTTCACGTTTTCTCTCTACCTCCATCTTTTGTTTTAAATAATACATTAACTAACCTCCAATCTATAGGACAATTCCAGAGTCTAAAATCATGAAAGATCACCACCTATTTTCTACGGCCATTTCCTCAAGTATCCAAGGATGTCAATTATCAAAGCCCAGGGATTTATTAACCCTTAATCCCAATTATCGTAACACCATTTCCCTATTAATATTTATTTCCCTCAGCTTCTCCCTCTCTCAACCCTGTGATCCCCAACATTTTTTGGGACATTACTGGTTCTAGGAATTGAGGCAGGCCAAGTACAGAATGCCAGAATGGGGAAAAAGCAATCATAATGTAATAAGGTTCAAGATTAAGTTGGAAAAGGATAAAAACAAAATCAGTCAAGTATTAAGATCTCAGAGTGGAAAAGGGCAGATTTTAACGGTCTAAAAGTTGAACTGGAGCAGATTGATTGGAAATACATTTTGGTGGAAGCAAGTGGATAAAAAAAAAAGGGACCCTATCAAAAGGGAGAATAGGATGTAAGCTAGGTACTTACCCTTGAGAAATAAATATGGGGTATCCAAAGTTAGAGTAACCTGGATGAACCAATGATACTGATGAGACAGTAAGGAAGAAAGAGGTAAATGATACATATTGGAATAATAATACCAATAGAAATAAGGAAGAGTAATCTCAATCACAGGAGAGGGGCTAAGTTTGCAATGTGGAAAGCTAAGAGGAAGCACGAGAAAAGGATGGCAGGCTGTGTTAAAACATACAGTAAAATGTTCTTCAAACATATTAATAGTAAAAGAGTAGCAAAATGATAGATTGGGGCCCATAAAGGAAGAAGCAGCACACACTTCACACTAAAGCAAAGTGTACGACAGAGGTACCAAACAAATACTTTGCTTCTGTCTTCAATGGTGACAAATTAGAAAATGGTGACAATGGCACAGTTGAAAATGTAGTTGTTGAGCAACTGAGCAGTATAGTGATAGGTCAAGAGGTGCTAAAAAGGCTGGCAGCACTCCAGGTAAAGAAGCTGCCAGTCCCGGATGGGGTACATTACAGCTTTGTATCTTATTGGAAGCAATTTACATTTGTCCTCATTAATTTTTTTTTCTCTCTTCACACACCTACAGAAGCTTTTACTAATCAGTTTGTATGCTACCTTCAAGCTTGCTGTCATGCTCTATTTCTCCACTGTTAATCAACCCTTTGGTGGTCCTTCCCTGAAATCTAAACTGTTCCAAATTCCCAGTTCTGTTGCTGCTTTTGGTCAATTTGTATGTCCCTTCCTTGGATCTAATACTATCCTTAATTTCCTTTGTTAGCCATATTTAGGCCACCTCTTGTGTGGCACAAAACAAGATTGAACAATTGTTGCCATTCCTCCATATACTCTTCAAATGTTGGTTTTTGCCTCTCCACCATCATCCCCTTCAGTAATTTTGAGAGGGGGAGAGGATTATGAGGAACATTGGGTCAGCCTCAGCTGTAGTAGGGTGTTCAGTTTTGGGCTCCACACTATAGAAAAGTGCACAACAGATCTGTGAAAGGTTCTACAAATGAAAGACTTCAGTTATGCAGACAGGGTGGGTTAGTAACATTTTTTATTCTCGCAAGAGCTGCCATTCCTCAAGACAGGCAAGAACCAAGAAAGGAAAGAGAAAACAATTTATCAGAACAATGCTGCTCCAATTCTTCCAAGCAGAAATGAATGATGCTCCTGTACTCTTCAACATGCAGCCTATTGGCTGGGGAGATAAAATGTGCAGGTCTGCGCTCGTGAACTAGGGAGAAGTGTTGTGGATTGCATGCAATTAGAGGTGCAAAAATTAACACATTAACATTAAGTAACATTAACAATAGAGAATCAACTTCAAGTTTTGCATATCTAGATCATGATAGCTACAAATAAGTTAGCAGGATGTGAAAAACATAAATTAATTTCCAATCATTAGCCCTATATCATATGCCTTATAAAATCTAATCATTAAAATGATCAGCGCAAAATTAGTCTTATAGGACAGGGGGGAAAAAAAAAGGAGTGAGTTACTTCCCTTAGTGGCAATTCTTCAGAAATGTACTTTGAAGCAAGCAGCAAGAGAAAGTAAAACAAAACAATAATCTGGTGTAGCTCGTATCTATAAAAGTACAGGTCCAGAGCTGCTGTGAAATGAATGGGCCAACACTGACAGACCCTCCAACCTGGCATCTGAAGCCATTCAGTTCCATCATTACCTTCTCAAAGCAACTAACGATAGACAGCCTGTATCAGTTACCAGAGACAATATTCACTTCCCAAGAGTCAATAAAAATTGGGACCAAATGTCTATTTTCAATTTCTGACCTTTTATAAAAGTGCCTTATAAATGAGAACCAATTTTTGTTAAAAAAAAATTAAACTGCAATTGTGCTGCAACTTTGAATCAAATAAAAATAGATCAGGCATCCTTGCACTCCCAGCCAGCACAATTCCATCCACCATTGACCCTCAGGCATGCAGGGTTAGCACTGGTAAAGTACCCAGACAGCAGCCCAGTGCACATGAAAATCCAGTCCAAAGTCTTGTAAAATCTTTCAAATAAAAAAAACGTCAAAAATAAGGCCTGGATATCAAAACCTTCTTTTGAAATTCTAAATTCTGAGTTGGTAATTTCAAATTGTTTGACACTACTTAATTCTATTCTTCCAAAACTGAATTCTAAATCCTGTTACAATGTAGTCTTAACGACACAGGTAGTGTTTATTAATAGTCTCCCATTGCACAGCATTTTTCTACATTCCCACTCATTTGCCCTGGAGCTCCATAAGCAGCAACTAGAGCAGCCTGTATTCCAGAGTAAAATGAGATTTGACTTCTCACTGAGCTTGCTTAGATATCTAAATAATTCCTAAATCAAGCTATTCAGTGCAGAGAACGACTGCAATCTGCTTTTCTTTAAAATAGCAAAAATAGGAAAATCAGATTTGTTTAGATATTCTACTGGTACATAAAAAGGAAAAAGATTAGCAGACACAAGTACAGCTCACACAGAAGCATCAATGGAATAAACTACAATGAAATGTAAGCAAAAGACAATAACCAAATATTTTAAATCTGGTTTCACAATAGGAGGCACAAAAAAATCCCAAAAATTGTAGGAAATCAAGGGATCTTAAAGAAGGAGCAACATTATAGTTGAAAAATGTATTGGAAAAATTAGTGGGCCTAAAAAGTGGACAAATCCCCTGGACCTGCTGGCCTACATCTTTTAACAGGTGGCTGGAGCAGTAGCGGTTGCATTGGTATTGATCTATATTTAAGGCAGAGTTAGACAGATTTTGATCAACAAGGGAATCAAGTGTTAGAAAATGGAGTTGAAGTAATGATCAGACCAGTCGTGATCTTATCGAATGTGGAGCAGGATCAATGGTCTAAGTGGCTTATTCCTCTTCTAATTTCTTATGGCAATATTGCAGAGGTCCCTAAACTCTAGCATGATACTCATGAATTGGAAGGTGGCCAATGTAACAGCTTATGCTTATTTAGCATCTTCAATGCAATGAAATATTCTTTCATTGGAGCATTTAAAAAATACTACCTCCTGTGTATTTTGTGGTTATAACAGATGACCAAATGCACGGTCAAAGAGAAAGCAATTAAAACGTGTGGGGGAAAGCAGAAATGAGGAGGATCAACCAACCTTTCTGGATGACTGAACATGCTTAAAAGACAGTATTATCTAATCCTGCTCTAATTACTTGTAGATACTTTTGAATAAACCTGTTTAGGAATGTTATGAAACATCTCTAGAACAGGTAGGACTTGAACCCAGGCCTCCTGGTTCAGAGGTAGGAACACTACCACTGTACCACAAGAGTCCTTCCAATTTTTTATATTCTATTTTAAAGCACTGGCTCTTAATTGAAATACAGTTCTGTTAGCAGCAGTCTACTATTTGACTAAGCAATTGTTTGTTTCGTCTTGTTGGATTTCAAATCTTTGCTGTCATTCAGATGACCTTCCTTCCCTGCTAGAATGTGTTTGTTGGGGTGGAGGCAAGAGAGAGGAGATCAGAATCAGACTTAGTTGTGATACCCATCAAAAATTGGTTACAACATTCAAAATCAGATTGTCAGCACCAAATATAAATTGCTAATTCAGAGTAACCACTAACCATCTTAACCAGTAAGGGGGAAACTGTATTGAGAAAGGGACAAGATAGGGCAAAATACAATGGTTGATATTCAAAGGGATAATGACTAGTTTGAAATATGGAGGAGGCAATTTTCTCCCAGTTCTCAGGAATTTGCTCATCTAACTATTTCGATCACATGGCCATTAGTGGCAGTGGTAAACAATTTACTCAACTCGACTGCATTATTAAACATGATGGCTAAATATAATCAGCTCTGATGCTTGATCTAAATAATTATTGGTTGAATCATGCTGATGCTTTTTTCTGACTTAGATGTTAATTCACTAAAGTAAGCTGTGCAAAATAAACAGCCTAATAGGAGAGTGCAATTTATGGTCCTAATCCCTTAGGTATGGAACACATGGTGGCTGTGATCGGCAGACAATAAAAATATCAAAGCCACGAAGTACAGAACTAGCTTCTCATTTATATAGATTCCTAATTCAAACTCCCATTATGAACTAAACTGTATGAACTGGTCCTTGCAGCATCCCATCTTCCCAACCCTTCTCTTCCTGCTCCTCCACAACATAATCTCACCCACAATCCCAACAGCTCACTTACAATAAAGTGACACTAGGGACAGCACTTATGTTTAGTCATACATGGGAAGTGGATGTTGTTCACTGGGTCAGCATTTATTTCCCATCTACAATTGCCTCGAGGCCAGATAAAAGTAAACCACACTGCTATGGGTCTAGTGTCACATGTAGGCCAAGCCAGGCCAGGTAAAGATGGCTGATTTCTTCCCATAAGAGACATTAGTGATCCAGGTGGGGTTTTACAAAAAATGGCAGTTTCCCATGGTTGCCATTGGGCTAGTTGCTATTATTCCAGATTTTGTATTGAATTCACATTTCATCACAAGCTCTGGTGGGCTATGAATCCATTTCCCAGAGCACTGGCCTGGAGTTCTGGATTGCTAGGCCAATGTCATTACGCTTCCCCATGATAACCCCATGTTATCAATCTCTTGCTTCATATGGGATCAGTATAAATGGAGGGTAATTGGCTCTGAGTATTAGCAATTTAACACTAAGCAACCATAATAAATTTGCAATAGACACTAAGCTAACTGCGAATGTGTTTTGTGAGAATTATGCAAATTGACTTCAGGAGGATTGGACAAGCTTAGTGAGTGAGAAAAGAACATGGAAGATAGTACAAAATGTTTATGAATATGAGGTTATCCACTGTAGTAGAAAAATAGACATGCAGTATATTTCTTAAATGGTCAGAGGTGGAAAAGTGTACATGTACAAAAGGACCTAAATATTCTTTCCAATAAATCACTGAATGCTAAAATGCAGGTGCAGCAAGCTATTTAGGAAAGGTAATGGAAAGTTAGCCTTTATTTTACAAAGGATTTAAGTGCAGGAATATTGAAATCTTGCTTCAAATGCAGACCACACTCTACAGTTTTGGTCTCCTAATCTCTGGTAAGGTATTATTGACATAGAAAAAATGCGAAAGATTCACCAGTCTTATTCTCAGTCTGGAGGGACTGTGTCATGAAGATAGAATATTTACAGGGATAGACAGGATAGATGCACCTAAGGTGAATCTGCTGTTTGGCGAGAACAGAACAGGGAGAACAACTTAAAGTAAGGGGATGCCATGTAAGTCTGAGATCAGACTTTTTTAAAAACTCCAAGGGTTGTCAACCTTTGGAATTGTCTACCACAGAGGGCTGTGTAAGATCAGTATTTGAATGTGGTTAAAGTAGAAATTGCTAGCTTATTGATTATGAGGGACATACAAGGTTAAGGGGATAGGGTGGGTAAAAGGCACTGAAGTGGTCAGTCAGCAATGATCACATTAAATGCCAGGGCAGGCTCTAGAGCCAAATGGCTACTGTTCTTATCTTCCTGCATGTAGGCTGGACCAGGCAAGGACAGCAGATTTCCTTCCCTAAAGAACATTCGTAAACAAAAATTTAATAATGTGGAGATAGAAGAGACTTCGCGTAGACTGGGGTCTGATGGGACTCTGGTGGTGCAGTGGTATTGTCCCTATCTCAGAATCAGGAGACCTGATTCAAGTTCCACCTGCTCCAGTGGTGTGCAATCACATCTCTGAATAGGTTGTTTAGAACATATCTATACAATTAACATGTGGCATCCCATGCGCTCAATATATGAAAGGTGAACAAATGAAGGCAGTGAGTAAACAGACAGAAGAGTCAGATTTCATAGAGCTCCTGGCACAGTGGTAGCATCCCTATCTCTCAGCCAGGAGGCTCAGGTTCACGTCCTACTTGGTGTGCAATAATATCTCTGAACAAGTTGGATTAGAAAACATCTAGACTCATGTCTGGTGGGCTTCAGCACAAAACAGAAATAACAAGTTATTTATTTTATTACATTGAAAGAACTAAAGTTTTCACATGCATGTTATATGAAAAATGACTTATTTCCATGTTATTAAAATTTGTTTACTTTATTAATAGAGTTGAGCTGTGACCTAAATGAAATGGAACAGGCCTGAAGGGCTAAATTGATGACTTAACTGTCCTGTGGAACACTAAAAACTTAAATAAAATTGATTGACTATATATTTTTTCCTCCTAGCATTGTTTGAGGGAAATATTTGCCAGGTCATGGGGCTACCTTTAGGGGAGGCTGAAGCAAAAGGTCTTGTTGGTTTAATTGCCTTTTGTTACTCTTTCTAAAAAAATGTTCTTGTTTTCTAAAGAAAATTTTTTCACTTGGGTGAATGCACTATAGTGCTAAATTTATACTCATTCCCTGTTGGATCTGAAGGGCAGGGTTGGCATGTTACATCTAGCAAGCAGTGTTCCTGTGAAATTTGACATGTTAAGGGCACCAAAAGCTGGGTCAAACAGGTAATTTTTAAAAAGGACAGCAATATGGAATTACAGAGCTGAGTGCTCAGCAAGTTAGAGGCATAATCATTAAATGTGCAGTGATAGAACAACAAATCAGGAAAGCTCAAGAAGCCAGAATTAGGAAAACAGATTTCTTGGAATATTGTGGTAGTGAAGAATTATTGTAAAGACAGCTAATCAGAGAAGCCATAAAGAGGGATTTGAAAACAAGAATGAAAATTTAAAATTGGAGGCATTGCTTAACGAGGAGCTAATGTCAAGACTGTGATGGGAGGAATGTACACTGGTATTCAAGCTCCATTACTAGAACAAATGTTTTGATTTAACTGCCGAAATGGCTAATTAATTCCCTTATTTATTACAACCTACAACAAAACAGACTTCCACTGGACTTCTATAATGAACACAAAAGAAAGTCAATTATAAAACAAGACGTTCTTAAAATCAAAGAAGAAAAACTGGATAATAATCAAATTATAAACTGAAATCAGAACAATACCCCTTTTGAGACCCAAGTGAACTCATTCCCTTAACACAAATGACAGCAGACTCTACATGGATGTTGTTTCAAGAAAGAAGCAAAAAAAAAGGAGAGAAAAACCTGTTAGTCAAGGGTCCGAAGACAAAGTATAGAATTTGATGACTTCACTCCACCAAGTTTCTTGTTGACTAAATCAACAGCTCCAGATTTATGGAAGATCTTCAATTCGGATTGAAATCAGTTAGATCAGTGGGAAGTGGTTCAGAGATCAGCTTTGCTAGTAAACCATCAGTACAGAGGCGTCCATAGTCTTCAAAAGCCAGGTTTTCTAGCAATTAAGGGCCATAAACAATCTTTCTAAAAGTTATTTTTTCCTCCAAATCATTTGACTTTTTGTTAGCAGTGGGTAGGTCACAGCATAAAAACACTTTTCAATTCAGAAAGTGTTCAAACGATCCCCTATCTTCCAATTCTTCACAGCCCATAAATATAACCACGTATTCCAACATTGGTGGAAGTCAGCTACCACAGGATAATTGCTGGACATGACCAAATACTGACCCTCATTATTGACTGCATAAAATCTCATAGGCAAATGAGTAATCAACTGAACCAATCCAAGTGGAGCAGTGGAAGTTGAGCTCTAGGGCATAAACACAAACTTGGTTGACACTTAATACAATACTGAAAGGAAGTACTAGATTGCTAGAAACAACGTAAGTCACAAAAAAGATATTCACAATCTTGTTGCTAACTCAGTATTTAATTTAGCATCCCTTCTTCAAACACCACTGAATTTGCCACACTCCGATGTGGGAAATCCTGGTGCACTTAAAATGACAAACCTAAAGAAGTAAACTTATGAGCAAAACTGGGCTATTTTATCCATCAGAACTGTGCAACCTCTCAGCTAGAACTGCTTTGGTGTCATCCATGGCTCAGTTAGCAGCATTCTCACCTCCAAATCATAAGGTTCCAAATTCAGGTCCCACTTCAGGGGTTAGACACCAAAATCAAAGCTAACACTCCATTATAGCACTAAGTTGAAGGTACCACCTTTAAGATGAGATCTTACACCAAGTCCCTGATTGCCATCTCAGGTGAATGTAAAAGATCCTGCAGCACTATTTCAAAGAGGAGCAGGAAGATAGCTCTAATGCCCTGAAAAATTTACCCCTCAATCTGTTTTTATTTTGTATTGTTGATTATCTCGCCATTTTCATGTCAGTATTCATGGCAGCTTTGTTTGTGCAAATCTTCTCTTGGGGGAACTTGATGGACGAAAATGGTCATGTTTCTTGCAAAAGGACTTCAGTGGCTGTAGTCAGGTAAAATGATAGAAATGCAATTTTTTTCTGCTCACTTAGTTCTATTAACCCGCACATTCATGCAACGCAATATATGTATGCAACTTTTTTTAAAAGGGCATATGGAAAACAAAGTTCTACTTCTCTTTGTAAGTTTAATAGATTCTACTTCCACCGTTATTTCTGGTAGGAAATATTATACCCCAACAACCAGGACATCTCCTAAACATTTCTTTAGCTTCCAAAGATCTTATATTTATTTCTAGTTGTCAATTAAATGGATTTTCCTCTCCGCTATCAATGCCCTTCATAATTTTGAAAACCTCAAATATGTATCTTTTACATTCTAGCTGTTTAATAAAAAAAGAGCCCTGGACTTTCCTGGGAATTAATACCTTTCATTCTTGATTTCATTGTAATGCAAGTCCTGTGTATCATTTCTAGTCTCAACATCCTTCCTAAAGTTGGCATCCCAAAACGTACACAACATTCAATTTAATATAACCTTTGCATCACTTTTATGTTTTCAATGCCCTTTTAGCTCCCCTGTAATATCATATAACAAAGTAAATCATTTTAAGGTGCTGCAAACTCCTTCAAGCCCAGGTTTACATACTTGTGCTCAGATTCAACAAGTGGCCAAATTATGCGCTCTGGGTATTTTCATTATTTAATTGTATTTAATTTTGCACCTTTGAAATCACTCCTTACTACTGTTTTCTATTTCAATTTGTGACCATGTCACAGTTGACTTTGAATTAGTCACTTAGCTTTTAGGACCATCTTTTTTATACAGGATAGCAATGGGCACTGAACTTCTATGCTGTCTCAACAGCCTATTTTGTGCAGTGTCCACTAAAAATTAGACACTCTGCATCTCTGTTATGTCTGGAAGCAAGATCCTAACCTTCTTCCAGCTTATCATTTCCTCCGACCTTCCCACTAACCTTTTGACAAAATACTGCCATTACTGGAAAATTTGAAATAAAAACAGGAAGAGCTAGAAATGCTCAGTAGTTCAAGTAGCATCTATGAAGAGAGAAACAAGGGTTAGATTGCAAGTTAAATAAGACTGTTCAAAACAGATTACATTTGACTCAATGTTAATTAATTTTGTCTTTGTTTATATTATAGTTGATGCATGCAATTGATGGAGTTGGATAGAAGAGGGTTGTTAGGTTCTTGAATGGCCACTGACTGCTAATTTGACTAAATAATCTACAGTTTCTACAATGCGGTATATCTGACTAAAAGATTAAAGTAATAGATTGGATTAAAAACTAATTGAGAAGATGCTAGAACTAAGAAAGTAAATTGGGGGGGAAAAAAAACCAAGTCAAAAGACAGTGGTGGAAAATATTTAAGAAGTTTCAACCAAGAATTCAGGAAAAATGCATTACTGAAAATATACAATTAGCCAGAAGAGAAGGCAAGATTAAAAGTAAAGAGGAACAACGTTAAGTAGATAGACAAACCAGAGAATGACAAGTACGTATTCAATACAGATATTTAGGATGGCAAAGGACAATTACAAAATAACAAAAAAAGTTAATTTTAAAAAATACATACACATCCATGGCAGGTGAGAAAGCAGGTTAACTAGTTTTCCTTGGTTATTTTACCTGCCAAACTGACCCAGCAAGCATAACATTTTAAGGAGGGTCCTGGGGTGCTGCTCCCATTCATTTTGGAGCTGGCTCCTCAAGTAAACGCAGACAATGCCAAGTTTCTGGCACACAAAATGGCCTGACTGCACAGGAAGGGAGGAAGATGAAAGGAGGAGAGATAGTGATCAGGGATTTCTTAGTTAGGGGAACAGTCAGGCATTTCTACAGCCGCATATGGCACTACAGGTTGATATGCTGCCTCCCTGGTGCCAGGGTTAAGAATGTCACCGAGCAGCTGCAGGGAATCCTGAAGCAGGTGGATTGATAAGACAGAGGTCGTACTACACATGGTATCAACAATATAGGCAGAATGCAAGATGAGGTCTTGCCCGGAGACTTCAGGAAACCAAGCAGCAGATCAAAAGCAAGACCTCAAAACGTTGTAATCTCTGGATTACCCCCAGTCCGTACAGAAATAGAAGAGCAGGTCAGATGAATGCTTGGCTCAAGAGTTAGTGCAGGGGTTTTTTCCAATTGCTGAATCACTGGGATCGGTTGTGCGGAAGCAAGTGGAGATGTCTACAAGTGGGAAGTCCACGTGCAAATGGTTGGCTAGTGCTGTTGACAGAAATTTAAATTAGTTCAGCAGAGACAGGGAACACAGTGCATTTGTTCTAAGGTGTGCTGTGTCACTACAGAAAAGGCACCTAGGCACAGGGAGTTCAGACATGTTGAACACCAAGAGAGTAAGGCAGTGCTGGTTGACCTCTACTTTAATGCTAGGATTATTGTAGGTAGAACATAGCATTTATAGGCATGGATTGACATTTGGAATTCCAACGTTATTGCCATCACAGGTGTGATCGAGGGAGGGGCAGGATTTAATATTCCAAGCTATAGCATCTTTAGGCAAGATAGGGGAGGGTGCAAAAGAGGAGGTGGTGTCAAATTATTAATTAAGGCATCAGTGAGAAGAGACAATATCTTGGAAGAAAAATAAGTAAAGAACTGTTGATGCTGAAAATCAGGAATAGAAACAAATTTCTGAAAATATTCAGCAGGTCTGGCAGCATCTAAGGAGCGGAAGCAGAACCAACATTTCGGGTCCAGTGACTCTTATTCAGTTCTGAATAAGGGTTACTGGACCCGAAACATTAATTCTGTATTCTCTCCAGTATCTTGGAAAGTTCGTCAAATGAGGGTTTTTGGGCCAAGCCTACGAATAAAAAGGGGGCAGTCACACTGTCAGGAATGTATTATAGGCCCTCAAACAGCCAGTGGGAAATTAAGGAGCACATGTATAAACAATTCAGAGGTGTGTAAAAACAACAATAGGGTAATTATATTTGAGGATTGCAACTTCCCCAACCTTATTTCGGATAACCATGGCATAGACGGTTGAGAGTGGACAGATATCTTTAAGTGTATTCAGGCGATCATTTCACATCAGACCTAATTCTGGGGAATGAAGCAGGACAGGTGTCTAAGGGGGCAGTAGAGAAGCATTTTAATGATATGGCATTGTGGTCACTAAGTTATAACTTTGCAAACAATCTCTTTCTCAGTTTCCATAAGGAAAAAAAAAACCGGGGTTTTGTATTCAAGTTAGGCAAATTTTATCTCTTTAAAAAAAAAAAAAAAGGGCAGGAACTGGCCAAAGTAGATGTCAAACAGCCATTTTGGAGTAAAAAGGAACTGGGGAGCCACACACCCAGTATGTTCCCTTTGGGCAAAATGCAGGAGCAACAAGCTCCTCGATCCCTATGAATATTCAGGAATGAATAAAAAGGAGAGAAAAAAAAAAAGAGGGTTGTAAGATGTACAGAGGGGGCAAATCAACAAAGGCATGAGTGGAGTGTAAAAAGTGCAGGGGGTGAAATTAAGAAAGCAATTAGGAGACACGAAAAAAATACTGATGGCAAGATAAGGGAGAAACCCAAAATACTTTATATCCATATCAAAAGAACAACCAGGGAAAGAATAGGACCCATTAAGACCTAGGTGAATATCTGTGTATGGAGCTGGAGGTCATCGGTAGACTGCTAAATGACTACTTCATATATGCCTTCACTCAAGAAGATCTAGAGATAAAGAATTTGGGAAGCTGGACTATTAGGTCCTTGAACAGATTGATATAGGGTTGGTGGTGGTATTGGAGGTTTTAGTGGGCTTAAAAGTGGACAAAACCCCAGTTTGAGATAAGTTGTATCCCATGATGCTGCAGAAGGAAATCACTGGGACCCCAGCCCAAATTTTTAATTCCTCTCTGCCACAGGAAAGGTGCCAGAGGGCTAGAAGACAGCTAACGTAGTTCTACTTTTTAAAGAAGGGTGGAAGAGATAAACCAGAATATCACAGAGCAGCAAGTCTCACATCAGTGGCAAGGAAACTATTGAGAAAATTCTGAGGGACAGAATTAGGTGGCCCAGTGATTCTGTGGTTAGCTGCCTTACAGGGACTCAGGTTTGATTCCAGCTTCTGGCGACTATCTGCATGGAGTTTGCATGCTCTCCCCGTGTCTGTGTGGGTTTCGACTGGGTGCTCTGGTTTTCTCCCACAGTCCAAAGACATGGAAGTTAGGTGGATTGGTTGTGCTAAATTACCCAGTGTTCAGCGGTGTATAGGTTAGGTGGGTTAGCCATGGGAAATGCAGGGTTCCAGGGATAGGTCTGTCTGGGTTGCTCTTCGGAGGGTCGGTTCGGACTCATTGGGCCAAATGGCCCGTTTCCACACTGTATAGATTCTATGATCTATACTCCATTTGGAGAGACAAGGTTTGTTCAGGGATAATCAGCACGGTTTTCTCAGAGGGAGGTCATGGCTAACAAATTTGATGGAATATTTTGAGGTGACAACCAGGTGTGCACATGAAAGTAGTGAAGTTGATGTAGTTTATAATCGATTTCAGCAAAGTTTTTGGCAAGATCCCTCATGGCATACTGATAAAGATAAAAGCACTGAGATCCAGGATCACTTGACAAGTTGGATCCAAAATCGCCTTGGTGATAGAAGGCTGCGTGAGTGGAAGCCGGTGCCCAGGTGGAAACTGCAGGGATGAATGCTAGGTCCTCCGCTGTTCACATATCAACAATGTAGATGAAAATATGTGGGGGATGGGAACGGGCAGGGGAGAGAACGGAGGTTAAATTACAGGAGGATATAATCCGATTGGTCAGATGAGCACATCAGTGGCAAACGGAAGTTAACTTGATAAGTGAGGTGATGCACTTTCAAAGCAGTAACAAGTCAAGGACACTAGGAAGCTCAGGAATCCTCAGGTCCTTGTCCACAAGTCCCTGAAAGCGGCAGAGCTCATTAATTAGGGACAATAGGGTAAAAAGACATAGGGATACATGCCTTTATTAATTAATCAAGGCACATACCGTATTGAGTAGGGAGGTTTTGTTTGAGCTGTAATGGACTTTGGTTAGATGATAGCTGAAATACTAGATGCAGTTCTGGTCACTGCTTTTACAGTAAGTATGTGATTGTAGTGGAGGAGTACGGACGATGCTCACCAGAATGTTGACTGGGAGCTCTTGAGCTAGAATGAGAGGCTAGATAAGAGGTTGTTTGCTTTCAATGAGAGAAATTGGAGGGTAGTGCAGGGATCTGATAGAAGCATAGAAGATTGAGAGGCCATGGACAGGGTGGTTAGAAATCAGTTGTTCCCTTTAGTTGACGAGTCAATAACAAGGGGGCACACTTTTAAAAGTAGAAGGTGGAAGATGGAGGGGATTTCAGAAATTCTTTTTTCACCCAGAGGGTGGCACGGGTCTGAAATACACCCCAAGAGGATGGCTGAGACGGGTAACCTCACATCCTTGAAAGTCGAAACAAAAAGCTATAAGCCACGTGCTGGAAAGTAGGACTGGTGTAGATTTAGCGTTGTTTTGGTGGTACAGACTCAATCTGAACAGTCTCTTCTAGACTATATAATTCTGATATTAGAAGAGACTGATAAAGACATTTAAGGTAGAGGGAAGTCACTGAAAAGCAAGACAGATAAAACTCCAGCTGTAGAGCACTAATGGACTGCTAATGTTATTTCTGTATTCAGAAAAAGGAAATAGCATAGATCTAAATGAACTATAAATCATTTAGCTTAACAATAGTGGGACAGTAGGAAAATTGCTAGAATATTTACTCAAGGAAATAACTGAAGAACATATAGAAACCAAAAATAGCAAAGAACAGTTAGAAAAGATTTCAAAACAGAAAGCCACACTTCACCAACCCTACTGAATTCATTAAAGTGTAAGACCCAAGAGCAGAGTAATGCTGTAGATAAAATGCACTAATCTTTTCAAAAAGGCTTTTAAAGATATTGCAGAGGGGATGGAAGAAAAACTGTGATACCTACGATATGCAGAAGGCAGGGCAGACTAAATGGCAGAAGTAATGATGGTGAAAGGCAGGAAACGATGGTAATAAGGCAAGTGAAGCAATGAGAATGAGGTAAAACAAAACAATCAACAGTTGCCATTCTAAAACAGGGGAAAAGAAAGCAGGCATTGACGCTTTGATTTGAAATTGTTAAACTCAATAAAAGATTCAGAAAGCTATACAGTGATTATGCTAAAATTGAAGTTCAAATTGAGCTTCATTAGGAGTACTGTAGTAGGTCAAAGGTAGAACAGGGCAGAGTGGAAGTGGAGCAGAAAATTAAAGTGAGATAGCCAGAAATTCAGGATCGCACTTGCAGGCCAAATGAGAATTTTGTCTTTTTTTTTAAAAAAAAAAAGGAACAGTCAGCCAATCTGCATTTGGTCTGTCCAACTACAGAGATGGCACAATAAGCCTGAAACTGTTTTGGCTGGAAATGACAGAACTGGTGGAGAACGACCTGTTAAATGTAAAGCATGTGGGATTGAGGCTCAGGACAAGATGAACCCTATCATGATTCAGTGATAATTACAGAGCTTCCTTTTTGTTCTTTGTTTCCTTTTCGTTCTTTGTTTCCTTTTCCTCCCAGTCTATGTCTCGTAGTTCTTGCAATCTGTCATCAACTGAAAAAAATCATCAGCTTCTCTTTCGCAGGTTTGATAGCATCTCTGCAATTAATTATTTTTGGCATAGTGGCCTACCCTGAGAAAAGCTACAGAAAGGTTCCCACCAGGTCTTGAAAACATGTAGCCATTTTCTCAGATGTGCATTCTTAACATTCCATCAGGTTTTCCAAGATTTAATGATCTCATTGGTGGTGCTGGTGCAGACATTTTTTTTTGGGGGGGGGGGGGGGGAGAAGGGGGGGGGGGGGGCGGGGGGGGGGAAGAAACAGACAAAAAAAAAAGAAAAAAAAAAAAAAAAAAAAGAGGAGTAAAGGAGGTAGAAGTGGACGGGAAGAGAGGACAGGCAGTATTCCCTCATGACCAACCCTACTGCATTAAAATATCCTTCCAGAAACCGATGCCTGTCTGGCTCTAGATACTACTTACTGAATGCTGATCCAAGTTTCTTGATACTCTTGCTGAAGAAAAGCTTCCCTATCTTGGCTTGAAAATTTCATGACCTATCCTTTCATGTGAAAATAACGTGCCTCCAAATTTTAATCCTTAATGGCCTTATAATTATTTTATTTGTTCATGGGATGTGGGCGTCCAGCATTTATTACACTCCCTAATTGCCTAGAGGGCAGTGAAAAGTCTACTACATTTGGGGACAGATCTCCTTAAAGCTATTGGTGAACCAGATGGGTTTTTAGGACAAATCAAAGGTGGTTACATAGTTGCCCTTGGGCTTTTTTTTTTTTTACTTCATTCCAGATTTTTATGGAATTCAAGTTTCACCAGCCAGCATTGTGGGATTCAAACTCACATCCCCAAAACATTAACCTAGGGTTATGGATTTTAGTCCAGTGACGTCACCACCATGCCACAATCTAACCTGAATTCCCTCAATTCAACTAACTTCACTGAATCTTCTTCTTATGTCTACTGAACCATTTTCTCTGTACATGCATGGGAAGAATATCATGGGAAATACTTGTTGGGCTTTCAAACCTCAAAATGCTGGAGGAGACAGCAGTGTGTTGTCTTTTTAAAGAGGTGCAAGAGGTAGGTAGAGACCGGCAGATATAATTTTATAACCCAGTGACAAAGAAGGAATGATAGTGTATTTAGAAGCTTGGATAGATGTCAGCTATCTTGGTACTTCTCTGTAATTGTGCTACATGCCGCAGGTACCACTGCAAGTTGAGGGTACAGTTAAAGAAAGCTTGGCGAATTGCTGCAGTGCATCTGCACAAGTTGCAGCGAGTGAATATTTAAGGTGCCATTCAGGCAGGCTACTTTGTCCTGGATGATGTTAGACTAGTGTTGTTGAAGGTGCCTTCATCTAGGCAAGTAGTAAAGTATTCCATCAAAACCTAACCCGATTCTCATAAAAAAGGTACTTTTGTCAGTAAGCTGGTAGTTACTCACTGAATGCCCCTTGTAGCAACAGTAATCATATGGTTTAATTCAATTTCTGGTCAATGGTGGTCTCCAGGATGTTGATGATTGTAGAATTCTGCAGTGGTAATATTGTTGCATATCAAAGCAGATGGTTAAACACACTCTAGTTGGAGATCTCCAGTGCCCTCTGTAGCTTGAAGGTTATTTGCTACTTATCAACCCAAACCTGAATATCCAGTTCTCATTACAGGTGAGCATGGGCTGATTCCTTATATACACTGTTGTGAACAAAAGAATCCCGAGAACCAGTGAGCAGGGACAGGAGGTTGGTAAAGTAGCAACTAAAAAGACAGTTAGACACAGGAACTGCCCTGATGAACACCTGCATCCCAATAGCCTGGCATTAAAATGTTGGCTTCTAACAAATTGAACCACCATCCTTTGAGCTAATTATTTCAGTGAACAGCTTTCCTCACACCAAACCTTCCCTTGACAAAACTCTTTTCCTGAAAACGTGGCGAAAACAGAGTCTTTGAATACTTTTTAAAAAGGCAGAGATAGACATTCTTTTGTTGAGCTTGGGGATGAAAAGGTCAGAGTAGGTGTAAATTTGGGATTACTTATCCTCCATCGCAAAAAAAGGGTACAGCAGAACCTACACATCAGAATTGATCCTAATAACTTGCCTAACGTCAAACTCACCAGGCTATAATTATTTAGCCTATACCTCATTAACAATGGCACACTATTCACAGACCTACAATCCTCTAGTACCTTGCCTGTGTCTAAGGAGTGTTGAAAAATGATCTTTTTCCTTGATGGCTTCCTTTAACAGCCTGGGATATAATCTATCCAGCCCTGGTGATTTATTCACCTTCAAGGTGATCAGTTCCTCTAACATTTCCTCCTGTATCATGTTTATTATATCTAATAGATCATACTCCCCTTTAACTAGAAAGTCTGCATCATCACACCCCTTTGTTGACAGAGAGCAAGTACTCATCAGGAACCCTGCCCAGACCATCTCCACCCACACTTAAATGCATCTTCTCCCAAACTTTAAAACTGATTATGTCTTCTTACTTGGTCAACTTGCCTGGTTGTTCATGCAATTATCCATCAGTGAACCCCTACAGTGGATAGGGGTCATTTGGCCCATCAAGTCTGCACCAAACCTCTGAAGTGCATCCCACCTGGACCCAGCCCTGCCATCCTATTCCTGTAACCTGTTATTTCCCATAGCTAATCCATCTAGCCTGCACATCTTCTGACTATGCCCTTCTGCACTGTAACAATTCTATGATTCTGTAGCTTAACTTCATTCCTGCAACCTACTTCTGTACCCACATTACAGCCAATTCTCCTGTCTCTTCCCTTCTTCTATTAATAGTATAGACTTCGCTGTTTTATTACTCCCAGAACACCATCCGTAACCTCTCCACATTAGTGCTTCTCCCTCCACGTTCAAGAGTTCATTATCTTTTCAACTTTACCTCTGATCAACTTACTCCCAACCTGTACTGAAGTTCAGTCTTCATTTTCACCCACAGCATGCTCAAACATTTTGATGCTTTCTACATGAAATTCATTATTACAATGACATCAATAATCACTACTATGATACATGGTAGTAGAGAAAGGTGTACAGAAATTATGTTGCTGTAAATCTGGAGTGCCACCCCTTAATATATGGTGAAAAACCCAAAGGCCAAATACAGACCCCTATGTTATCCAATACCTTAACTACCCATGGCTAATTGGAAATCCAGAAATGTTAAGTAAACAAGTCTTTGGCACATGACCACAAAACCCATTTGTGCAGATCAAAGTGATATATACTTAAGTTTAACAAATGCACAAAAAATTCAAGATGAAAACCAAGTGCAATTCTTTTATCCCCCCATGATGGTTCCGAGTGTTTTGCTTCCTTAGTTGCTGAATGATGGTAAATATTTACTCAGTGTATTCAGGTGGAAGTACTAAAATTACAGCTTGTGGCTGAAAATAGTGTCACCATAGATACCTATGGCTATTCAGCACTAGCTATTGCACATTGATTCAGCTAGCATCTTTTATATTATATATCCGAGTTACAAACTGTACATGAAATGACAAACAGGTGACAGGTTTTTGACATTTTAGTGAATCACATTTATTAGTACATTGAGGATGAGAAACTCAACACAATACGAAGTGTTAAGAATTCAAGGAAGTTTACAAGATTAGCCCAGGTTACAATGTAAACCACATGCTGAATGTTATACCAGATTCACAAGTTAGCAGCAGCTTCAGTCCAGTTTCAAAAAAAAAAGTGTTAAGATTAAGAAGAACAAGTTTTTACTCTGTAAAGTGTGTCCATCTTTAATTTTGGAGAATGTGACCATGAGCTTTAGCACTAGTTTTAATAAACCAAGCTGGTTAGAGAGATTAGCTTTGCCAAAAATCTGCGCTTCTGGTGCTGGTGGTGATGGTGGGGAGGAGGAGGGAAGAGAGATATTTTTTCTTCAACTGTTAGTCAAATCTCCATTGAGGGGAGGTGTATTTACTGTTCTTCCATTGGTGGCAGTGGGAATTTAAATCAAGTGGGAGAAAGGCCAATGGGGATTCTATCACATTACCATCTCCGCCCCAACTAAGTACAGGGCAGAAAGGCTTGTAGACGACCTTCCGATTCTGCCAATTTGCCTTGTGGGCAATAAATTGACATTAACCAATAGCAAGCAAGCTACGTCATGCAGGAGATCAAAAGAAAACCCTGGCAGGGTTCCGGTACATGCTTTTTTATTTTTCGGGGTGGTGGGGGGAGCTGATGTGGTTTGGAAAAGGAGAAAGGCGATTCCCCTGATCAAAGGCACAGAGATTGATCAAGGAGCCTTCCATCAGAAAAACGGCAAGAGGGCAATGAAATAAAAGTCACCCCAATTTTGTGCTCGTTGCTGACCCTTTCTCCACCCCACCTCGTTCACCTGTGGCCTCGAGTGGGTGCACTGCTACCGTCAGTCAACCTCCCATTCTCACTGTTGAGCAATTCTGCCTGCAAGCAGCTCTGAGAAGCCTTGATTTCCTTCTTGGTGATCTTGATCCTGGGGAAGGGCCATCACTGCCCAGTTAAATTTCCAATCAGCAATTAGTTTAGCAGGCCGTTCCAAGTGGAAGCGATACAGGGCTCTCACTAGCTCTCCAGCTGATGAGAAGGACCATCTTGCCTCCATTACATACCTAACAAGTCAACAGAGTGAGAGTGTTGAGAAGAACAAAGTTGAGGTCAGAGGATAATTATGCTAAAATAAAGCAATACTGCATTTCTACTAGAGGAGTGAACAATGAGGGAACTCTTCTTTGTAAATTTTTCACACTAAGCCAATTCACACTCATTCTTCCTTGCGCCCCAAGGGAGAAACCATAAATTTCCAAAGATGGAGCAAATTGTTGAGGAGTCAAATACAAATCTAGCACATTTAGTGATGCGTTGAGTCACTATGAAAGTCTGAACATCCAGTGTCTCAAGATGCATCACACCACCTGGGTGGTCTCATAACAAATTAAGACCCAATTCCAACTGAGAAGCACAATCATGAATCCATCCCATTTGACGTGTTCTAAAGCATATTCATGACAGCACTCCCACAAAACACTGCTCCAGTGTCCCCAGTTATTCAACTAAAACGTAATGGGAGTTCAACAAAGGAAGCAAACACAGTGAAAGATTCAATCAAGGAATTCAAAGTTTGGACATGGAGGTGGTGGGTAGAGAGCATGTAGGTACAGAGAGGTCACATGAAGCAACAAAATTAAAACCTTAAAACTACTGCTATAACATTGCAACAACATTTGGTTTTCATCTATTAGCACTAGGTGTGATGAGAGGTGGTTTCTTTCCTTCAGCCTTCAACAAATTTAAGAAATTAAGCAGAGCAAGAGATGAAATTTAGAAACAAGTTGTATGGCCCGATCAAAGCTGCTCAATTTTTGAGTGCAAATTAGGACACTGGTTAAGCCATCTTTCTATTCATTCTTCTTTGACTATGCCATTAATGCACATGGACAACTTTTAGAATTATGACTGGTAGATACTGGAAAAATTGAGTGAGTTTCTAAAATCCTTTCCAAACATAATAAACACTCAGGAAATTCCTGTTGTGCAGTTCTCATGATCAACAAAAGGAAAGCAGCCTTAAGACTGGAAACCATGCCCCCATTATACACAAGTCTCCAAATCAAATAATATGACCTAAAGTTCAACATCTACCACAAGAGCCCAACATATACAACTCCTAAAACAGGGCAATCTCGACTGGGTGTGGTCCTTAAAGTGGGTATCAGTACATTGGTCACTCAGGAAACAATATCCATTAGGTTAATTTCATAATTGAAAAAGAAAATGAAACCAGAAAGGATTTATAAAAGGAGAAATTTCAATTGTATTAACTTCAGTATGCAGCACAGGTTGCAGACATCTGCAGATTTTCTGGGTTACTCAGTTTTTTTTTTTAAAAAAACCAAAAAATCTTTTGTCAAAGGATGTGGAGGTGCCAGTGGTGGACTGGGGTGCTCCGAAAGCTTGTGATTTCAGATAAACCTGTTGAACTATAACCTGGTGTTGTGATTTCTGACATTTCTCAAAGGATGCCGCACCTGCCAGTTTATGGTTTGATAGGCACCAAGGCTCTTGGGTAATTTATCAAAGCAGCCTGGATCTGTAATAGTCCCTAAATGTGAACAGATACTACAGACAGTACACATTCTGATAAAAAAAGTGTACAATTCAACAAGGATGATCCAAAAGCTGGATCAAAGATTAAAATTGCCCTGTCCCTAGCCCATGGACTGCAGAATAAAGGCTGCATTAGCGGAGACCAACTAAGCTGGAGATGTGGTGACAAAAAAAAAAAAAAAAACTTTAAACAGATGGACAAGCCACTATAGCTGAAAGTAAACACCTGACAAACCAAAAATTGATATAAAAAAGTTTAAGAAAATACATCTGAAAAAAGTTCAATAACACAGCTATTTATAAATAGCTGTATACTAAAAACATTGGAGCATCAAGTTTTGTTTCATTAAATTATACTAAAATTGAAAATGACTGCATGATTACATAGAGAAAAAAACCATCAAAAAAAGACTGGTGATAAGATTAGCATAACTGATAACAATAAAAAGACAAAAGTCTTAAAATTGAAACATTACATTAAGGAGAACTTTCCAAAGTTTTAGTTTACAGTAGAAACTTCTTGAATGGGCAAGTCTTGATGTGCAACAAACCTGTCTGGCACTCAGCATCCAAGTCCTTGGCACAGTAAGGAAACCTTACATGCATACGTAGCAATCAAAATTTGCAATATCAGACCTTTAGACAGCCACAAACAGGTCATATTTCAAACACTTCCCACCCCATGGTAACTTTCATTTCAAAAATATTGTCTCTCCACTTCAATAGTCGGTGTAAACCTCTTGCAGTGTGACTCGAAGTGAAATGCAAGGCTTGCATTCATGAGCCTACATTAGAGTTATTTATGAGATTGTTATCAACTCAGGAAAGACATGGCCAAGATTCATGCTACCTGGACATGAAGCAGTCAGAAGCAGACGTCTCACCTCCTGAATGCTTCTACACCAGAGATGCAAAGCAAGATAGGCAGCTTTCAAGCCAGACTATGAAAATGCAGTAAGATTTTGACATGCGGGAAAACACAGGCCAGAATCTCAATCCGGTAAAAGCATCCACAGTTGCAGCATTTTCCAAAAGTCACAATATTTAACAGGTCAATGATGTTATTAACTTCCCAAATTCTGTGAACTCCCTTATGTAGAAAGGCAGTATAAAGTTAGTCATAGCCAATTCCAATTTTTCAACTATTTTCTCCTCTCCTTTCATTTCATTTATTAATGATCTACACATTTAAAACTGTATACAAACTACATTTAAATTGCTGCAAAACAAAACAGCACTTTAAATCAAACAAAATTCAATGACAGAAATTGGATGGTACTTTCCCCAAAATAAGAGGGGGAAAAATTGAACTAGAGTACAAAAATTTGGATTACTTCAGTTATCACAAACCAGCCATTGCAGTATTGATAGCTTTTCAGATTAATGAAGCAAAATTAATATTTGGCATCTTGAGCACTTTGATGGATTAACGAAGATTTGGTTAAAAGTTCAATTTTTCAACGCAACAGTTCCTTCACCAATATTCAGCATTCCACTGGTCCAAAAGATGAAAACTGTACAATTCAAATCTCCATCCCTCTTCAGGTACACAAAGTTACAGCCTCATAACAAAAGCTATGCAGATATTCAGTGATTGGGTAAACTACTCAAATGAGTTATTTGCACAAATGTTGTGTGAATAATGTCTGATAAAATTTTTATTTTTAATTCTTTAAATCACCAAGCTCTAGATCCATAATTCACCACACCAGTCTACCAGATTTCAAAAGATTAAGAAAGTAAAGCAGAAGCAGCTAAAAATTTAAAGACACTCTGAATCTTTGACGCTTGCTAGAACTGTGATGCTTGGCAGAACTGGAACTGGGAATAAATTGACAAAAACGTTCAAGTTGATACTTTCAGAGCTGTGGAGTCGAGCTGTGCAAACATTTAATCACTGAAGCTGCTCATGTGGTGCAGAGTAGCCTGATTGATAAAAAGCTCCATTCTACGCTGCTAGATAGATAGTTGGAGGCAAGGGAGAAAGGAAGCAAAAAAAGGACAGGAAGTTAGTTTAAGGAGAAAGCAGATACGTTAAACAGATTAGCAGCCTGGAAAAAAAAGGTTAGAATCACAAACCATCAAAACCACACAAAATTCAATTTTCTTCCTCTGCTCTGAAATCTCAATTAGACAAGCAACTCTGCAATCTGTACTTCACTCAAATGCCCATCAGTCCTGAGAGCACCTCAACAAGGTCTCCAACAACCGAAATCACTGCTGAGCTTAGAGATTCACTCTGTGCACTTTCAGCTGGCCAATTTTCCCCACTAGCCATAGGGGCAAAAGAGCAAATGCTAATTCTTAGTCTTTACCAATCCAACACACTTTTGCAAATGGAGTTATGTGGACTGTATGGTTCAGATGGTGTGTGACTTTACAAGGTAAATATTCTCATCTATACAAATGTCAACCTTCACATTGTGTACAGTCATTGACTAGGATGCCTTTGAATACAAAAAGAAGTGGAATATTTATAATGCCAAATTACCCAGTATGTTTTTAAAGCTTACTTGGGTCACATTTAAATTTTGCCTGCCCTTGATTGCTTACACGTAGTATGAACAGTTTGCTATATTTTAAAACTACTGATTCAACGCTAATAAACTTGTTCAGTTCCCTGAATCATGTCATCTAAAAAGTCTATTTTAACACCGAGGGTTGATACAGATTGTATAAATACTGGATATGACTCACCATTCACTGATATTTAAAGAAAACATGCAGACGTCATCTCCTGCCAAAGAGGATGATTGCTGCTGTGGTACAATACCCCAGCAGCTCTGTACCTTGCAAGTTCCATTCACATATGCAAAAGGTTGTGAGCATGAAGCTACACTGAGGAAGATTCACAGCCAAATGCACCCAATCTTTGCGCAAAATTTACTTGCTTACATAGTCCAAAAGAGCTCATGGGATTATCACACCATCTGTGATGAGGCAGTACATCTTAGCTCAACCATCCAGGAAGATTTTTAAAGCCGTATGGAGGTGGAAGGGTTATCGCAGATTATTAAAGCCTTTTGATTTCAAGTTGAGGTCTTACAAAACTAGTATTTCTTTAGAAAGTCTGCTTCATAACTTCTAATACTTCTTACTGATTTGAATTCTTGTCATTTGTCCTAGGAAAACTAGTTGAATTTTACAACTCACTGCCACACAAAGCCAAAATGGTGCATTCTTACTACCAGCTGTGGGTCACTTAACTTGGTACAGACTTAAAATTACATGACAATTTTTGCTTTAATCAGGTCACAGGATATAGGTATTGCTGGCCAAGCCAGATTTCATTGCCCATCCCTAATTACCCTGGAGAAGGTAGTGATGAGCTCTCGTCTTGAACCACTGCAGTTTTATTGCAGGGACACCAACTGCGCCATTAGGTTTTTGGGTTCCAGGTTTTTGACCCATTGACAAAGGTATGCTTCCAAGTCCAGATGGTGCGTAACTTGGAGGGGAACTTGCAGTGATTTTCCAGTGCATCTGCTGCCCTTATTGTTCTGGATGGTGGTGGCCTCAAGTTGGGAAGGTGCTGTTGGGAGGTTTGGCAAGTTACTGCAGCGCATCTTGTAGATTACACACAATGCTCCCACTGCTCATTGGTGGGAAGAATGAGAGTAAAATGTTGCATGTGATGGAAGGGATGCCAAACAAACAGATTGCTGTGTCTTGGACAGTGTCAAGCTTCTTTAGCTGCAGACGTTCTGGAAAATGTTCCTCCACACTTATAAGAAATGTTTGGGCCAAGCACAGGCAGGTGGGACTAATTTAGTTTCGGAATATGGTCAGCGTGGACTGGAAGATGTGTTTTTGTGTTGTATGACTACTTCTGACTTGTGCTTTTCCTTACATGCTGAACCCATAATAATTAAACCATGACTGTAAAGACTATTCAGATTCAAGTCCATTTTTTCTACATGAATACATTTGCCTTGGTATGGATTCATGTTGGGGAAAGAAATCAGAATAGACTGTACTCAATCTATATAGGTTGGGAACACAAAGAAAAGGAAAGGAATGAAATTAAATTCTCAATTAACTCATGGTGGAAGATAAAAACAAAATCACAAATATACAATACATGGGGAGAAATTCAAAGTAAACAAAACTACCACTTCTAGGCTGAATAGTGATGCAATAATATGTAGTACCATGCTATCTACGACCCAATTAGTAAATGGAAACCCCAAGCAGATTGATCTGCCATGAAAACAAAAACTCAATCTAACCTCCTTTAGAAGGATTCAAACAAACAATTGAAAATAACTGATGAACCAAATCATCTGAGCTGTGGTAAATACATGATTACACCTGGTCAGCCCCAAGTCAGGGAGGACAATCTTATCAAAACTAACAGACTTAGGGACATCTTACATTTTGTTCTATTTCTACAAAAAGCAACTCCACCACTTAGTCTAGTAGCAAGTTGTGCAGGTCAGAGAGCATGCAAGCTTCGAGTTTTATTTGATTTTCTGATTACACCCAAGGAATCATTTTTAAGCCTCAACACCCTCAATTTTTAGGGGATGTAGTGGATAGCAGGATTTCAAAGAAAGAGAGAAAGCCATCCAGGACTTCACCCTTATCACTACTCAGCATTTTCTGCTGATAGCTGCACCAGTCGATGGGAATTGCCATCAAATAAGTAACCCAACTACAAAACTTTCATGCGCAACCATGCAAAGTGGCCATATAGAGGTAGGTTATTCCCTGCCTACCAGCACTCAACCAAATGTAGCTCAACTTAGACCTTCTTGGAGAGAAGATAAGCAACTGGAAGATAAACATTTGCTGCTGTCTTTAATCAAACCTATGTAGCAAGCACAAACAGCCAACTGTAATGGTTTAAAAAAATTTACTTCTTTAGAACCAAAAACAAACAACCTTATTAGCCACTTTATTTCAGTAACAGAACAAAGATCGGTTTCTACTCCAGTTCTTCCCAGGAAGTATTAGCTTTTAATGTTTAATATTTGTGTGCAACTTCTGCTGAACAGTTTCCACTTTTGACTCCATGCTTCCTTTGATAATTCAGTAATTGCCAAATGTTAGGATAAAGTTTGTTTTTCTGGAGGCAAACAAAAATCTGCACAGCAACATTTAATGTCAAAACAGGCAAGCAACTTATGGGGTAGGGCATTTAGAACAGATGAGGAAAAATGTCAGTTATGAACCTGTGGAATCTTCTACCACAGAAGTTTTTGGAAGCCAAGCCACTGAATATATTCAAGAGATAGATACATTTTCAGATGTTAAAAGGCATCAAGGGGTATGGGGGAAGAATGTGGAAATATGGCATTTGAGACAAATGATCAGCCACAGAGCCAAATGGCCCAGTCTGCTTCTTATTTCTATAAAGGAAGGTCAGGCAGCAGGTACAAATGTTAGGCAAGTCTGCACCTGCTACAACATGCCTAGCAAACAGCAAGTAATTCTTTGGCTTGGAAATGGACGACAATGTTCACATTCCACAAGAGATTTTTGCAAGATGACCCCAATTAATAATGTGCTTTCCAGCTTAGTGTTGACATTGTCAACTAATTTGATTTCTTGTAATTTAGTCTTTGCCATTTTACATTATCTACAAGCATGGAAAGAGTGCTGATGACCCTCAGCAGTTGTTGGAGATACAGTCAGCATCATATGCACTGACATACGAATGTTTATTGAAACAATGCTTTCTTGAAGTCTTTGCATCAATATGGATTCAGGTGAATTGGTGGGAGAAGAAAAAAAACACCTTTGCTGATAATTAATTTATCACACACACTTTACCGGAGGAAGAGCTCTCCCCTCAGATGATGATTCTAGGGAAGCGGAAAACGTCTAAAGGTGGATAAATGACAGCTTCCGAGATTGTACAGGCATCAGTGATGACCTTTCAGGTATCACTGGAATCAGGGAGGGACCCAGAGGACTGGAAAATAGCTAACATAATAGCCTGTTTAAAATAATAGGAGGGATGAAGGCAGAAGACAGCAAATTATAGGTTGTTTAGACTAACATTGTTTGCAAGATCTTGAGACCATTATTAAGGATGAGATTGCTGACTACTTGAAAGTACATGTTAAAACAGGGATCAGTCAGCACAACTTTGTCAAGGGGTGATTGCTCCTGCCAAAATCTGTTAAAATTCTTTGAGGAGGTAGTGATCAAATTACATAATGGACAGGCAGTGAATGCGATCTTTTCGGATTTCCAGAAAGGCCTCCGACAAGGTGTCACACAGGAGGCTGCTAAATAAATTAATAGCCCATAGTATTAGGGGTAAGGTACTGGCTTGGATATAGAACTGACTGACTGGCAGAAGGCAGGAGTGGGGATGAATGGGTTTTTTCAGGATGGCAGCCACTGACCAGTGAAAATCTGTACGGGTCACTGTTGGAACCACAGCTATTCACATTACACATTAAATTCTAGATGAAGGAACGGAGAGCATTGTTACTCTGTTTGTAGGCAACAAGATAGGTGGAGGGTTAGATAGTGTTGAGGAGGCAGGGAGGCTCCAAAGTGTGTTGGACAGGCTAGGAGAGTGACAAAAGTGGCAGATGGAATACAACATGGAAAGGTGAGGTTATGCATGTTGATAGGAAAAAGAGAGAGGCATAGACTGTTTTCTAAATGGGGAAAGGCTTTGAAAATCTGAAGCATAAAAAAGGGTCATAGGAGATCTAGTTCAGGATTCTCCTAAGGAGAACTACAGACTCAAATCAGCAGTAAGGAAGGTAAATGCAACGTCAGCATTCATTTCAAGACAGCCAGAAAACAAGAGCAAGAATGTGCTGCTGGGGCTGTGTAAGGCTCTGGTCAGAACACATTTGGAATATTGAGAACAGTTGTGGGCCCATATCTTAGAAAGGATGCGCTGGCCTTGGATGAGGTCCAAAGGAGGTTTACAAGAATGATCCCAGGGACAAAAGGGCTTGTTGTCAGAGGAACAGTTGAGGGCTCTGGGTCTGTATGTGATTGAGGTTAGAAAAATGAGGGGGAATCTAATTGAAACTTACCAGAATACCGAGAGGCCTGGATAGAGTAGACGTGGAGGACACAACCCGAGAACGAAGGGTTGATACTTTTGAATTGCGATGAGAAGAATTTCTTCACCCAGAGGGTGGTGAATCTGTGAAATTCATTGCCACAGAAGGCTACGGAGGCCAAGTTAATGTGTGCATTTAAGATGAGGTAGACAGGTTCTTGATTAGTCAGGGGATCAAAAGGTTATAGGGAGAATCAGAACTGGTTTCAGAAATATCTCAACCATGATCGAATGGTGGAGAAGATTTGACAAACTAAATGGCCTAATTCTGCTCCTACATTTTACAGCTGTATGGGCAAAACTGAGCAACAGTAAAGGATCTAAAAGGCATTGTGTATAGACACCTGGTAGCAGTTCAGAAGTGCTAGATTATATAAATGCAGAAATTAGGCAAGTGTGTAGAAAGCCACAGTAGCATTAATGGGGGGATTTGAACTTCAAGATTGGGAGAGGCAGACTAATACCAGTCAGAAAAGTAGTGGATTTATGGTGTCTGGACTAGTTTCCTACAGAAAAAAAAAGCAGCCCTGGACGCATCAAGGGGCAAGCAATATTGGATTTAGCAACAAGTAGTGAGCTGAATTTAATTAGTAACTTAACTGTGCACAAACATTTATCAAATAGTGATCATAACATGATTGGTTCAATGTAGTCATCCAGGTGGGAAAACACTCAAATTTTCATTTAATCAGGGAAAGCTAGTATGGGTTCATGACAGGTAGGTCATGCCTGACAAACATTTGAATTTTTTGAAGGGGTGACTACGGTAGTGGACAGGGTAATGTCTATAGATGTTGTTCATATGGACTTCCAGAAGGGATTTGATAAAGTATCAAAAGAGAGACTTATCTAAGGTAGAAGTCCATGGAATGGAGGGCAAATTACTGATATAGCTGGGAAATTAGCTGAATGGCAGGCAACAGAAAGTAGGGACAGTGGGTAGGTACTTAAACTGGCAGGACGTGACAAGTGGTAGACCTGAAACAAACAAATCTGTGTTAGGGCCTCAATTATTCATTTACTAATGACTTAGATAATGGTACAGAAAGTCATACATCCAAATTTGCTATGACAAACTTAGGCAGCACTGTAGAAAGTGTAGATGATAACAAAATTAAAGAGATATTGATAGACTAGGTGAAACGGGCAAAACTGTGATAGACTGATTTCAATGTAAGCAAGTGTGGAGCCATTTTGAACCGAGAAAGGATAAACAAGGGTACTTTCTAGATTGCATTCAGTTAAATTCAGTGGATGTCCAAAAAGACTTGAAGATTCAGGTTCACAGATCTTTAAAATGCCACAAATAGCTGCAGAAAATAATCCAACAAGCTAATAGAACGCTGGCCTTTATATCTGGAGGACTGGAGTACAAGGATGCAGAAGTTATGCTGCACTTGTACAAAACCCTGGTTAGACCCCAGTTGGGATATTGCGAACAGAACCAGACACCACAGCTTAGGAAAGAGACTAGCCTTTGAGAGATGCCTGGACTTCAGGCATTAAGTTTAAGTTTAAGGAGAGATTATACAAATTAGGCCTGTAAAATGTACGAGATAAAGGGGTGAGCTGATTGAAGTCCTAAGATAATAAACAGAAAGAGGCGAGTAGATAAAGAAAATCAATTTCCACTGGTTGGGGATTCCAGAACAAAGGCATCATCAGAATCAGAATCAGAACCAGACCATTCGAGAGAGATGCTCATAAATACTTCTACAGAAGGTGGTAGAAGCTTGGAACCCTCTTCCAACTGATTTGGCATCCACTGCTATTGGTGTTCTTTTAAAATTTGAGACTTGTTTTTGGTAAGGAAGTGTATTAGGGGATATGGGCGAAAAGGTAGTTATTTGGAGTTAGGTTACAGATCAGCCATGATCGCATTGAATGGTGGAACAAGCTTGAGGGGCTGAATGGCCTATTCCTGCTGCAGTGTTCCTAAAATGTTCCAATCTAGGCAACATCCTGGTGAATGTCCTCAGCACTCCTCCAGTGCAATCACATCCATCCTGCAGAATAGTGACCAGAATTGCACACTTTACTCCAATCCGTGGCCCAAACACGATTTTGTATAGTTTCAAAATAACTTCCCTGCTCTAATTATCTATGCTACAACTGATCAAGGCAAGTGACTCATGTGCCTCCTTAACCGTCCAATTAAACGGTCCTGCTACTTTCTCAGATCTTTGGACAAGCATCCTAAGATGCCTCCATTTCTCTCTAAGTGGGAGAATGAGCAGTCACTATTGTCAGAGTGCTCAGGCTACTTCCTACAACAGTGAAAACTATCCATGGTAATGCTGGCAAATTTAAGCAAAGTGTGCAAAAAGTTTTATACCATATTGGGATTCTGAATAATAGTCCAATTAGACTTGAAACATTAACTTTGTTTTTCTCTCCTTAGATGCTGCCAGAATTGAGTTTATCCAGCGCTGTTTTGTAACACCTTTGAGTGCTAGCAAGGCAACTTGGTCTAGAAGGAGCTTCATGCATGGAGAATACAAGACCAAAACCAACAGCTTCTTAGTGTAATGGCATTCCAAGGAAAAGTCAAAAACATTTGAGACCTTGTGGAGTGAACAGGATGAAATCTGTGTTTCAATGCTCATAATGGACAGTTCAAGCAATACAAGAAGTGCACCTATTTGCAGAACAGAATGTCTGGTGTGGCAACTAATGCCAATACAGGATTGGCTGTTTAATCTTCTGCCTATTTAAGGAGGGAATCATTGAAGGCAGTGACTATTCAGCAAAACATTTCAACATTAAAGAAAACAAAAATGAGTGTTTTTGGAAAATATGCGCCCAACAGACATGCACTTCACAAAAGGAAATGACAACATCAGGATTTTAAGCTGCCAAAAATCACCTATTTTAATTGGTGGGGCTACAGCAAGAAATTTAAGTGTATGTGTGGGGGGTGGAGGGAGGGGGGTCTGGTCTGAGACACCAAGGGCATTAAGACATTGCTCCAAGCAGCAACTTTGTTCCAGATGATAAATTATAATGCTTGGAACAGGCATTACTCAATACAGTAAACTGTTACAATACAATTTACTAAAGCTCATGTAGTAGCCATGTCACAAACACCTACTGTTCAACAAAAAACTGCAAGTTCAACTCCCATGAGACCAACCTGACAAATCTGTTTCACAGTTGACCATTTCAGTAATTAGTCAGTCAGATTTTACTGAACACAAAGAGGCCCTTTTATCTATTATGTCCACACTGGTAAAAATATCTAACTATTCTAATCCCATTAATTCACTGAATTCGGAGAAAGGGTCATTGGGCTCAAAACATTAACACTGCTTTCTTTGGACAGATGTTGCCAGACCTGCTGAGACTCACCAGCTTTTTGTTTTTTGTTTCAAATTTCTAGCATTCACAGTTCTTTGGTTTTTGTTCCAACTAATACAGGGTCTCATCTTCCTATTTAAAAATAAAAAGGGAAAATCTGGAACTACTGCAATTCTAGCATCAAAAAGGTGAGCATAGTATTCCATTCTGGTTTACGTTCAGCAAGGTGTCCACTTAGCACAGAGAAAAAAAAAGCGATAACTTCCCATTGTATAGCGAGTGATCCTCTTGAGCAGATTAACAGACTGTCAATGTGAAAAAGATCTTGGTTACAAAAACAAATCTGCTGGATCTAACATCAGAAGAAGAACTGGCTTGTGTCAAGTGCTGCCAGGTACAAAAAAAAATAGAAAAAGATTTTCCTGGCAATCATTTCCCATCACAGCAGCAAGACGGGTACAAAGTTGAGAGGCAGTACTGCAGACCAGAGTCTGCAGTACAGAGCAAGCCTAACGGTGTTTCGTTTTTGGGAGGGCTGGGGACGTTGGTGGTTAGCGGAGAACAAAGTATGTCTCAGAAAATTAGGTTAGTAGTTGCTTGGTGAGTATTCTTCTACTTTTAGTACTAGCATATTCATTCAAACCAGCAGCTGGAAAATTAAAAACTTCAAGTGAGTTAATTAATTAGATGTTACACTTAAGAGAAATGATCAGAGGTTTAGAGGAAGCAAGGCACGTCAAACAGGGCATTAACTAGATTTTAAAAGGAGGAATATGATCTTAGATCATGAATGTACCACAGAAATTACAAGGAGACAGTCACTTGGCCCAAGCTAATCCATGTCAGCTTTCTGTCGAATAATCCATTAGATTCCATTCTCCCTCCTGCCCTGCAAGTTTATTTTGTTCAAGTGTCCATTCAATTTCTTTTTGAAATAGATAGCTTCCACTTCCACCATCCTTACAGGTAACAGTCTCTCCATCCTGCATCATGCCTACAGCCATACTCTAGCTGATCCCCATTGTCTTACTATTGCCACGTTTCTATGCACAAGTGTAACTCAAGTTACTACCTTCAAAGTCTTAGTTTTCAAAATTTTCTCCCTAACTCTTGAAATTCAACCTATGGGAACTCAATTCTTGGCCTCTTCATTGTTTACATCAGCATCCACCACACCTTCTGGTACACATAACTCCCCCTACGGAATGTACAGCAGCCAATCCAGGATATCTTTTACTTAGGCACGAGGGACGCAAAATGCTATACAGGACTTAATAGAAGCAAGGTTGATCAGTCTGTTACCTAACTACAGAATCAACTGATTGACACTGATGGTAAAGGAGAACACAGAAAGGCAGCAATGTTCCGAGTGCACTTTTTCCACGATGTCATCATTCCTAGAGTTTCCCCAGAGTGCACCTTGAGTGTGACACACACCACAAGAAGCTTGCACCACTCCCTCTACCCGATGGCCATCCATCTATTTTTGAATTCTTACTGCTTGGGTGTGACAACCACCCAGGGTATATGATTCAGGAACTCAACACCTCTGCTCTTCGATGCTCAATTTAAAATTTACGCTTGAGCCACTGTAGATCTTAGAAGTATGAAGCACCCTCAAGCTTCCACATTGTACAGAAATTGCAAACATGTTGCACCTGACCGTCCCAGGATTTTAGTTTGAAGATTAGTTTGGGGTTCTTCTGCTTCTTAAAAAGGAGATTGCTAGGAGATTTTATGGGGGTACACAGGATTATGTCAACTGAATGTGTCAAAGAGAAGCTGTTCCTGTTAGCCAATCAAATAAGGAATAAGGAAGCACAGACTTGAGGATTTTGACAAGATGTGCAAGAGAAAATGGAAGGAACTTTTTTTTTTTTTTTTTAAGAAGAAGAAACAAGTTATGTAACCTGAAATTCACTTCCCAAAATGAGGAGGCGGCAGGCCAATGAATTTTAAAAAGAAATTGGATCAATTTGAGAGAAATAAACCTGCAGTGTCTCAGGAATAGTGCAGGGGGTTAAAAAAAGGGAACTATTCGACTACTCCAGAGAGCAAGCACTGACTTAATGCACCAAAGGGCCTCTTCTATGCCTTAATGATTGTAATTGACCCTAAGGAAATGGTGAGGTTTTAACATGAAGTAATTGCTTTTACATGCAAGAAGTGCATAATTATGCTGAATTCCTTCAAGAAATTGAGCTCTTTCCAGAAGAGACAAAAAACATCCTCTTAAAAACTAGGTATTGGTAACATGATGGACTCGTTTTAGGTCAGGAGCCATTTTCAATATTTCCCAACCACACATACCTCCCCCACTAGTCCTCCCAACAAAGGTGGGTAAAACCTCTTCTCTCAAATTACCTAGTTCCAAGTGGGAATGAAATTTCTGTATTATTGTGCACAAAGCATCACAACTATATGGGACAGATTAAGTGAGCAGTTCAGTTTCAAATGTTATGCTATTCAAGTTATTAGGTGAACATAAACTCGATCCCTTGTGCTGTTAGTATGGTAACTACTTCAAATCTACCAGTCTTCTCCATTCTCAACTAAATACAACAATCGTTAATGAAACTCAGGGCAGTACGTTGATCCATTTCAGTCATTTTAAGGGCAAATTTGAAAATTAAAGAAAAAAAAAGGAAAGATATTCATATAAAAAGCACCACATAAGCAACCGGCATTGTAAAGTTTTAATCTACTTTGTAAAATTATGGTACCACTAAAAGGAATACCCCCAAACATGAGCAATGACTTCACTGAAAAAGCTTTATCATTGAGATAGAGAAATTAGGTAATTACAATTAAATATTTATTGATTGAAACATGGTAAGAACTCACCAATACAACAGTAGGACTACCAAGTAGCTTCAAAGCTCAATTAGGGGAAAACAAAAAGTAAAGCTGTAGAGTTCAACCAGTATCCAATTCAATTTATTGTCTGTACAGAAAAGTTAATTTCAGCTACTTCTCATTCATTAAAAAGATATACATAAATGAACAAAAAGAATGAAAATTGCCCTACTATAAAAATTCAAACTTGACTAAAATATATTAGAACTCCAAACTCCTCTTAGAAATTCTTATACAGAAGGGCACAAAAGGAGTTCACGAACAAATGTGTTTTTCAGATTCACTTGTGGGACATGGGTGTTGGTGGCAGGCCAGCATTTATTACTTGCTTTCTTGAACCACTGCAGTTCATGTGCTGTAGGCTGACCTGCAATATCCTTCGGTAGGGAATCCCAGGATTTTGACCAAATGACAAAGGAATGGGGAGTAGCTCGGAAGGGAACTTGCAGGGGGTGACATTCCCATCCATCTGCTGCCCTTGTCATTCTAGATGAAAGGGGTCATGGGTTTGGAAAGTGCTGTTTAAGGATTTTGGCAATTTTTTGCCATGCTTCTTGTACACAGTAGCAGGACTGTACACTGAGCATTGGCAGTGAAGGGAATGGATGCCAGTTACTTTGTCCTGGATGGTGTCAAGTTTCTTTTGTTGTTGGAGCTGCACCCATCCAACTATGTGCTGACTATTCCATCACACTCCTGACTTGTGCCTTGTACATGAAGAATGGGCTTTGGGAGTCAGGTGGGGAGTTACGTGCCAAAGTATTCCTAGCCTCTGTCCTGCTCTTGTAACCACTGTATTTGAGTGTCCAGATGAGTTTCTGGTTAATGGTATCGTCAAATGTGTTTATAAAAAAGGAAGGTTCAGTGACAGCAACACCACTGAATGTCAAAGCACAGTGATTAGGTTGTCTTAGTGGAGATGGTTATTTCCTGGCATTTGTGGGACGTGACTGTTACTTGCCACTTGTCAGCCCAAGCCTAGATATTGTCCAGATCTTGCTTCACTTGAAGATGGACTGCTTCCATATCCGAGTCGTCGCAAATGGTGCTGAACATTCAACACCAACATTGGTGAACATCCCCACTTCTGACCTTATGATGGAGGGAAGGTCATTGATGAAGCAGATGAAGGTGGTTGTACTTAGGACACTAAGTGAGGAACTCTTGCAGAGTTGTTCTGCAGCTGAGATGACCAACCTCCAACAACCACGACCTTTTTCTACGTTTCTTTGTACTGCATGTACGAAATTATAGCCTTCGCCCCCAAATACAAGAACATCAATACGGAGATGAGAGACGATTCCGAATGGGTTTTTTGCTTTCATCACACTGCTTCGAGAGGACTTCATCAAAAAAAAGGTCTGTTTATCAAAGTGTTTCTGGCTCGAATCAATGACCTGTAACCTTAAAACATCTAGTTTTCTAAAAACAGCAAAGGAGAGTGAGAGCGAGCGCAAGAGCACTAACATTTGCAAGATTGTGGAGAAGCTAATTACTGTAGATGCTGGAACGTGCACTGAAAATAAAAAAAACACTGTAGATCACAGCAGGTCAGGCAGCATCTACAAACAGAAAGCAAGCTAACCAAGTCTAGAAGAGTCATCCAGGATTCAAAACCTTAGTTTGCCTTATCTCCACGAATGCTGCCTGACCCGCTGCGATCTCTCGCACTTTGTTTTCAGTTCACGACTGTAGTATTGACAAGAAAGGATTTTCACATTGATTCAGTCAAATTGCATATATTCTGTGGCCACCATATCTCTACACTGTCCCCAGAATTATCTGGGAATCATGGTAAGCATTAGCTAAAAAAGTGAACACGTAGAAAGAAGTGAGGACTGCACTACGATCAACTATGATGTCCAGGAAGTGAAACAAACAAAAACCAAACTGTCTAGTCACTCAATGCTCAAGAATGGCCAATTAGGAAGGGATGCTGCACCTACTAACTCTTATCCCTATGAGAATCAAGTCTTAAGAAAGTAATTCCTTTAAAATAAAGGAAATAAGCTCCTTATCTAAACAGAAGAAATCATATCCAAAATAATTACAGCCTTTACAAATGATTTGTACTGAACCTCTGCAGGAAATAGACATACAGAAAATTGTTGTTTCAACCTTACCTGTGCCATCGGTTTTTCTGACACCACGCTCTCCATTTGGCAACTCTGCTGGTTCCTCTTTTGTTCCAGGGCCTGCGGAAGTACATACAAAGCAGTCAAACACCATACACAATGGCATGATTCAGGATACTCTTCGTTCCAGAGCTCAAAATACTCACATAACCATCTGCCTGTCTTTCAGGGAGGGAGGGAGGAACAACAGACTATTATTCGTTCTGGAAGTGCTACAAATGCAAGGATTATTCAAAAGAGCAATTAACAACCACACAGCTCCTCTAACACTTAGAGTCCAATATGACTACCAGTTTTGAAGAGTCAAATCAGACTTGAAATATTGTCGGTTTCTCTCTCCACTGATGCTGCCAGACCTGTATTTCTCCAGTATTATTTTTATTCCAGATTTCCAGCTACCACAATGTTTTGCTTTCATCTTCCAATAATTCAAGCCAGTATTTAAGTTCTGGGCTAGATCGACATGTTACAACTAGTGAGCGAGCCCTGAATTATTAGCTCTGAATCATGGCGAATCACCACCTGTTAAAAAACTTATGGGAGCCAACTAAATCAAATTTAGTTTCAATTAAAAAAGGGTTTCTGGAACACATTACCAAGCTGTGACAACCAGTTTTTCCAAAATAGAAAATATAGTTTCTTCCCAAAAACTGCAGTTAACACAGAGGAACTTGGTGAAATTACTGTAGCCAGGAAAATAGTATTAAGTAAACTGATGACATCAAAGTCAGATAAGTCGCCAGACTTGATGGTCTGCACCCTAGGGTATTAAAGGGTGTGGCAGCAGAGATAGCAGATGCAGTAGTTATAATATTCCAAAATTCCCTGGATTCTGGAAAGGTACTAGCAGACATGTGACATCCTCATTCGAGAAAGGACACAGGCAAAATGCGAGAAATTATAGACCAGTTACTTGGATCTCTGCAGTGGACAAATTGCTGCAATCAACCATAAAGAAGGAGATGATAACTGAACACTTGGATAAGCAAAGCTCAATTTGCGTATTGTGTCCCGTTTCATCCTCCTTACCAGAGAAAGCATTCGGTAGCACTGGAGGCAGTTCAGAGGAGGTTCACCATACTGCTTCCAAGGATGAAAAAGGCTGTCGTATGAGAAGCAGTTGACTAGCTTGGGTTTATACTGGAGTTCAGAAAAAGGTGGGGAACCCGACTGAGGGAGATAAATGCTAAAGGGTATTGTTAATGTGGACATTGAACAGATGTTCCCCTTATGGGATAGTCTAGAACAAGAGGTTATTAGGTATACAATGTGAAGAGGTAGGTTTAAAACTGCGATGAGGAGAAACTACTTCAGGTGGTTGTGGAACTCTGCCCCAGAGTGCAGTGGAGGCAGGAACAATCAATCAACAGGTTAAAGAAAGAAACACATTTCTGATGAAAAGTCAGATAAAGGGGCTATGGGAGCAGGCAGGAAAATGGATTTGAGACCACGATAAGATCAGTCATGATCATGGTGGAGTGGGCTCAAAGGGCTGAATTGCCTGCTCCCGCACCAAATTTCCATGTTCCTATGTTCATAGGAAATTAAAAATCGCTTTTATCATCATGATTTAAAAAGGAAATCCAATCTCAATTACTTTATGCTCCTTGTAGTCAATGGCATCTGATGGCAAAAAGGGACTGAGGCACATAACACTTGCAACAAACATTTGCAATGTCAGATCTTTTGACTTTATTTATTTATTGTCACGTGATTCTCCAGAAATATGAACATCTATATGGAAAGCAGATATTTTCCCCTGCAAACCAAAATACCATTGCACACAACTAGTGAAGAAATGTTGAGTAAAGTAGCTGCATGAAAACAACATCCACAAATCACCAAGATACAACTTGCAATTATGTGGGCATGGACTTGGAAAAATAAGAACATCTGGTAGTGATTGTAAAATTGTGGGGACAAAAGCAAAAGAAAGAAACACAAATGACAATTTAACAAGTAGAACAAGGACTAGATTTTTGAGCACCAAGATAGAGATAGCTATCAAGGGATGTTAAGACAGTAATACCACTCAATATTGTAAAGCATGGTACTTGAAGAAATCAGTGGTCTATGTGGTTTCAACTTCCTTCCTCAATGCAATCATCTTAGTTCCCGACTGTTGGATTACTGTATTATTTTCTCATTTACACGTGTCTTCCATTTACTTTTCCCTTTCTTGAAGTGGCTCCAGTAACACCTACACTGAAGGTATTATAATGATGAACGTTAAGCAATCAAGCTATTTTTCTTTAATCAATCACCGCTATCAAATATCAGTTTGCTAGCTCACCTTCTGTCCAATTATGCTTGGACATCAAAGTTAAGTCAGTTGCAATTGAATCAGAGATAGTAGGAACTGCAGATGCTGGAGAATCCGAGACAACAAGGTGCAGGGCTGGATGAACACAGCAGGCCAAGCAGCATCATAGGAGCATCTGCTCCTATGATGCTGCTTGGCCTGCTGTGTTCATCCAGCCCTGC
>NC_063335.1:88946322-88959717 GCF_021869965.1 Rhincodon typus
GGCCTGCTGTGTTCATCCAGCCCTGCACCTTGTTGTCTCAAGTCAGTTGCACTTTCTTCTCTCCTTAACAGAAATACTAACGTACATTCCCTTGTACCAGGCTGCTGGACTTGTGCAGAAAAGGTAAACATTAATATAAAAAATGGGAGAAATGCATCATTGAAAGCTTTTCCCACAGCACATGTTTTCTTGATTCAGTTTAAAGCTTCCCCTACTTAAACAGTAAGACGACCAGAACATCTTTTTCAAAATCCATCATTGACTCAATTGTCTCCTTGGGAAAATATCCCAAGTTGAGTTAGTGTTCAGTCAGAACATAGACCATAAGCTGAACTTCCAATTCTGTCTCATCTCCATCCTGGTTTCTGACAATCAAGGTGTTAAAACCCTCATTCATGCCTAAAAATGGAAATGCTCTTCTGGCATTTCTTTTCTCCTTCATATAGTTCAGCTCCTCCAAAACCTTCCCCAGGTCTCTACCAATCCTGGCCACAAAGTCTTATTTATTCATCAATCCCAAGCATACTTCAGTACAAAGCAAAATTCTCCTTGCTGATATCTATTCCAAAAACCTTCTGTCCAAAAATCCTTGGATTTAGAACAATGCAGAGCTTTGACTCGTGCATTTACCTCAGCAAAAATAGTCAAAAAAAGTGTTTGATCCTCAAACTGCCCAGCAGGCTGTGTGGAAACATGAGCCTAAATTGATCAAGTCGGGGGGTGGGGAAGATGATAGATAGAACCTCTACATTGTGGAAACAGGCCCCTTGGCCCAACAAGTCCACACCAACCCAGAGCATTCCACCCAAACTCATCCCCCTATAACCCTATATCTACACATCCCCAAAAACTATGGGCAATTTAACACGGCCAATCCACCTAGCCAGCACATCTTTGGATTGTGGGAGGAAACCTGAGCACTGAGGAAACCCACACAGACACGGAGAACATACAAACTTCATGCAGACAGTCACCAGAGGGCAGAATCGAACCTGGATCCCTGGCGCTGTGAGGCAGCAGTGCTAACCAATGAGCCACCGTGCTGCACACTACTGCAAGATGTAGTGATATACAGACAAACAGTAGGGCAACTGAAGTTGTGAAACTATAACTATTCCTCATATTATACAGTGTATTGCTCCTGTGCTAGGTGAGGCTATTTATCATATTCAGTTACCTGTGCAAAACACAAGTATAGGCGTACACAACATCAACCTTAAGTGAGAGATCATCTAAGGCCTAACTGAATTTACGGTTTTCCAAATATACAATTGTTTGGGGGATGATGACAAGGTTGCCTAATGACTCAACAGTATGCTGGGACCACTTAGATGTTCAGATGAAGGCTAGTGGTTCAGATCTTGGTTTCTCTCGGTACTGATGTTGACATTCCATAAATCAAATCCATTTCGCTCATGCCAATCTTTTGCCACACATTCAACGCAATGTGAATTTATTCATTGCTCCAGTAATTATCCGAAGATTTTTTTCTGCTTTATATATTTAGCCCTTAGCTGCTCAAGCTCTCCAAACAGAACATCTTTCTTTATCCCATTCTAGGTCATTGATACCCATGTGGACCAAGACCACAGGATCCTTCCCCTCCCATGGCAAGGTCCTCTCCAATTTAGAGATGTCTGAAGCCAGGCAGGCAGTACTGCCTTCAGGACTCAAACTCTCAGCTGCACTGATCTGCACCTGACTACATAATCACCTACAGTTTACATAAGAACATAAAAACTAGGAGCAGGAGTAGGCCATCTGGCCCCTCGAGCCTGCCCCACTATTTAATAAGATCATGGCTGATCTTTTTGAGACTCTGCTCCACTTACCCACCCAATCACCATAACCCTTAATTCCTTTACTGTTCAAAAATTTAATCTAGCCTTGCCTTAAAAACATTCAGCAAGGTAGCTTCAACCGCTTCACTGGGCAGGGAATTCCAGATTCACAACCCTTTGGGTGAAGGAGTTCCTCCTGACCTCAGTCCTACATCGACTTCCCTTTATTTTGAGGCAATGCCCTCTAATCCTAGTTTCACCTGCTAGCGGAAACAACCTCCCTGCCTCCACCTTATCTATTCCCTTCATAATCTTGTATGTTTCTATAAGATCTCCCCTCGTTCTTCTGAATTCCAATGAGTATAATCCCAGTCTATTCAGTCTCTCCTCATAATCCAACCCTCTCAACTCTGGAATCAACAGAGTGAATCTCCTCTGCACCCCCTCCAGTGCTAGTATATCTCTAGTTTCTATTCACTTCTCCCACATGAACAGATCCCTGCACCCTGATGCCAAGATAAAATAGTTCATCACCTCCTACTTCTCGCTCAAGAACCTGGAACCTGTTTGAAATGGCTGAGCCTCCTCCACTTCTACCATCTCAATATCTGTACCTGCCTCATTCACAAGTACACCTACTGTCCCTGATCACAGACAAAAATCAGAAGATATTGCCCGAAGGGGAATGATTGCCTTTTGGACTGAAGTGACCTGGCAAATTTCGCTAAAATGCAGCAGTGTTTGAAGTTTGGCCACCCACGTATGTACTGTTAATCACAGTTCCTGAAGTCCAAACACTTACTGCAAATGTTGCAGTAGATCACATTGGCATTCTTTAGAATCTACCAACTACAGCTGGAATACATCACCTGCCTTGTCATCTTTATGGAGTTTTAATTAATGTCTTTATTCTTGCTCTGCTTGTAATCACAATATTTTAATTAGTACTGTATTTACCCTGGATGAAAATTCCCAACCTCAGATAAGAGAAAAAAATACACTAATTCACTTAGAGATAGTAGGAACTGCAGATGCTGGAGAATCCGAGACAAGGTGCAGGGCTGGACGAACACAGCAGGCCAAGCAGCATCACAGGAGCAGAGAGGCTGACGTTTCGGGCCTAGACCCTTCTTCAGAAAAGGGGGAGGGGAAGGGGGTTCCGAAATAAATAGGGAAAGAGTGGGAGGCGGATAGAAGAGGGATAGAGGAGAGGATAGGTGGAGAGGAAACAAACAGGTCGAAGAGGCGGGGATGGACCCAGTAAAAGGTGAGTGTAGGTAGGGAGTTAGGAAGGGGATAGGTCAGTCCAGGGAGGACGGACAGGTCAAGGGGGCGGGATGAGGTTGGTCGGTAGGAGATGGAGGTGCGGCTTGAGGTGGGAGGGGGGGATAGGTGGGAGGAAGAACAGGTTAGGGAGGCAGGGACGAGCTGGACTGGTTTTGGGATGCGGTAGGGGGAGGGAGATTTTGAAACTTGTGAAATCCACATTGATACCATCGGGCTGCAGTGTTCCCAAGCGGAATACGAGTTGCTGTTCCCGCAACCTTCGGGTGGCATCGTTGTGGCACTGCAGGAGGCCCAGGATGGACATGTCATCTGAGGAATGGGAGGGGGAGTTGAAATGGTTCGCGACTGGGAGGTGCAGTTGTTTGTTGCAAACCGAGCGTAGGTGTTCTGCAAAGCGGTCCCCGAGCCTCCGCTTGGTTTCCCCGATGTAGAGGAAGCCACACCGGGTACAGCGGATGCAGTATACCACATTGGCAGATGTGCAGGTGAACATCTGCTTGATGTGGAAAGTCTTCTTGGGGCCTGGGATGGGGGTGAGGGAGGAGGTATGGGGGCAGGTGTAGCACTTGCCTTCTTTTCTGGTATGTAACAATTTTTGTTTGGAATGCAGTAAACTCATTCAGCTCTCTAGTTCTTCAAAATTCTTACTGCTACCCTCTATTTCTGGAAAGAGATGCATGATTTCTACAGCCAGTCTCAAAAAAGTAGAAAAAAAGCAGCATCACTTTTACACCTTCTGTAAGAAATTTCCAACTACTCATTATACCTATCTGCTTAGAGAGCCACTGATGCTTCAAAAGTTAACTCAGCTTCCTGCTTACAGTAATTAACCCCATTGAAGGTGACATCATTCAGTAAAAGTCCTGGTATTCCAAACCTACTAACAGTGATGAAATGGCTAAACATATCCAATATGTCTGGATGGTGACAGCATTGGATGGTTGGTGTTCTCACAAAATGCTGATCACATCTTCAGTTACAGTTGAGGCTGAAAAGTTTATTGTAATCAGGATAAGCTGCTCAAAGGGATGCCACAATCATGTACCTTAGCCGAACAAGAAATAAAGATGTAAAGGAAAGGGCAGGAGGAAAGAAAACAAGTTTATGCCCTTTATTGAAGGATACAAATAAAAAAAAAAAAAATAATTCAAGACCCCATTGAAGTAACAGTTACAGATACCCATGTCCTAGCAGATTATAGGCAAACATACACAAATAAGAAAAGCTATACAAAAACAAATTGCTGGAGAAACTTGGCAAGTTTGGCAGCATCTGTGGAATTAAAGCAGAGTTAAAGTTTCAAGTCCAGTGACCCTTCAGAATGGGAAAATATACATATACAGTCACAGTACTATCTTCACAGCAGTCGGCAGCTAATTGCATTTTAATTGAAGAGGATTTAAACCATTTGGGAATAAAATCAGGGAACACAGACAACAGCAAATTTTAGAACACATGCTTCCAAAAGACTGTGGATGCAGGGACAATTCAAATTTCACAACAGATTTATTAGGCAAGGGCACTGAGGAATATGAAACTAAGTCAGAATAGAGAGTTGAAATACAAATTAGCTGCGATCTAACTGTGAAAGGTCAAAGTGGTTGAAAATGTTACAAGGTTGAATTAGCTATTTCCTGTTGCAAAACTGATCTCCAATAGCTGCAATTACTCAACATGAAATTAGTTGCAGGAATCCGAATGACCAAACGAGTAACCAAATATTTGTAGAGCAACGGTCATTTCTCATTCCAATTCCTCATTAAGTTGTACTGGATAGATGCGGAGGAATGTTTAAGTAGAAAACAAAATGCTAGACTCCCTAACCTGTTCTTCCTCCCACCTCCTACCTACTAACCTCATGCCGCCCCCTTGACCTGTCCGTCCTCCCTGGACTGACCTATCCCCTCCCTAACTCCCCGCCTACACTCACCTTTACTGGCTCCATCCCCGCCTCTTCGACCTGTTTGTTTCCTCTCCATCTATCTTCTCCTCTATCCCTCTTCTATCCGCCTCCCACTCTCTCCCTATTTATTTCAGAACCCCCTTCCCCTCCCCCATTTCTGAAGAAGGGTCTAGGCCCAAAACGTCAGCCTTTTTGCTCCTATGATGCTGCTTGGCCTGCTGTGTTCATCCAGCTCTGCACCTTGTTGACTAGAAAATACTAGACTGTTTACAAATATCCAAGATTCACAAGTCCTGTTGTCATACCCATTAGTGAGGCTTCCATTTGCTGACCCGATCTAAAGTTCATACTATGCACACACTCACATTCTGTCAATTTTCCCCCATCACTTTGTTCAGGTGCTGCCTCTCCATGTAAGCACACCATAGCATTCTCTTTAGCCTCTGAAGGAAGCGATTTTGTCTCATCATCATCCAGCAGTGGAACATAACTTTCTTTCGTCACACTTTCTCCAACAACGTCATCATATTTCTCTGCCTCCAGAGAAGCAATGAAATCCCTCTTAACTTCTGGTTCAAGACTGGGAGAACTTTCATGTAGCGCATCAGTCAGATCGAAGTCAGCCATCCTAAGCACAGCAGTGTCCTGAAAGAAGGAAAAATTAAAAAGTTTAACATTCTCTGTAATGGTGCACTGTGGAATCTGCATTCTTGTCATTGAGCTAGAGATATACAGCACAGCAACAGACCCTTCGGTCCAACTCTTCCATCTCGACAGATATCCTAAATAAATCTAGTCCCATCCAGATGCCTTTTAAATATTGTAATTGTACCAGCCTCCACCACTTTCTCTGGCAGCTCTTTCCATATATGCATCACCCTCTGCGTGAAAAAGCTGCCCCTGAAGTCCCTTTTAAAATTTTTCCCCCCTCATTTTAAACCTATGCCCTCTGATTTTGGGCTCCCCCACTCCACGGAAGATACCTTGTCTATTTACCCTATTCAGCTACTCATGATTTTATAAACCCAAGGTCACCTCTCAGCCTCCAATGCTCCAGGGAAAAATAGCCCCAGTCTATTCAGCCTCTTCCTCTAGCTCAAACCCCCCAAACCTGGCAACATCCTTTTAAATCTTTTCTGAACCTTTTCTAGTTTCACAACATGCTTTCTACAGCAGGGAGTCAAGAATTGCATGCAATATTCCAATAGTGGCCTAACTAATGACTTGTACAGCCACAACACAACCTCCCAACTCCATTACCCAATGTACTGACCAATAAAAGCAAGCATACTGAACACCACCTTCACTATCCTGTCCACCTGTGACCCCACTTTCAAGGAACTATGAACCTGCACTCAGCGACACTCCCCAGGGCATTACCATTAAGTGTATAAATCCTGCCCTGATTTGCCTTTCCAAAATGCAGTATCTCATTTATCTAAATTAAACTCCACCTGCTACTCCTCAGCCCATCTGATCAAGATCCCATTGTACTCTGGGAGGTAACCTTCTCCGCTGTCCACTACAATCCAATTTTGCTGTCAGTTACTGTGTCCTACAAGTTGATATGTAAAACAAAGTGGATGGCAATCACTTAGTGCTTGATCAGCCCAATGAGGAGATCACCATGCAAAGTGCTAAATATTTTCTTTCTTGAATTCCTTATGGCTGGTCCCAGTAAAAAAAAAATCACACTTGCTGTACAAGGAGGCAGAGTTTATCTGCAGCACTCAGAAGTATTAATTCCACTGCACTCATTTCTGACTGCATTCCTTTCTACTACAATCCCTGAAGCAAAGGGAACCAATTTGCATTTTAACAAAATCTTAAAACATAAGATACTTGAAGTGTCTTGGGCTTTAAACAAATAAAGATGCCACACAACTATTGTTCCTGCAGAAGAAAGCAGAGTTGATGATTACAACTTACTTTGTTGACTATCAGGAGCCTGGGTGGAGGGCAAGGACAGGGGGAGGGGGTAGAGAAGGACAGAAGGAAGGAAGAAAAAGAAAAAAGAAAAAAAAAGAGAAAAAAAGAACAGTGCTAATCATCAGAAACTGTACTTCAGTTTGAATCCAAACCGTTAAAACAAACTTTGTCAAGCAATTTTGACTCCAACCCCAAACCATAAACTAGATTGGAAATGCAGCAAGCCCCCTATCCTTTCAGGGCTAGGCCACACCTTGCCGGATTCACACTACCCAACATTAGACAACATAACATTCTTTGCCTGTACCACAGCCATCCATGTGCAAAATATTCACTGCATTTTAGTTCTCTACTGAAGGTGCCAAATGCATTTTTTGTTCAAGTTTTGCAGGCTTCAGCCACCCTCTTACCTCACCCAAATAGACAGAATAGTAACACATTGGTACTTGGGCATGAGACCCACTCTACCTAACTGGATTGATTTCTTGAGGATTTAAACAGGATCCTCCTTGTTAATGCAGTTTGTGTGGCTTTTACACTCAACAAAAAAAGTTTCACATGAAATTGAAATTACCTGTAATGAATCCTTGCAAATTGAATTTCTGTGAAGTGTGTCAGTTATTGAAAAACGTCTTCTGATAAAAGCTGTAGGTTATGCTATGCCAATTTAAATCGTGGCGTCTATGAAATTTAAGATTTCCTTGGGCGTGGTGGCTTTAACTTTCACGGTGAGATGATAAATCAGGACATTAATGAACTCTAATTCTGCCACAAACAGCAACATAATGGGCACAATGGTTTCCTTTAGTGCCATAAACCAGTCTATGCTTGTTCTGTTAAAATCCTTCAGTTCCTGTACCAAAATCCTAGTACCAAAATATTGTAAAACATTCTTGGTGAAGGTTATATTTTTAAATTGAAAATAAAACACTTACTGGCAATACATTTCACAACCAGTAAGACTTCACTCGAGTAAAGCAGAGGTACAGTGAGTATATCCAGGTACACAAGAATTCAATTGGTAAAATCTTCAAGTTCAATTTTAGAACTAGCAGCCTTTAAAGTTATAATAGCCTAGTTAATAAGCAACAGGATCTTGGGCAGAGGCTACAGTCACTAATAGTACAGTCAATTCTGATACAACGCAATAGTTGAGTTCTCGTGCTTTAGAAAATCACAATAACCATAACACAAAGCAATAGGGACAGAATCGTGTTATAGCTAACACAGGCAGGGAAAGTTTGCACTTTACAAGCAGCATTCTCCTATCCTTCAACTGCATTACGGCCAATGCGCTGAAGAAACACATTATCAGAACCCACTGTATGCACAGCTTAAGCACCTGGACAATTGTAGGGAGTCCAAGAGAAACAACTGGGTACAACTGTCACAAGTCAGTTTTCCATTTTGGAAGTAGCTGTGGGTATTGGTTCCTCAGGGGAGACCATCAAAGCCACTACAAGCAACCCAGCAAGAGAAATATAGTGATAGGGGATTCAGTTAGGGGAATCTGTAACCATAGAATGGCATGTTGCCTCCCTGGTGCCAGGGTCAAGGTTGTCATGTAGCAGCTGCAGAACATCCTTTTGGGGAGGATGGATAGTCACAGATCATGGTCCCTACTGATACCAAAGACTTTGGTAGGAAAAGGGAATGTGACCCCGCAATCAGAATTTAGAGTGCTAGGTAGAAAAATAGCAAGCAGGATCTCAAATGTAGTAATCTCCACGTTACACCTAGCGCCAAATGCAAGTGAAAACAGAAACAGGATAATACAGATGTGTGCATGTCTGGACGTATGATTAGGGGGCTTTTGATTCTTAGGTCAGTGGGACGGGCTCTGGGAAAGAATGGCAGAGCACTTGAGCTGAATGATCTACTTCTGCTCCTCTCACCTACAGTTTTATAACATCAATAAAAGCTAAATGAGTTACACCTGAATAGACCCGGGACCGAGTTGGTAATGCTATCACGAAGTCTTTCAACAACTTGCCAACCAAGACAGAATGAGAGAAAGATACCAGGGAGCACAAAATGCTTCAAGACACAGGTTGCACTAAGAGTGCAGTATATTGGTTGGTGAAGGTGGAGAGAGAGAGAGAAAAAATAATGAAGTATAAATTAGGGTTACTATGCATAAATGTAAATACAGAGAGCATTGTAAATAAATTTGGATAGTGACATATGCAGATTTCCATAAGGAGGTTATGATGTGATGTCAGAGACCTGGGTCAAGGAACAGGTGTTAAATATTCGAGTACACAGTATTCAGAAAAGATTGAAAAGGAAATCGGGTGGAAACTATTATAAAAGTATTGATTAAGGAAAATATTGCAATGTTGGAGAAAGATGATGTCTCCAATTTCAAGAACGAAAAAAATCAATCTATTTGACTAGAAAGAAAGATGAAGAAACAGGCTTTTTTAAAAAAAATATTACTCCGTATAGTTGATGGACTACCAATAAATGGAAAGGCTATGGAGGAACTGATCTGCAGGGAAAATCAGAAAGATGCCAACATTATATAGTTATAATGAAGGGCTTTAATTACATTATCAATATCCTAGTCTATATTTTGGTAAGGCATAGAAGGCGGCAAGTGATCCTAGATTGTGTTCAGGAGAATTTCCTATTGCAGGGTGGCCTGTCCAACAGAATTTGTTGGACTTGGCTCTTGAAATGAGGTGAGCCAAATGGATCAAGTTTAGTGGAGGAATATTAGGGTTAAATGATCATATCATCATAATATTTACTACGATGGTGAAGACTTGCAATGGTCAAATCGAGAAAAAAATAAGTTAAATTAGAGGAGAGTCAGTGGGGCAAGTCAGAGCTGGGCTGGGTAGACTGGAATCAAAGGTTTATTGTAACTGAGTGATGGGCTACCAAAGATGAGATAGTTTCGTTAGACACTAAAAGGTACATTTCCTCAAAATAAGAAAAGGACAAAAAAGTCAAAAAAACAAATCCAGAGCCCACTGGATGACAAAGACATAGAAATTAAGAAAAACAGGGCAGTTTGCTTAAAACAGTGTCAGATAGAAAATACAATCGAGAACCACAAGGAAAACAAGATTCAGAGGTGAGGTGAAAAAGCCTATTAGAAATCAAAACGGAATTACAAGAAAAGAACGGCAGCAAACAAAGAAATCGCAAAGTTTTACTATTTATATGCCTATAGAAAAAAGAAAAAAGAAAAGAGAGATAGAGGAGTAGGGTTAATTAGGGACCAAAAACAGGATTTACACATGGAATTAGGGGACATGACTTAGTTAATACTTTTCATGTCTTCTGCCAAGGAAGATGCTGCCCATGGGTGATACGAGGAGGAAACTCTACCACTTGAAGGGTTCAAAAATTGATTAGTGTCGGACAGAGTTCAAGACACTGGAATGAGATGAGATGCTTCCAAAAGATAATACTGAGAAATTGTAGCGGCACTGGCTGCAATATTTCAGGTCTTCCCTCGACTAAAGCAAGGTCTCAAAAAGAAAGTGAAGAATTGAAACACCATCATGTATAAAATTACCTTTTTGGTACCAAATCAGCCCTTATTCAAAAAACAAAGATAAGCTAAGCAATTACAGACCAGTCAGTTTAACTTCGGTGGTGGGAAAGTTTCCAAAACAGTTAGAAGATCATAGAATCCCTATAGTGTGGAAACAGGCCCTTCAGCCCAACCAGTCCACACCGACCCTCACAGCACTCACCCAAACCCATCCTCCTATAACCCACCGAATCTACACATCCCTGAACACTATGGTAAATTTAGCATGGCCAATCCACCTAGCTTGCACACCTTTGTTTGGGCTGTGGGTGGAAACCGGAGCACCTGGGAGGAAACCCACGCAGACACGGGGAGAACGTGCATACTCCACAGACAGTCACCCAAGGGTGGAATTGAACACGGGTCCCTGGCAGTCAGGCAGCAGCGCTAACCACTGTGCCACCGTGCTGCCCCAAAGTTACTTGGGATAAAGTTAGTCACACAAAAAAGTGGATTGATTAGGAAGTTAACATGATCGCTAGAAGGAGGGAAAAAGTCATGCTAAGAGACAGTACGAACTGCCGATGCTGCCGTCAGAAACAACAGTGTGGAGCTGGAGGAACACAGCAGGCCTTTGTTCTTGAGCGCTCCCTTCCCGGCTTTCCCAGGCCTCTGAGCTCCCTTCCCCGTCCCCCATTTCAAAACGTCAACCTTCCCGCTCCTCTGATGTTGCCTGGCCCGTTGTGTCCCTCCAGCTCCACACTGTTATCTTGTCTTCTCTAACTTAAGTTTTCTTTGGAAGAGGTCCCAGAAAGCGTCGAGAAGATAACACTGTTGATGCGGTCTACCTGGAATTTCAAAAGACATTCATTCAATACAGTGCTGCACAGACTTGTGAAAAGTTAACTCAGAATAAAAAAGGTCAGAAATCACACGACGCCCTTCTTCAGGTGAAGCCTGAAAGCTTGCGTTTTCAAATAAACCTGTTTATCTATAACCTGGTGTCATGTAACTTCTGACCTTGACCACCCTAGTCTAACACCAGCACCTCCACATCAGAGAAAGAAAGGGACTGCAGTAACACGGATGCAAAATTGGCTGAGTGATAAAACACCGTAATGATCAATGGATATTTTTCACTCTGGAGGAAAGGTTGTAGTGGAGTTCCCCGTATGTCAGTATGGGGGCACTTGGAAGACAGTGTAGAACCTGAAACGACACAGACAAGTTGGTGGAGTGGGCAAATACGTGGCAGATAAGGTCAATGCAGAGAGGTGTAGCATTTGGCAGTGAAGACAGTAGTAAAGAAAGCATCTTAGATTTCCTATACATCTTACATTTTATTAATAGGGGTATAGAGTACAGGACCAAAGAAATTGGATGATGAACTTGTACGAGACATGTGTTAGATCTCAGCTGAAGCAGTGCGTACCTTCCAGAAGGGAGTGCAGAGGTGTATTACAAGAATGATTCAAGTTACAGAGAAGGTAGTGAAGAGAAGTTCTTTAAGTAGTTTTCAAAATCAGGGGGCTAGATGGAGTGAATAGGGAGCAGTTGATCTCACTTGTACAAGGATCAAAAATCAAAGTGTATAGATTAAAATTATTCACAAGAGAAGAAAGTGTGATCACAAGTGGTTGAGGTCTGGAATTCTGGCCATGTGGTGGAGGCAGGTTCAATTGAGGCATTCAAAAAGTTATTTAAAATAGAAAAAAAAAAAAAGAGGCAAGAGAATGGTACAAAGATGTGATGCTCATTTGAGGAGCTGGTGCAGACCATTGGCCAAATGGCCTCCTTCTGCATAACAGTGCAGTGATTGTGACATCTCAACATGTTGTCAGCCTTGATTCAGTAGTTGGATTCTCGGTAGACTCAGCTGTGGGTTTCAAATCCCACTCCAGACACCAGCATGTAAATGGAGATTGCAGTACTGAACTAAAGGAGTGCCAATTTGTTGGAGGTAATTTTTCAGACAAGACATTAAATCACAACGCTGCTTGCTTCTCAGGTGGGATATACAGAATTCCACGACAGTATTCAAAAGAACAACAGGGAATTCTACAAGTGTATTTAGCAAACTTATCCCTCAAACTACACAAAGCAAGTGACCTGGGCCTGTGTTTCATTTCTGTTTGTGGGAGTTTACAATGGTTGCCACGTTGCATACATTACAAAAATACATAGAATTCATAAGAATTGAATGTTAAAAAAAAGGCTTGAGTCAAGAAACTTATTGTGGAAGTACAAGTGCTACTATCATTGTTTGGGGAAAACAAAGGCCTAATTTCATAATGCTTTAATACTTTGGATTTTTTTTTTTTAAAAATTCCAACTACAATCTAAAATCTAGAGTTTCAGAATTGTAACTCAGCTGCACACAGAAGAAATGCTGATGTATACTTAAGTCAAGGACAGGAATATGGGGGAAGAGGATAGTCACCCACACTTATCCCAATGACTGTACATCTTTATGATTCCCCAAGCTACAAGTACCGAGATTTTACAGTGTTTCTATAACTACACACTATCCTGGCAGTGAAGGGAATAGATACTTTTGCAAGTGGATCCGGCATCAATTAAAAACGAAATTCCAGAACCTCCAGATTCCCCAGCACGCCCCTTTCCCAGAAGGAAAAGTCCCACACCAAGTAACTTACAGTGTAATTAGTCCTTGTAAAATCAGTAATTTACCAAATAGATCTCCTCTGAATGCCTCACTATATTTCCGAGTGTTTCCTACAAAACTGGTCTGCCATTACACGCTAGCTACTGTTAGCTGCTAAAAGTCTCCATTAACAGCTATTCACTCTCCTAGCCAGATTGTCACCCACTTCGTCTGTCCAACGGTCTTCTCTTTGGGCTCTATCCCCACCTATTGTTTACTCCTTACCTCCCCTCTGCTAACCCTACCTTCTGCATATAAACCAACATTTTCCTGGCGACCATCAGTTCTGAGGAAGGGTCACCAGACCCAAAAACGTTAACTCTGATTTGTCTTCACAGATGCT
>NC_063335.1:88960217-88985217 GCF_021869965.1 Rhincodon typus
TCTGTGGTTTAAGAAGATGCCTCCTTTCACTCTCAAATGATGTTGCTCTAATTTCCGAGTTGCATCTGCTTAACCTTCCTTCTTTCACAAAAGGAAATAGCTTACCTCCATTTATCCCATCAAATACCTTTAACATCTAAAATATCTCAATTTGATTATCTCTCAATCTCCTAAACATAAGTAAATAAGTCAAATGTATGCAAACTTGTCTTCCTTGTATCATTTTTCACTCGTTTCTTTTGCTAAACCAAACAAACATCAGACATCAGTTTTCTCCTCTCCAAAGCAAACATCATAGCTACTTCTGAACTCAGTCAAACTGGAGAACAGATCAAAGGCAGGAACCCTAGATAATTTCCTTCTTCTGTTATCTAGGATCACTGTCAGCATTAATCAAACTTATCCAGTGTGCACTCCTATTCATTAGGAAAGTTACATTTAGCCAGTGAACCTAAATACACTAATACTCAAAAGTAACTGTATAGCTGGTTAACTCTGGCATTCAGCCTTGGAGGAGACTTCTTTTAGCTCAATGTTAGGAAGATCAAAGGCACTGCCATTTTCAACTCCACCTATACATTCTGCTCCCTTGTCAAGGATTCATTCATTCATGCATATATACATACAAGTTAGAAACAGCAGATGAGCATTTGCACCATGTAATAAGATCACTAACAATCTTTTCATCCCTTGCTTAGCAAGAATCTATCCACCTCTGCCTTAAAAATATCAAAGACCCTGCTTCCATCATCTTTTAAGGAAAACAGCCCCAAAGACTTGTGTCCCATATAGAAAGAAGTCCCCATCTATTTAAATGGACAAGCCCTTATTTTTAAATGGTGATCTTTAGCTCTAGATAGCCCTACAAAAGGTTTCATCCTACTCCTCAGCACCACACAGAATCAAATCACTCACAATCTTCATTACAAGTTTAACACCTTACATCCTTTCTATCATTGACTGATCACTTGACCTTCTTTTATGTTGTCTCTCCACTGCTGTACCAACGAACACACAACAGTACAGTACAGCACAGCACAGGAAGAGGCCCTTCGGCTCACCAAGACTATGCCAACTATGATGCCTTTCTAAACTAAAAACCTTCTGCCTCTACGTGGTCCATACCCCTCTATTGATGTATCTGTCAAAATGCTTCTTAAATGTTGCTTTAGTATCCGCCTCCACCACCTCCTCTGGCAGCACATTCCAGGCACTTACCCAATCTCTGTGTAAAAACCTGCTTCTCACATCTTTACTTAACTCCTCTTATCTTAAACCCATGCCCCCTAATAATTGACAGTTCTCCCAAAGGTAGAAATATTCTAACTATCCATATTATCCAGGCTTCTCAATTTTGTAAACTTCTATCAGGTCACCCCTCATCCTTTGACATTCAAGTGAAAACAAACCAAGTTTGTCCAATCTCTCCCCATACCTAAAATGCCACAAATCAGGCAACATCCTAGTAAACCATTTCTGTACCCTCACCAAAGCGTCCACATCCCTCTGGCAATGTGGTGACCAGAAATGTACGTAATATTCCAAATACGGCCTACTAAAGTTTTATACAGCTGCAACATGACTTGCCAATTTTTATACTCTTATACCCCGACTGATGAAGGCAAACATACTATATGCCTTCTTCCTCTCAAACTGTACTACTTCACATATCTCTGCATTAAGTTTCATTTGTCATACGTCTACCAATTTTCCACAGCCATTCTCAGTTCTATTGAAATTTTCACTATGCTCTTCCAAGTTCACAATATTTTCATGTTTTGAGTCTTCTGCAAATTTTGAAATTATGTCCTGTACACCCAAGTCCAGATTATGAATACGGATCAAGAAAAGGTGGTCATCCTGATGTCAAGTTGAGGAACCTCAATGTATACCTTTCTTCAGGCCAAAAAAAAACACAATTGTTCATTATTACTATTTCCTGTCACTCAGAATTGTATCCATGCTGCCATTGGTTGCTTTATTACAAGCCCTTTATTTTTGCTGACAAACCTGTTACATGGAACTTTATTATACATCTTTTGGAAGTCCCCGTTTAGAACATCATCCCTTTCTCATGAAAAAACACAACTTGCCTTCAAAAATCTATACTTGCTCTTCTTAATTAATCCATATTTAAGCATATGAATGTTAATTTTATCCAATTATCATTTCTAAATGCTTTCACATCACTGGAGTGAAATTGACTAGTCACTAGTTGCTGTGCTGATCTTAAAGTTTTTCTGAACAAAACTATTACAACTGCAATAGTCCATTCCGCTTGCATCACCCCCAGCATCTCGGGAAAAATTACAACTTCAGCTAACTCCTTTGCAATTTCTCTCAATATCTTTAGATGTATCTGGTCTGACCCTAGTGACTGAACTTTAAATACAGACAACTTTTCTAATAGTTCCTCTGTCAATTTTCAGTCCATTCAATGTCTCAACTCTGCCTTCTTTACTATAACTTGGCAACTACTTTTTACAAAGAGGATTTATTTTTGAATTAATCTAGTCCCATTTGCCAGCATTTAGGCCATATCCCTCTAAACCCTTCCCAAGCGTATATGCATCCAGATGCCTTTTAAATGTTGTAATTGTACCAGCCTCCACCACTTCCTCTGACAGCTCATTCCATACACGCACCACCTTCTGTGTGAAAAAGTTGCCTCTTAGGACGCTTTTAAATCTTTCCCCTCTAACCTTAACCTATGCCCTCTAGTTTTGGCCTCCCCACATCCCAGGGGAAGACCTTGTCTATTTACCCTATCCATGGCCCTCACGATTTTATAAACCTCTGTAAGGTAACCCCTCAGCCTCCTACACTCCAGGTATTGTCTCTCCCAAACAGCAGTACATGTGGGCCATTGAGTACTTTTAAGGCAGAGGCAGATAGGTTCTTGACTAAGAAGGATGTCAGAGGAAATCTGGCTAGTGGGAATATGGAGTTGAGGCCACAATCAGATCAGCCGTGATCTTATTGAACGGTGGACAGGCTGGATGTCCTACTCCTGCTTCTAACGCTAATGCTCAGATGTTTCTTGGTAAAGACGGGCACCAAGTGGTGGGCCAAAGGGCAGGGCTTGTTCCTGTGTTATACTGTTCTATGTTCTGTCCAACACAGACTTAATATTTTAGTTTTCCATCTCCATGCATTAATCCCTTTTTGGTCCCTATTCAGCACCAGTCCACCTTTCACTACTAATATGCATAAGAATGACTATCAGACTCTGTTTGTTAGCTGAAGTCTCTTCTCATACACTCACCTTACTTCTCACTAACTTCTTTATTCCCCCCATGAATGTTCTACAGTTAACCTGGTTCTCCCTTGTACAAACAAACTCATGCCCCAACTCCACCAATGCTTCCTTCCTTAATGGTTCAGAAAAATGCTGATTGGAAAAGTTCTCCTGAGACACCAGAAACTCCACTCCCCGCCTTTTACACAGTTACTACTTTCTATATCTCTCCTCTTTCTCGACTTAGCATTCATTTCCTTATAAAAACTTGTGACCTTTCTTTATATTAAATGATATTACACAAATGTAAGTAATTACTGTACTTACAACAACCTAAATCATGCCTGAATTTGAGGCTTCTCTTTCTCACCTGGATGAGGTTAGGGTATAGGCCAGCCAACAGCACACCTTTAATCAACTCTTCCTCCCCACTGTACTGGTTACACAAGGAGTAGGAACGTGTGCAATCTGAAGGATTCGACACCAGGAATGCATTGTAAACATTTTCAGAGAATTGCAGAATTAATCCTGGATCAACAAAGTACAGGCAGTCTCAAGTTAGTGTATGAATATAATGAGTAAAAATGTTTATATTTATGTTGCAGAATTAAAATCTGAATTAAACATGTTAAAATGACTAAACCTAAGAGTGACATAATGAAAACGGAAGCTAATTTATTACAAATATTCCAAACTTAGGTAGAGGAGGCAGTCTGTGCAGGCAGCTTTGATAGCCTGTCTTTTTAACCCCATACTTCCATCAGATCATTCTACACCTTTCAACGCTCAGCTTTACAGTTGCAACTGTACCAGCATCCAACACTTACAATCATAGAGATGTACAGTAGGGAAACACCCGGTCCAACTCATCCATGCCGACCAGATATCCTAAATTAATCTAGTCTCATTTGCCAGCATTTAGCCCATATCCCTCTAAATCCTTCCTATGCATATATGCATCCAGATGCTTTTTAAATGTTGTACTTGTACCAGCCTCCACCACTTCCTCTGGCAGCTCACTCCATACACGCACCACCTTCCGTGAAAAAGTTGCCTCTTAGGCCCCTTTTAAATCTTTCCCCTCTCGTCTTAAAACTATGCCCTCTGGTTTTGGATTCCCCCATCCCAGGGGAAGACCTTGTCTATTTAACCTATCCATGGCCCTCAGGATTTTATAAACTTCTATAAAGTCACCCCTCAGCCTCCGACATTCCAGGGAAAATAGCCCCAGCTTATTTAGCCTCTCCCTATAGCACAAACCGTCCAAACCTGGCAACATCCTTGTAAATCTTTTCTGAAATCTTTCTAGTTTCACAACATCCTTCCTTTGGCAGGGAGACCAGAATTGCACGCAGAATTCCAAAAGTAGCCTAACCAATGTCCTGTACAGCCATAACATAACCTTCCCAACTCCTGTCCTCAATGCACTGACCAATAATGGCAAGCATACCAAATGCCTTCTTCACTTCCTTTCTACTATCCTGCGACTCCACTTTCAAGGAACTATGAACCTGCACTCCGAGGTCTATTTGTTCAGCAACACTCCTCTGGACCTTACATTAAGTATATAAGTCGTGCCTGATCTGTATTTACAAAATGCAGCACCTCGTATTTATCTAAATTAAACTCCATCTACCACTCCTCGGCCCATTGGCCAAACTGATCAAGATCCCATTGTATTCTGAGATAATCTTCTTCGTTGTCCACAACACTTCCAGTTTAGTGTCACCTGCAAAGTTACTAATGATACCTCCTATGTTCAAATCCAAATCATTCATATAAACAGGGAGTCAATGGCCGAGTGGTATTATCGCTGGACAGGTGATCCAGAGACCCAGATAATGTTCTGGAGATCAGAGTTCAAATCCCGCCACGGCAGATGGTGGAAGTTGAATTCAATAAATATCTGGAATTACAAATCTAATGATGACCATGAATCCATTGTCGATTGTCCGGAAAAATCCATCTCGTTCACTAATGTCCTTTAGGGAAGGAAACTGCCATCCTTACCTGGTCTAGCCTACATGTGGCTCCAGACCCACAGCAATGTGGTTGACTCTTAACTGCCCTCTTGGCAATTAAAGATGAGCAATAAATGCTGGCTAGCCAGCAACACCCTCATTCCATGAATGAATAAAGAAAAAAAAAGATGAAAAGCAGTGGACCCAGCATTGATCCTTGTGGCACACCGTTTGTCACAAGCCTCCAGTCTGAAAATCAACCTCCCCTCCGTCTTCTACTTTTGAGCCATTTCTGTATCTAGTTGGCTAGTTCTCCCTGTACTCCATGTGATCTAACCTTGCTAACCAGTCTACCATGAGGAACCTTGTCAAACGCCTTACTGAAGTCCATATAGATCATGTCCACTGCTCTGCCCTCATCAATCCTCTTTGTTATTTCTTCAAAAAAAAACTCAATTAAATTAGTGAGACATGATTTTCCACACACAAAACCACATCGACGATCCCTGTACAACCTCAACATGACGTCCCAACTCCAATACTGAAAGGTCTGAGCAATGAAGGCAAACGTGCTAAGCGCCTTCTCAAACTTCAAAGAATTATGTACCTGAACTCCTAGGTCTCTCTGCTCTACAACGCTACCTTTACTTTTAATTGTCTAAGCCTTGCCCTTGTTTGTTTTACCAAAATGTAATACCTTGCATTTCTCCAAATTAAACTCCATCTGCCACTCCTCAGCCCGTTGACACAATTGATCAAGATTTCTTTGTAATCTTAGATACATTCTTCACGGTCCACTATACTACAAATTTTGGTGTCATCAGCAAACTTACTAACCATGCTCTCTATATTCTTATCTAAATCATTTATATAAACGACAAACAACATTGGACCCAGCACTGATCCATGTGGAACACTGCTGGTAACGGGCCGCCAGCCCAAAAAACAACCCTCTACCACCACTCTGTCTTGTGCCATCAAGTCAGTTTTGTATCCAATTGGCGAGCTCACCCTGAATCCCATGTGATCCAACTTTATTAATTAGTTTATCATACAGATCCTTGCCAAAGGCTTTACTGAAGTCCACGTAAACAGCATCTACCGCTCTACCCTCTTCAATCTTTTTGGTTATTTCCTCAAAAAACTCAATCAAGTTTGTGAGACAAGATTCCCCTCACACAAAACCATGCTGACTATCCTTAAACATTCCTTGCCTCTCCAAATACATATAAATCCTATCTTTCAGAATCACGTCCAACAACTTAGCAACCACTTAAGTCAGAGGAGGAATCTATCTTGTAAAGTTGTCTTAGGATTTTCATAGAATCCCTACAGCGTGGAAAACAGGTCCTTCGGCCCAACAAGTCCACACCGACCCTCGGAGCATCCCACCCAGACCATTCCACTATAACCCACCTACTCTACACATCCTTGAACACCACCGGTAATTTAGCATGGCCAATCCACCTAGCCTGCACATCTTTGGACTGTGGGAGGAAACCGGAGCACCCGGAGGAAACCCACGCAGACACGTGGAGAATGTGCAAACTCCACACAGACAGTCGCCCGAGGATGGAATTGAATCCGGGTCCCTGGCGCTGTGAGGCAGCAGTGCTAACCACTAAGCCACTGTGCCGCCCCATTTTATATGTTTCAATACAATCACCTTTAATAATTTTTCTAAACTCCAATGGGTAAAAGCTCAATTTGTTCAACCTTTCTTTGTAAACTAAACCCTTCATCTCAAGAATGAGTCAATTGAATCCTCTCCGAATTGCTCTCAATGCAATTAAATCCTTTTTCAAATATGACCACAAAAATTATACTTGGTATTCCAGATGTAGTCACAAAAAGGCCTAGTAGAACTCTACTAAAATTTATTTTTATGTTCATGACTCCATAGATTCTAGAACAGTTCACAAGGATTGGAAAACGGCAAGCTTAAGCCCATTATTTATGTAAAGAAGGAAGACAGACAGGCAGCCTATAGGAAAAATGCCATAATCTATTGCTAGAGATATGGCAACAGAAAACTTAGAAAATCAGGGTATGATTAAGCAGAGTCATTGCAGATTTAAGAATGCGTTTGATAAACCTGTTAACAATGCAACCGGTCAGATAGATAAAGGGGAACCAGTGAACGGAGTGAATTTTGAATTTCATTAAAGCATTTGATAAAAGTTCCAAAGAAGATTATTCTAGAAAATTAAGGATGGAATGTAACAAATTAGCCTGTATTGAGGTTAACGGGTATAAAACAGAGTTGGAATAAATGAGTCATTTTCAGATTGTCAGGCTGTAATATTCAGGGGACCGGAAAGATTAGTAGTTAAGCCTCAGATATTTACAATTTATATTAAAGATGTGGATGAGGGGACTGAGTGTGAATATTCAAGTTTGCTGAAAATACCAAGTTAGGTGGGCAAGTAAGTGGTAACATAGATACCAAGACGAGACAATGAGATTTGGGCAGGTTCAGTGAATACGCAAGAACATAGCAGATGGAATACAATTTGGTAAAATTGAAAATTATCCAAATAGTATGTTTTGAATTACGAGAAACAAGGAAATGTTTGCAATGAGAAAAGAGACCTAGGTGTCCTTGCACACAAATCTCAGTACATTCATACACAGGTATATCAAACAATTAAGGAAGGAAACGGTATGTGACGTTTTGTTGTCAGTGTTGGAGCATGAGTAAAGAGGTTAATTGCAAATATTTGGATTTGGATGGAAAGATTCTTGCAGCATAGTGGCAATGTCTCAACCTCTGAGCTGGAAGACTGTAGTTCAGGTCCCAACTGTTCCAAGGTGCGTCACAGCATGTCCAGACAGATTAATTAAAAATACTTAGCAGGTACTGATCAGACTACACTTGAAGTAATATATGCAATTTTGGTCTCCTCACGCAAGGAAGGATATATTTGCCCCAGAAGTAATGAAACAGATTCATTAGACTATTTCTGAGGGGATGAGGGGATTGTAGCCTGAGCAGAAATTGGTAGACTAGTTCCATATTTCCTGTAGTTTAGAAAGAAAGACAGGTAACCTAAATGAATCATATAAAAATTGGTCAAGTTGGGTGCTCAGAAAATTTTCCCTCTGACTGGGAAACTTAGAGCAGGGGTCACAGTCTTAGAATAAGGGGTCAGTCACTTTGGATGGAGTTGAGGTAAATATCACTTAAAGCGTTATGAATCTTGGGAATTCGCTAGCTCAGAAAGCCACAGTTCTTTAATCATTGGGTAAAATCAAGATAGATGTTAAATAGATTTTTCAGTGTTAAGTCAATTAAGGGATAAGCAGATACTGTGGAGGCTTGAGTTGAGGTAGCAGATGAGCCATGATCTTTCCATTGAATGAGAAAAGGCACAAAGGATCAAATGGTCTGCACTCCAGCTCTTTTGTTTTTCGGAAACTAATTGCTCCAATGCTAACCTGTATACTCGTGGCTGTGCAACCTACCGTGAATGAAGCGGAGGCTTGGGGCGTACAGCATGTTCCCTTCCAGGTATTCTTTCTTGCAGTCTGCGGCCCTCTCCTGCAGAACTTTCTTCCAGCCTTCAACAGCTTTAATAAAAGCTATATGATCACTTCGGCTGTCCCCACTCAGATGTGCTTTAGCCTAAAGAACAAGACAGAACTTGGATTTGTACAGCGACTTGGAAAGATTAGAGAAGCTGGGATAATTCTGGGATGATCCCCATACTAATCAAGAACATATCTTTATCTTAAATACAATGTCTTGGCCTCTACAGCCCTCTGCAGCAATGAATTCTACAAATTAACTACTCTCTGGCTGAAGAAATTCCTCCTCATCTCAGCTCTAAAGGGTCATTCGTTCAGTCTGAGGTTGTGCCCTTGGATCCAAGTCTCTCCCATTCCTGGATACATCTTCTCCATGTCCACTCTATACATGCGTCTCAGTACTCCAAGTTTCAATCAAGCCAAGGTCCACGACCGCTCCACAAATGACAAGCCCTTCATTCCTGGGATAAATCCTGTAAATTGCCCCTGGACACCCTCCAATGCAAGCATATCCTTCCATAGATACAGGGCCCAAAACTGTTCACGATGATCCAAATGTGGTCTGACCAGACGCTTATACAGTCTCAGAAGTATACTCTTGCTCTTGTATTCTAGTTCTCTTGAAATGAATGTCAACATTGCATTTGCCTTCCAAACTGCCAAGTGAACCTACATAACCTTAACAGAATCCTGAATTAGGACTCCCAAGTCCCTTCTGAAACCTTTCCACATTTAGAAAATAGTCTATGCCTCTATTCTTCCTATCAAAGTGCATAACCTCACATTTTCCCACTTTGTTGTCCATCTGCCACTTCTTTGCCCATTCTCTTCGCTTGTCCAAGTCCTTCTGAAGCCTCTCCACCTTGTCAACGCTACCTGCCCCTCCCACCTATCTGTGTAATCTACAAATTTAGCAACAATGCCCCCAGTTCCTTTGTCCAGATTGTTAATGTACAACATGAATTGTTGTAGTTCAATCAAGTAATGGTCACTGCCCCGTAAGGTTCCTTCATCTTAAGCTCCCTAATCAATTCTGCTCCATTAAACATCAAATCCAAAATTGCCTGTTCCTAGTGGATTCTACCACAACCTGCTCCAAAACAACCATCTCAGAGACATTCCACAAATTCCTTTTCCTGAGATCCGCTACTAATCTAATTTTTTCAGTCCACCTGTGCATTGAACTGCCCCATAATTACTGTAATAGTGCCTTTCTCATGTGCCTTTTCTATCTCCTGGCTTATTTTCTTCCCTACATCCTGAACTCAATAGGAAAATATAATTGATCAAATTATAGCTTTAACTACATCCAGGAAATCGGAGGCAAATACTGCAGGCAAGATCATTCAGATAATTTAAAATGATACAGCTAAACCCCTAACTATATTAAAGTTCACAGGAGTCACTTAAACTCTTTTGCTGAAGGAGGATTTAGTTTCTTTCCAGAGTTCAATGACAGATGAAGTGTTACTAAACAGAATTAGTGGAAAGCATATCCTGGTTTCATTCTACAAAGTGCAATTGGAGTGTGACTTAATATCTGGACTTCTGGTAGTAGTTAAGAAATTATAAATTGCTGGATGGAGTGGACAGAGTTGACTGCTCCTGGAATGGCGGCTCACAGTGAATCTCCGGTTGAAAGACTTCTGAAGTGCTATTACATTATAAATGGAGTTCTGATGAGTAAGTGGCGATACCCTCAGACCTACACACACTCAAAAACCAGATGCACAAACACACACACATGCTAAAACCATAAACATATGCACACACCTCAAATATATCTGTGTAATCTACATATTTAGCAACTATGCCCTCAATTCCTTCATCCAGATCATTAACATACAACGTGAATTGTGGTAGTTCAATCAAATAATGGTCACTGCCCCGTAAAGTTCCTTCACCTTAAGCTCCCTAATCAAGTCTGCTCCATTTCACATCAAATCTAGAATTGCCTGCTCCTGGTGGATTCTACCACAACTTGCTTCAAAACAACCATTTCAGAGAGATACATACACCCATACTGCGTATGTGTTGGAAATGCATCGGAGCAGTTCAAAGGAGGTTTACTTGATTGTTTTTATATCCAAGTACTGTAGATGCTTGAAATCTAAAATAAAAAACAAGTACTGAAGAAACTCAGCAGGTCTGGCAGCAGCAGAGGGGAGAGGAACAAAGTCCAATATAACTTTGTCAGAACAGAACAAGGTTGGAAAATAATGGTTTTCATACTATTGATAAATAGGGAGGAGAAACGAACGAAACAAATAGTAAACACATCCAGAGCAAAAGACATCAGGACTGCTAATGTTACTGGAGGATAAATACTGCTACAAAATTGGTGCTGAAGGTTTGAATAATTGAAACTAAGTTGGTTTTGCTGCGAGAAAGCAATCCCATGTAAACAAGATATCATTGCGGGGCAGGGGTATGTGCAGGTGTGGTGTTGTTTGGGTGGACACCACACAGGGACAGTAATCAAAATAGTAGAGTGTGTTCAAACTCAGAAATTCCTGAACTTAACATGGAGTCCTGAGGCTGTAAGGTGCTTAAGCAGAAAATTAGGTGCTATTCCTCCAGCTTGCATTAAGTTCCATTGGCACACTACAGGCCTAAGACAGAAAGGAGATTAGCATGAGGTTAGTGCAAGATTACTACATTAATACTTGCAATAAGTGGGTTGAGTTATGAGAAAAGGTTGAACAAACTGGGTTTATTTTCCCTTTGGTTTCAAACAATGTTGTAATAAATACTTGACTGGGTGAAGGAAGTGAATGCCTGTAGCCAAGTTTGTGATGACAAAAAAATTGGTGGGATGCAAGCAGTAAGGTTGACACAGAGGGATTATAGACAGATTAAGTGAGTGGTCATAAACCTGGCAGATTGAACATATGTGGGTAAATGTGAAATAATGCACTTTGACAAAGGAGCTGAACATTAAGCCAATGCACAGGGGAATTTGGAGACGTCGTGTATAAATCACAAAAGCTTACATCAAAATTCAACAGGTAATTGGAAAGGCAGATGGAATGGTGGCCTTTAGTTCAAAGTGAATGGAGTATAAAAAAAAAGGGAAATCTTGCCAAAACTATATGAAGAACTTGCTAAACCAAGAATATTGTGAATAGTTTTAGTCTCCTGACCCAAGAAAAGATGTGCTAGCATTCGAGGCAGTCCAAGGGGACTGATCCCAGGCATGGAGGGATTTTCTTATCAAGACAGGGTGAGGCTGTACTCATTAAAAAGAATGAGAGACAATCTTATTGAAACATACAAGATTCTTAGGTAGTGATGTGAGAGGGCAGATGCGGAAAGGTTACTTCCCCTTGTGGAAGAATCTAGGTACAAAGGGAATAATCTTAAAATAAGGCATTACCCATTTAAGAAAGAGATGAGGAGGAATTTCTTCTCTCAAGGTGCAGTAGATAATTCTTTATTTAATTCTTTATCGCACAGGACTGTAGAGGCTGGGTCATTGCTAAGATTGATAGACATCTGGAGTATTGTGTCCAGTTCTGGTCACCTCATTACAGGAAAGATGTGGAAGCGTTAGAAAAGGTGCAGAGGAGATTTACCAGGATGTTGCCTGGAATGGAGGGAAGGTCTTACGAGGAAAGGTTGAGAGAGCTAGGGCTTTTCTCTTTAGAACGAAGGATGAGAGGTGACTTGATAGAGGTGTACAAAATGATCAGAGGTATAGATAGAGTAGACAGCCAGAGACTTTTTCCTAGGGTGGAGGTAGCTTTTACGAGGGGACATAGTTTTAAAGTGAGTGGAGGTAGATATTGGGGAGATGTCAGAGGTAGATTCTTTACTCAGAGAGTGGTAGGGGCATGGAATGCATTGCCAGAGAGGGTAGTGGAGTCGGTCTCATTAGGGGCATTTAAGCGGCTATTAGATAGGCATATGGATGATAGTATAAGGTGGCAGTGGAGGTTAGATAGACCTCAGGTTTAGGGTAAAAGTTCGGCACAACATTGTGGGCCGAAGGGCCTGTACTGTTCTGTACTGTGTTCTATGTTCTATGCTACATTCCACATCACAATAACAAGAAAATAATAAAAGAAATGCTCAGATACAGTTGCATGATCTCTTTTCATACCTTCATAACCTCAGTCCTGTTCAGCAAACTGTTCACAAATGGATCTCGAGTCAGACATGCAACAACTGCTAATACAGGGGACAGACAGCGGAAAATGGAGGCCATGACGATTGCCTTTGCCAGCCTGGGGTCTGTGGAGATGTGGGCCAGGCGCTGTCCGAGGAAAGTGAGAGATTCTTCTTCATCGAGTACCCCTGCAGTAAGACAGGAAGGGAGATATATTGGCAAATTTAGCTCATGCATTTCTCTGGTAATACTACGAAAACCAGATATTATTTAAGTGTGTTGGGTCTGATAATAGTAATTAATGATCCTTCCATTTGCAGCATTAGAATGAAGAATTTCTCTGCTTTCTGTCGTGGAACAACTGACAGAAACACAGCTTATTATCTTAAATTTCCTTACTAGACCCTACAGTGTATGAGAAATTTCCAGACAAACTTGTACACACCTAACATTCAAACCCTCTAGAAGATCTCACTGTCCCTTCATTGAGGTCAATTTCAGTATCCCAATTCTGGCAGAGATCCAGACTCAGGACAGACGAGAGATTCAAATTTGGTCCTTTAGCTCAGCACAGCTTAGGAACGCAACTGCACTTACTAACTCACGTAGCAAAAATGTTCCTTCTGAATTAATCCGTAGCTGAAAACCAAATTGCAGTCACAAAAATCACTCCAAGCATGTTGTGATACCATAGGAGAAAGACCGTATAGTTCAAAAGCTGTATTGGTGGCGCTGAACTTAGGAACAACATACTGACTTGGCAGTGGGAACTCGCCACGCTTCTTCAGGACCCTAATTTCAATCAACACACTGCAAAGAGAATTTTATTTTAGAGTCATATGTGCTCAACTGGTTTTATTTTACAGGATTAAATGTGAGTCCTCGTGATGTTGAGACCAATTCTTGAGTACAACCTCAACTCCCATTAGCATCGTCAAGACAAGCAGAACCTCACATTCTTCATGGCGAAAGGCTCAATGAACTCTGGAATGAGATTAGTTTGCATGGCTATGTCCTATCTGGCACTGCACACAATTGCACAAGGGTCAAGTTTTTAGTGGGAACCCTAATCAACATTATTAAAACCAGCTCAGCACAGAATGCAAATTAAACCTGGGAAGCACCTGGTCAGTATGACTTAACAATTCCCTAAATCTTCTGTGCTATTAAGGGTCAATGTACAGGCCTACTTATGCAAGTTCTTTCCAAGACGTGTTTGAAGATATCTTGCAGCACCCTTCCCCAGTGGCAAATTTCCAAACCCCTTCACTTACCTATCTCCTGTAGTACCCGCACAGCCTCATTCACAGCTTTAGGATTTGGACTATTCATCGCTTTTGACAGAAAATCTGAAGCCTGAAAAATTAAAGCAGGGGAGACCAAATTGTAAAAAAGACATTAAGGACTCAGCACTTTTCACAACCACCAGACATTCCCAAAGTACTTCACAGCCAATTAAGCATTTTTTGAAGTTTAGTCACTGTTATAATGCAGGAAATACAGAAGTCAATTTCCACACAGCACATTTCCACAAACAGTAATATATTAATGATTAGACAATTGTTTATTGTGACATTTTAGAGGTAACTCCCATACATTTTTTCTGAAATAGTGTTGTGGGTTCCTTGATGTCCCCTTGAATGTGCCGACAGGGCATCAGTTTATCATCTCGTGAGACAGTACAGCACTGGAGTGTCAGACTTGATTATTTTGCTTGAGAGCTACACAGGGACATGAACTTGGAACCTTCTGTTTCAGGCCCGGGAGACACCGGTAAAAATTATTTCACCATATACCTGTACACAGTATTACTGGACTATACGGAAATAACCAATCTAGGTGAGAATGGGAGTTGCGGCATCACTCCTATGCCATGGCCTGAAAAATCAACCACAATACCTTTCAAGATCATCATCGGATTTAATTGAGAAACATAAATTACAATATTGGTTCCTGCAGATGACATTGGTGGAGAGAGACAGAGCTGACGTTGTCAATCCAAGGTCACTCTTCGGAACAAAAGGGAGGTGGGAAAGTACTTCACAGCTGCTTCTCAGGTTTCACCTCAATCTAATCTCCTTATTCTCTTCTAACTTTCCTTTTACCAATATTTATCTATTTGCTAAGTTATTACTGGTTTTGCTACCACTGTGTCTAGTTGGGCATTTTCTTGTCTTAAAGAACCTTCTGCAACAAATAAACTCTAATCTTTGCTTTGCATGGGGGAGATGCGGTCCCCTTCGATGGTGAATAATGCAGAAACCCTACAAAGTATGTAGTGGAGAGCCATTGGCATTCAGTTATCAGAATAGTCTGAACAAGTTGGGGCTTTGTACTGTAGAAAAAGAGTGACATGTGATATTTTGTTAAATTTTATTAAGTAATAAAGAGTTTTCACATGGATAGTCATGCTAGATAGATTAGGGAGTTCCAGGGATACACATATAACTTAACTGACAACAGAACTATGAGAGAGGTACCGCATCTCAACTGTCAACTTCTGTAATGAGCTGGCAACACAGTGTTAGCTAATTCACAATAGGTATTCAAAGGAGATGGGATGAGAGATTCAATGTGATCAAGAGAAATTCATGTTATGTGATAACTAAAACTTGGGGCATGTCTCCAGCTACTTGAACACCTTTTAGGGTCTGAAGAAGGCAAAGGTCCCAAATTGGCCTTTTTTTTTAAGCTTGAGGTTTCAGCTTCTCCAAGGAAATTGTGCATCAGGTAGGGTGGGTGGGGTCATAACATATAGACACAAGAACGGGAATGGGCCCTTGCTAGCCTTATGAACATATTTGGTATTTAATTAACTCATAAATGGATCTGGGTCACAGATCAGTTACCACCAATGGCTCAATATCCATTTACTAAACATAATTCCTTTGATCTGAATCCTAAAAATTTCGGCTGTCCCAGCACCAACAGCCTTTTGGAAAATTGTTTCCTGATTTCCATGAGTCTTCAGGTGAATTTCACTTATGAATGGGGCTCTGCATTTATTTAAAGAATGACCTAGAGGAATTAGTTCTGTTGTATTTACTCCACCAAACTCAATTTAAACACCTCAAATAATCATCCCTCAATGGTAAACTTAAAGATGTAACATCATGACAAGAGATCAGGTTCATTATGCGAGCTAGTCTTTTTCTGCTTTTTTTTAAAAAAATGTTACTGCAGAAAAATCTCCCAAAATACTTTGTAACGGATGAATCAAAAACTAGACCCCAATTAACAGAAGTGATACTAGGAGAAACGGCCAAAAACTTGGCCAATGCTTTCCAATGGCACAACTGGTTCGAAGCAGCTTACACTGGAGACAGAGCAGCTGAGATTTGTGGAGATCAAACCAGAAGAAAACAGTTCAGTTGCCTGTGCAAGGGAAAGTTTATGGATTTTTTTTGTCACAGAGAAGGTTAAGATATGAGAAGGGCCAACCAGAAACAGTGGAAGCAAACCCAATAATAACTTAGAAAATTGCTGAATATTTGTGAAAGGAAATGTACAATATGGTGAAGTGGGCGTAGATAGATGCAGCTGGACTTCCTCAGTTTCTTCAGCACTTTGAATCAAAGGCAAATAAGTTAAATGCCCTCTTCTGCAGCTGCAATCCTGCAGAAGAAGGACGAAAAGAATCACAAAAGGTAGTGAACCACTACAAACCGTAATGTCAGGAATGTGAACTTTGGACTGCACCACTATGTTCTCCAGAGGAGTACGCATGATTTCTGGGATCGGAAAGTCATCCATTTTCTCCAGCCTCTCTTTGCTGAACAGATGGTAAGCCGTACCTGGCTGGCAGCGGCCCGCTCGCCCACGCCGCTGCCTCACATTCGATTTTGAAATCCAAACAGTATTGAGACACGAAACCTGCAACACAGAATTAAGCTCTACTACCCTGCAATAACATATTACAAGAGTTACATATTTTGAAAACTTAACACTCTCATATTGTCCTCACTGCTATCTTTTATGCCCGTTCTCATTAAAACCATTACCCTCTCTCATGTTAAATGCTGCCCCAGTACAGCCCTCATCTCAGCTCCCACAAGGGACCACAGCCTGCAGCAGATATTGCAGAAAAATGATTTAACTACTCGCTGCTAGAACTGACTAGATCACAAACAACCTAAGCAAAACAAAATGGGTGCTGAAAATCTTAAAAACTGAAATGGCTGGGAATACTTAACATGTCAGGCAGACCCTCTGTAGAAACAGGGTTAACATTTTAGATCTTTCATCAGAACTGGGGTAAGACAGAAATGTAATAACTTTTGAGCATGCGAAAAGGTTGCAACATATGGGTGTCTATGCTAGAGTCAGCTGCAGCCTACTCCAAAGTTGGCTGGTAACCACAGGACCTGATCCTCAACTAAAAGGGAAAAAGTTACTTGACCTCAACCTCATCAATCTACCTGTCAGATGCATCTACCCACGATAGTATCAGAAAGAATCACAACTGCACAGCCATTGTGGAGATGAAGACATGTCTTCAAATCAAGGAAACCCTCCATTGTATTGAAAGAGTTTGAGAAGTGCTCCCTTAAACAGTATACTTGTACCAATGTGCCAAATTGCTATTCATTTTGCCTTGGATTTGACCTGGTCATCAAGCGCCCTCTGCTGTGTGACTGAGGAATTCTCAAAGAAAGATTTCAAAAGGAACAGAGATAGTAGGAACTGCAGATGCTGGAGAATCCGAGACAACAAGGTGCAGGGCTGGACGAACACAGCAGGCCAAGCAGCATCATAGGAGCAGAGAGGCTGACGTTTCGGGCCTAGACCCTTCATCAGAAAAGGGGGAGGGGAAGGGGGTTTTGAAATAAATAGGGAGAGAGTGGGAGGCGGATAGAAGAGGGATAGAGGAGAGGATAGGTGGAGAGGAAACAAACAGGTCGAAGAGGCGGGGATGGGGCCAGGAAAGGTGAGTGTAGGTAGGGAGTTAGGAAGGGGATAGGTCAGTCCAGGGAGGACGGACAGGTCAAGGGGGCGGGATGAGGTTGGTCGGTAGGAGATGGAGGTGCGGCTTGAGGTGGGAGGAGGGGATAGGTGGGAGGAAGAACAGGTTAGGGAGGCAGGGACGAGCTGGACTGGTTTTGGGATGCGGTAGGGGGAGGGGAGATTTTGAAACTTGTGAAATCCACATTGATACCATTGGGCTGCAGGGTTCCCAAGCGGAATATGAGTTGCTGTTCCTGCAACCTTCGGGTGGCATCGTTGTGGCACTGCAGGAGGCCCAGGATGGACATGTCGTCTGAGGAATGGGAGGGGGAGTTGAAATGGTTCGCGACTGGGAGGTGCAGTTGTTTGTTGCGAACCGAGCGTAGGTGTTCTGCAAAGCGGTCCCCGAGTCTCCGCTTGGTTTCCCCGATGTAGAGGAAGCCACACCGGGTACAGCGGATGCAGTATACCACATTGGCAGATGTGCAGGTGAACATCTGCTTGATGTGGAAAGTCTTCTTGGGGCCTGGGATGGGGGTGAGGGAGGAGGTATGGGGGCAGGTGTAGCACTTCCTGCGGTTGCAGGGAAAAGTGCCGGGTGTGGTGGAGCTGGAGGGGAGTGTGGAGCGGACAAGGGAGTCACGGAGAGAGTTGTCCCTCCGGAAAGCAGATAAGGATGGGGAGGGAAAGATGTCTTTGGTGGTGGGGTCGGATTGCAGATGGCGGAAGTGTCGGAGGATGATGCGTTGGATCCGGAGGTTGGTGGGGTGGTACGTGAGGACGAGGGGGATTCTTTTTTGGTTCTTATTGCGTGGACGGGGTGTGAGGGATGAGGTGCGGGAGATGTGGGAGACACGGTTGAGGGCGTTCTCGACCACCGAGGAGGGGAAGTTACGGTCCTTGAAAAACGAGGACAACTGAGATGTACGGGAGTGGAATGCCTCATCCTGGGAGCAGATGCGGCGGAGGCGAAGGAATTGGGAATAGGGGATAGCATTTTTGCAGGAAGGTGGGTGGGAGGAGGAGTATTCTAGGTAGCTGTGGGAGTCGGTGGGCTTGAAATGAATATCGGTTTCGAGGTGGTTGCCCGATATGGAGACAGAGAGGTCCAGGAAGGGGAGAGAGGTGTTAGAGATGGTCCAGGTAAATTTAAGGTTGGGGTGGAAGGTGTTAGTGAAGTGTATGAACTGTTCGAGCTCTTCGTGGGAGCACGAGGTGGCGCCGATACAGTCATCAATGTAACGGAGGAAGAGGTGGGGTTTAGGGCCGGTGTAGGTACGGAAGAGGGATTGTTCCACGTAACCTACAAAGAGGCAGGCGTAGCTTGGGCCCATGCGGGTACCCATGGCTACCCCCTTTGTCTGTAGGAAGTGGGAGGAATTGAAAGAGAAGTTGTTGAGTGTGAGGACGAGTTCGGCTAAGCGGATGAGGGTGTCAGTGGAGGGGGACTGGTCGGGCCTGCGGGACAGGAAGAAGCGGAGGGCCTTAAGGCCATCTGCATGGGGAATGCAGGTGTAGAGGGACTGGACGTCCATGGTAAAGATGAGGTGTTGGGGACCGGGGAATTGGAAGTTCTGGAGGAGGTGGAGGGCGTGGGTGGTGTCACGGACATAGGTAGGGAGTTCCTGGACCAAGGGGGAGAAAATGGAGTCGAGATAGTTGGAGATCAGTTCGGTGGGGCAGGAGCAGGCGGAGACAATGGGTCGACCAGGGCATTCAGGTTTGTGGATTTTGGGAAGGAGATAGAAGTGGGCAGTGCGAGGTTGGGGAACGATGAGGTTGGAGGCCGTGGGTGGGAGGTCACCTGAGGTGATGAGGTTGTGGATGGTTTGCAAGATGATGGTTTGGTGCTCAGGGGTGGGGTCATGATCAAGGGGGCGGTAGGAGGAGGCGTCGGAGAGTTGGCGTCCGGCCTCGGCGATGTAGAGGTCAGTGCGCCATACTACAACTGCGCCTCCCTTGTCCGCGGGTTTTATGGTGAGGTTGGGATTGGAGCGGAGGGAGCGGAGGGCTGCACGTTCTGCGGGGGAGAGGCTGGAGTGGGTGAGAAGGGTGGAGAGGTTGAGGCGATTGATGTCTCGACGGCAGTTGGAGATGAAGAGGTCGAGGGAGGGTAGGAGGCCTTGGGGTGGTGTCCAGGAGGAGGGGGTGTGTTGGAAGCGGGAGAAGGGGTCAGTAGAGGGAGGGTTAGGCTCGCGGTTGAAGAAGCAAGCGTGGAGGCGGAGGCGGCGGAAAAACTGCTCTATGTCCAAGCGTGAGCGGTATTCGTTGATCTGTGGGTGGAGGGGGACAAAGGTGAGCCCTTTACTGAGGACTGACCGTTCGTCCTCAGTAAGGGGTAGGTCTGGGGGGATGGTGAAGACTCAGCAGGGCTGGGTGCTGCTGTCTCCTCTGGAGCTGCTGGCTGTGGAGGCTGTGGGCGGAGCTGCGTCGGCGTCGGCTATGGGCGAAGCGGTGCCGGTGTCGGCGGTGGGCGGAGTTGCGCCGGCGGTGGGTGGAGTTGCGTCCGCGTCGGTGATGGGCGGACCGGCGTCAGAGGTAGGAGGAGCGGGGTAGGCGGCGGCAGTAGCGGTGAGGGTGGTCACGACTTCAGTGACGGTGGCAACGGCAGCGATGGTGCTTGCTGTCCTGGAAGTGGGGTACCTGGCGGTGGCGGATGTGACGTCATCTGTGGGTTCTCCGATAGTGGCCTCATGGCCAATGGCGGCGGACCCATTGTGGGGAAGGTCCTGGGTACGGCTGGGGATTTGGGGGGTGGAGGAAGCCCGTTTTGGGTGGTAGGCACCAGTAAGTTTGTTGTACTTACGGTTTTTAGTGTCCAATAAAGCTGAGTAGAATTGGGAGTTCAGGAAAGGAACGTTTACTTTGCTACTAGGCCATGGAAGGATACTGCAATACTGGTATGCTTGCATGTGCTAATTAGTAAGCAAACAATGACTGTGTTAGCTCAGCCAGGCTCACTCATAGCTCAATTACCTTCTGTACAGTGAAATAGCCACTGGACCACAATATAAGGACACATGCCAGGGAGACGCAAAGGTGGCAGATTTTGACTCAGACAACTGGGAGACAGCCGCTAACAGCCAGTTCTGATTATTTAGAAGGACATCAAAAGAGTTAAGAACAGAAAGCAGAGCTGCCAAAAATAATCAAAGAAAACAAGCCATGATCCTGCACTTCTTCAGCCTTCAAGTGCAGTAAACGCTTTAGATACTGCCATGCCATGGTGGGGCTCCTGAGCCACACCAATGTTGAACAGAATTGATGAGCAAATCGCCTTAAGATTCAAGGTTATCAGAATTACGTTAAGTGAGCATATGACAATACTGACACCATGGGGCTCCACATGGGCCTAAAAAATACGAAGATCTAGCTTCAGAGCTGTACAATTTAATTTTACTCATAAATGGCCTACCTCGAATGTTTCATGCTGTCTTGTTCTGGTTTTCCATCGAAAATAATTTTATTATAACTACTGAATCCCCTAATAATTTCAAACTCCTCTCATCAATCAGCCCTCAAACTTCAAATTCAGGTTTAATCGGAGCAGTTTTGACACTGACACCAGCTCTACACAGGAATGTATATATGAATGTGCAAATTAGGAACACTCAGCCCCTCGAGCCTGCTCTGCCAATTAATAAGATCATAGTTGATCTGATTACTCCACCTTCCTGTCTATCACCAATAACTTTTCACCCAATGCTCAAGAATCATTCTATCACTGCCTTAAAAACATGCAGCAATTCTGAGGCGGCATAGTGGTTCAGTGGTTAGCACTACTGCCTCACAGCGCTAGAGGCCAGCATTCGATTCCATCCTCTGGTGACTGTCTGTGTGGAGTTTGCACATTCTCCCCGTGTATGTGTGGGTTTCCTCCAGGTGCTCCGGTTTCCTCCCACTGTCCAAAGATGGGCAGACTAGGTGGACTGGCCATGCTAAATTACCCATAATGTTCAGGGATGTGTACATTAGGAGGGTTATAGGGGGATGGGTCTGGGTGGGATGCTCTGAAAGTCGGTGTGGACTTGGTGGGCCAAAGGGCCTGTTTGTTTCCACACTGTAGGGATTCTAAGAAAAAGAAATTCTAAGAAAATTATTTTTCCAACACTTTTTTGAGGAAAAGAGTTACAAGGGTCTAAGAATTTTTTTCCCTTGTATCCCTCTCCACATGCAACCTGTCAAGAACTCAGAATATTATATGTTTCAACTAAGTCACCTTCTACTTTTCTAAACTCCAACATTTACACATAAGTCTCATCTGTCTAATCTTTCCTCATAAGATAACCCACCCATTCCAACTATTTGTTTAGTAAAAATTCTCTGAACTGCTTCAAACACTTTTACAACCATCCTTAAATAAGGCAACCAGTACTGTACACGGTATTCTGAATGTGCCAATGCCTGTGTAACTGAAACATAACCTCTCTACTTTTGCATTTAATTCCCCCTGCAATAAAAAAATAACTTTACTGATTTCTTGCTGCAGCTTCATTCTAACTTTCTGAGATTCATGCACTAGGACATCCAGATTCCTTTGCATCTCAAGCTGTGCATCTCTCACAGTGAGATAATGCGCTTTTTTTTTTAATACATATGTCTATGAATAAGTAGAGGAGATAGCAGGTCAAAAGACAGCTAACAAAATCCACAGAAGAGTGGGTCTGCATTGTTACTAAAAGTTGCTAGACATCTTCATTATTACAGAGGAATTATAGATACAGGGTATCAACCAACAGCTTAATATTCCACTTAAAAGACAAATTACAGTCTAGAGGGCAAACTTGACTCATTTCAATTAAACCTTCAATTCATTGCTAACATTTCAGTATCTAATTGCTTCTCAGGAATTTATCAAATTATTTAATGTGTAATTATTTGCTTTCAAGTGGAGTGATTGATTTGGTAGTGAGCATGTTCAATTGAAACTTTGAGAAAGGAATTTAGCTGCATATTTGACTTGGAAAAGTTTGCAGGGAAATGGAGAAATGAAAACAGAATAGTTAAATATTTCTTTCAATGAGCTATTACAGATGTAATGGATAAATGACTACCTGCTATGCTGCAGTATTCCATGACTGTGCTTATGTCTTCAAATGCATCAGATAATTTGCATGCAGGGTTTCTGTTCCAACTACTCGCATAGGATATGATAAACAGCACAATAACAGGCCATTTGGCCACAATGCCAGTGTTTATGCTCCACTTGAACCTCCATCATTTTTTCTCTATTGTTCATTTTCTATTTTCTATATTGTTACCCTTTGCTGGGATAGTGCACTGGAAACCAAGCTCCACCATTCCAAAAGCCGTCACAAAAGTTAGATTTCATTGATGTATGCTAAATTCCCCAATTTACCCATCTTTTAGACCCTGGTTGACGGAAAACATGGACCAGGTTTCTGCACTTCAGAACTACTATTTATTAAATCTTAATAGATTCTAGCTTCAGCTACACAAGTATTAACTGTAAAAACATAACTGCACAAAATAAAAATTACTCTTTATAAAGCATTATATACATACGTAGTGAAATAGATGGAGAAAAAAAAAAGGTTTTGAGAAGCACAGAGCAACTGGTTCACAATTATAAAATCTCTGACCTGCTGGTTAAAATCCACAGCTTACCGCAACTGATATAGGGAAATAAACTGGCTTTCTTGAGGTTTGAAGTGTTTTTTTACAGCAGGGGAAAGTGTTACTCTTGCCTTTTCAGAAATCCCATGGCTTCTGACCAAAGATTCACACCCACAAGTTGTTTCATTGTCTAGCAGCCATTCACATAATTGCTGGCAGGCAGAAAGCCTTTGTCATCGACAACTGGTCAATATTCTACAGACCAATCAGCTACTTGTTGCCAGCTGAATCTCATTTTTGTTCTAGCTCATCTACATTTGAACCTTGCCCACTGCTTGAAAAAAAAAGTGTAATAGCACTTACAATAAAAAAAATGCCAATTTTCTTTTAAAAGTATGATAATCCATTCTACAATTCCTGGTTTTAAAGTCTTCTACCCATTTCAGTCCACGATCAAATATACAGAAAAATAAAAAGATACAATCTTTATAATATCTACATCATAACAATATTCTCCCCCACCCCATCTGAAATGCTTGACTAACTTCCTCTTAAATTTTTTTTCTCTTTTTGCTCCAACCATTCCGTATTTATCACTGAGTGGCTGAAAACGTTTCTTCTTAATTCCCTATTGGATTTTCCACTGGTCAGACAGTTGCTATTCCGGCATAGATGGAAGTTTATGCAAGGGGACTGGGCCCACCTACCCAATGCAACAAACTCTAAAGGAATTGTCTGGGAAATTGAATTTTCTGCTGGGCAATTTCCCTATGCCTGGAAGCCTATGAAGGTCCTGGGTCCTTTGCCAAATTGTACTCTGGCACCCTCTTCTTCCGATTTGGCATCCTTACACCTGGTACCCTACTTACCCAGTTGGTACCCTACCCGCCTGACCTCCCAGCACCCTACTATCCTGATATTCTACCTTTATGGAACCCTAACATCACATTTCTCTACGCACTTACCCTTTGACAGCAGCTGTAAAAGTAGATGTCTGGACCTTTACATATCAGAATATGGCAGTTAACTGCTACAAAAAGGGGATGTGGTTTGCCCTCTGATAGTTCAAAAGAATTTTCAGAATGAAAATACAGCTCCAAATTTTTCAGGAGCCCCGAGTGGAACCTTCCCTCTGAGATGCACGACTTTCTTCTTTTGTAATAAAAGAAGATGGAGTGGAGATTGCCATTCCTCCAAAACCCAGACCCTATCTCCAGTTAAGGACCATTCTTCATATTGGGAAACATTGTCTCTTTATTCATACCATCAAATACTTTCAGAACTTTAAAGACCTTCATTCAGTCATTCCTCAATCTTACTTCATTTCAAGAGAAACAGACTCAACCTTTACATCCTTTTTTATAATATGGCAACCAGAAAAACATACACCCGAGTGTTGTCTTACAAAGGTTTAATATTGATTTAGTTTAATTTCCCATAACAATACTAACATTCTAAATAAAAACTGGGTGCTTGGCTTATTTTTTTGAAATGGAGTTGCTGTGGCGGTTTTACAGTGACTGGATCTTTTTGTTTCTCTACTCCATCCAGACTTGCACTTTTCATGTACAGTAACAAATTATCTCCCTGGTTCTGATTCCAAATCCGAATTGTCAATGTAAACCGTGAACAGCAAGTTCCCAA
>NC_063335.1:88985717-89035171 GCF_021869965.1 Rhincodon typus
TGTACAAATATCACACCCATCACCATGAGATGGTATCTTCAGCAGTAACATTTAGAAAACCTGAGTAGACCGGGTTGCGAAACAAAATAGGAGCAGGAGACCATTTGGCTCTTCAAGCTGGTTCTGACCAATCTAGTCTCTCCTGATAGCTCAGTCCTCCCATCCAGGAATCAGTCTGGTAAACATTTGTTGCACCCGTTATAGGCAGAACGTACTTCCTCAGGCAAAGAGAGAATATTAAAACTGCATTCAATACTCCAGGTGCGATCTCACCAATGCCCTGTACAATTGCAGCAAGACATCCAGCTCATATATTCAAATCTTCTTTCTACAAAAGGCCAACATTTGCTTTTACAGCCTGAATGTTTACTTTCAGTAGCTAGTATACAAGGACACCAAGGTCTCACTGCTCCTCTTTCTCCCCCAGTCTTACAGTCAGCCTTCCTAGTTTTGCTACCGAAGTGGGTAACCTCATTTCTCCACACTATACTTCATCTGCCATACTTTTGCCCACTCACTCAACATATTCACATTGAAGCATCTCAGCATCCTCCTTACAGTTCACCCTCTACTCAACTTCATAGTATCTGCAAACCTGGAGATTTAATCATTTTAAATTAGCAAACAAAATGGAACAGATTGTGAACAGCTGGAGCCCAACCAACGATCCCTGTGGTAGCCACTGGTCGCTGGCTGATCAGTTTATTCCAGTTTCCTGTCTGCCAGCAAATTCTCTAACCATGTCAGTACATGACCCTCGACCTCAGGTGCTTTACATTTTCCATGCTAACCTCCTGTGGGACCTAATCAAGTACCTTCTTCAAAGTCTAAGTAAACAACATCCAATGGATCCACCTCAAAATTTTACTAATTAAATCCTCAAAATTTGAATAAACTTGTCAAACAGGCCTTTCCTTTTCAAGGACTCTGCTATTTAATGATGGACTGCAGATATCAGGCTAACAGACTTTAATACCATTCTCTGTCTCCCTTCTTAAATAGTGAAGTTACATTAGCTACCCGATAAGCCATGGGAACTGCTCAGGAGTCTAGAAAATCTTTAAAAGGTGACCACAAATGCATCCATTATTTTAGTGCCACTTCCTTAATTACCTGGTCTTGTAGCCACTAAGTTTGTGGCAAGTCCAGTTGAATTTCTGGTCAATAGTAACCTCAAAGATGTTGATGGTGGGGGAATTCAGTGAAGGTAACACCACTGAAATGTCAAGGGGTGGTGGTTAGATTGTATCTTATTGCGAGATGGTCATTGCCTAAAACGGATGTGCTGTCAATGTTACTTGCCACTTCAGTCCCAGTCTGGATATTGTCCAGATCACGTTGCATTTGAACATGGACAGCTTCATTATCTTAGGAGTTATGAATCGTGTTGAACATGGGATGATTGAGCAATCATCCCCACTTCGGAGGGATACTACCCAGAGGAACAGAGATTCTTGTAGTACAGTGGTAGAGTCCCTACCTCTGACCCAAAAAGGAGAAGTTCAAATCCCACCTGCCCCAGTGTCACAGCTTTAGACCAAAATAACTACCTTGATGAACTCCTGCAGAGATGCCCTGGAGCTGAAGTGATTTACCTGCAAACAATCACAACCATCTTCCTATATGCCAGGTATAACTCCAACCAGCAGAGAGTCTGCCCTCAGTACTCAATGATTCCAGGTTTTGCCAAGGTTCTTTGATGCCACATGCAATCGAATGTGGCCTTAATGTCAAGTGTTGTCACAACAGAATCAAAGTGTGTATTTAACTTAGCTGCCATTTTCATTCCCCTTTACAACTTCCCATTCGTCTCCAGTGATCTTTTATTAGTTTGTATACAAAGAGGAAATGAAAGTTTCTATAGATATTTTCCCAACAAGATTACTCTTGTACTTCCCCCACCCCCACCCTCACCTTAAAATCAATTCCTTTGCCCTTTGTTGAAATCTAAATTGCTCTAATCCCCAGGTCTGCAGTTATTTTTTCCATACCTAAATCGTATGCTCTTCCCTTGGATTTAAAGTTTCCCTTGTTAGTATGGTCAGGCCACCTTTCCAGTTTTATTTTTGTGCCAGACAAGAATTAAACAATTGTTGCAGTTCCTGCATGCATGTTTTAAAGTTTACCATTATCTATCCACCATTATCTCAAACAGTCATCAGTTTATTATAATCAGCTCCCACCTCATGCCATTGCAGTTTCCTCATTATATTCAGGACGCTTGCCTCAGAATCATCTTTGTCATTCCCCTTCTTAAAAAAAGGGAGTTATATAATATTGTGGTCAATCTTCAACAAGGGGCCTCGCATACTAAAAAAAGCAAATCACTCCTTGCTCGTTACACAATAGCCAGTCTAGGGTAGCCTGTCCTCTAACTGGTCCTCAATGTATTAAATTTAGAAAAATCATGTCACACCCCCCCAGGAATTTCGACTCTATGGTATTGTTACTGATTAGATTGAACTGAGCAAATCCATACACAGATCAAAGTTACCCATATTTATGTACTTTTATTGCTTGCATCTTCAACTTGCTGCTTATCGCCTTCCCCAACATTACCTCCACAATTTGGAGTCTATATACAAGCTCCACCATAGTTTCCTGTCCCTTGATATTTATCCATGCAAATTTCATTTCAGAGCTAATATTCTTCATTGTATTATTTTAGTCTTTAACCAGCAATGCTACTTCACCTTCTTTGCCTCTGTCATCTTCCTCCTGATGAAGGAATGCCACTGAATACTCCATTCCCTTCACCGGCCACCCTGTGGGCATATCCCCATAACCCCAACTACATCAGATCTGTTTATTTCATTCCCCTGGAAGTGTTTGAGGACAGGGACAGTACAGGATCTATTTGCATGACAAATGTATACTTTGGGAATGCTCCATGTGTTAAGGCACAAGGCCTCAAGACTTATTCTCTTAAGATTTTCAGTCCTGTTCACATTATTTTATGCTAAAGCAGAGACTTCCAGACTGTCACTTTTCTTATTTTTCCCTCATTTCCCTAGGACTCCCTGCATAGGTTCCCATCCACCTACCATTTTAGTGTAAAACCTCCCATCCCCCAACACACTAGCAAATACTCCTATCCAACCCATTCAGGTCCTACCTCCTCCAAACTCATCCCAGTTTCCCACCTTGTATCATTTCTCCAGCCATATATTCATCTGACATATCCTGCTATTTTAATGAAACACAAAGTTCATAGGGGACTTGACAGGGCGTATACAGGAAGTTTCTTTTTTCGCCTTGTGGAAGAATCTAAGACCAAAGGCATTACCTCAATAAGGGGTCACACATTTAAAAAGGCAGATAAGGAGTTTCTTCTCTCCAAGGATAGCAAATTCAGTGGAATTCTTCACTGCAGAAGGCTGTAAAGACTGGGCTGTTTAAAAATACTAAAATCAGTAAGGGAATCAACAGGTATATGAAACAGCAGAAAAGTGGAAGTCAGGGGGGAAAATCAGATCAGCCATGATTTCACTGAATGACAGCAGTTTTGATTGGCTGAACGGTCTATTAATGCATCTACCTTTTATGGCAGATGACCATTCTTAGATTACTTGTCCTTTAGTTTCCTGTATTCTCCCTTTTTTCTTGTAGGGTTGTTCCATTTCCAATCTGCTGGCACCTTTCCAGAATCTAGGGAATTTTCTAAGATGACAACTAATGCATTCACTTCCTTTAGGACCCCAACATGCAGGTCATCAAGTCCAGTGGACTTGTCAATGTTTAGTCCTTAGAATTTTCCCCAAGTACACCTTTTCTTAAAAAAAATTACAATTATTATAATTTACTTCTCTTTTGCTCCAGCCTTTACAGTCACCACTGGGATATTTGGGTTTTCTACTATAAAGACAGTTAGAAGACATTTCTTAAAATCTGCAATTTCCTTGTTTGTTTAATCATTAAAATTCAGTTTCATCTGTAAGAATTAGAAAAAGTGGAAATTGCTGGAAAATCTCAGCAAGTCTGGCAGCATTTGTGTAGAAAAAGCAGAATTAACATTTCAGGTTCAATGACTGTTCTTCAGAAGGGTATTAAGTAGCTTTCCGAGGCCTACCACTGCTACTCTACTGTTGAGCCTTTTAACCTATTTTCCCAAACCACTTTAGCCTGATCAGTCTTTATCTCATGTAATTGGCTTTATAAGAGCTTAAAGTCACCAGTTTCAAACTCAAAATTTCTCACCCTCAAACTGAACGTGACATTCTATCATATTACAATCATTCACTTCTTAGAGCATCCTTCAGTATATCAATTTACTAATTACAGTTCCAAAGTAGCCTACTCCCTCACTGGTTCCAGAATCTATTGCTCTGAGAAGCTGCCCCAAAATAAAAATTTTCCAGGCTAAGTTCACCAATTTGATTCGTCCAATTTTGCAGCACTTTTCTTACTAGACTCCATTGTTTTATTTATATTCTGCCCTCAGTCTAGGGACCAGAGACAAAAAGAAAAATCATTCCTGCAAGGGATTTCTTTCCTTTGCTAGCTATCATCTCCACCCAAATTGATTTTATATTTTGATCTTCTGAATTAAGATAACTTCTCACTACTCTACTGATCTCACCCGCCATTAAACAGAATCCACTCCCAACTTCCTGTCCCTGTGAAACGCTAAATTTCCTTAAATATTTGCATCCCAGCAATGATCACTTAGCTGTCACGGAAGCTGTGGACACAGTCATGTCATACTGCAAGTTCACCCATCTAGTTCACCAATCTGAGAGAGAGAGGGAAGGAAATCTGCCATTATTCCCTTCGGCTGATTTACAAGCAACTCCATCAGCACAGCAATGTGGTTAACTCTTATCTGCCTAGCCATTAACTCGCATATCCCACAAACACAATACAGGAACGTTCATTTCTAGAAATGGTACGGACTGCAGATGCTGGGGTCCGATAGCACAGCGCAGAGCCGGAGGCACACGGCCGGCTAGGCGGCACCGGTGTCTGTCCATAAATCCATCCAAAAAAAGAAAAAAAAAAGAGGAACGGCGGGGCTGGGGAGGGTTGTGGGATGGTGATAGGTGAGTGCAGGTAGGGATTGGTCAGCGAGGTGGGAGGAACAGATAGGTGAGAGAAAAGATGGACAAGTTGTGTCAGATCAAGGAAGCAGGGATGAGACGGAGGGTTGGACATGGGATGAGACAAGACCAGGGGAGGGGAGATTTTGAAATTGGTAAAATCCACATTTAGGCCATTGGGCTGTAGGCTCCCGAGATGCTGCTCCTCCAGTTTACGGGTGGCGTCATTCCACCACTGGAGGCAGCCGAGGATGGACACGGTACCCAGGGAGTGGGAGGGGTCTAGAAGCGGTTCATGACGGGAAGGTGTTGTCGTTTGTGGAGCGCCTGCACTCTGTTCGCGAGAAAGCGGTCTCCGAGCCTTCGCTTGGTCTCACCGGTGTGGCCTCCTCTACATTGGGAGCAGCGGATGCAATAAACCACGTTGACGGATGTGCAGGTGGTCTCTTGCATCGCTGCTCCCGACGTGGCCTCCTCTACAGTGAGACCAAGTGGAGGCTCGGGGACCGCTTTGTAGAGCGCCTGCGAACAGAGCGCAGGCGCTCTACAAAGCACCTCTGCTTTCTGCCACTCAGCCAATTCTGGTTTTAGTTTGCTAATCTTCCTTGGACTCATGGATTTCAAGAGGAACAAAGCCAGAATGGAAGCAAGGTTAAATCAAGTCAAAGCAAAGTAATAAACTAAAGAAAAAAAGGGAAATAGAGGTAATGCAAGTGAAGTGAATTTAGTAGTTAGTTTTTAAAATAATAATTTCAGGGTTTGTTTTTGAAAAAAGAAACTACTTTTTCAGACACGTTATGACATGCTTGTGAAACAGGTGGAACTTTAACCAGGCACTGACATTACCACTGTGCTACAAGAGCCCCTATTCTTTAATGCTTATTCTAAAGGAAAACAAAGATTTTTTTTTAAAAAAGGTTACCTGACAGGTCAGTTAGACCAAGCCAAGTATACACGAGTGGTGGGTTAATTACAGCAGTTTGGCAAGAACTCAACTAGAGAAGAGGCCATTTAACTCTAGCATGCTCATAGGGTGGTCTCATTACCTCAAAGGATATTAATGCCATACAGGGAGTGTAACAGATTCACCAGACTTACTCCTGGTGTAGTGGGACTGTTCTACATAGAGATTGGGCCAACCGGGCCTGTGTTATCTGGAGTTAAAAAAAATAAAGGTGAGGTGATCTCATTGAAGTGTGCAAAATACTTAAAAAAGGGACAGAAAAGATCGATGCAGGTAACTTGCTCCCTCCGGTTGGGTGGTCGAGAACCAGGGATTACAATCTAAAAAGATGGGTGATGCCATTTAGAACTAAGATGGGACATTTTACTCAGATGAGCCGCCTCTGAAATATTCCAGCCTGGAGGAATATGAAAGCTCAGTCTTTTAAGTATGCTTTAAGTATAGATTAACAGATTTTTGATCACAAATGGTCAAAGAATTATGGGGATAGTGAGTAAAAGATAGGTGAAGTGTTCAGATATTATGGTATTAAGTGACAGAGCAGGCTTGCTGGGATAAGTGGCCTACTCCCATTCTTATGTTCTAGTTCTTGAAGCATGGAGGCAGCACTGGTGTAGCAGTAAATGCAACTGATGCAGATCTTGAAGCAAGTATACAAGTCCAAATTCCACCATGGCAGAGGGTAAAATTTAAATTTAATAAAAACCTGGAAGGAAAATATCTGGTTTATTGGAAACCATATCAATTCTCACAAAAAGTACCACTTGGTTCATTAATGTCCTTCAAGGAAAGAAATCTCCATCCTTAGTTAGTTTGGCCTACATGTGACACAAAACACAATGTGATTCACTCCTAATTTCCCTCTGGCATCTAGGGATGGCAATAAATGCTGGGCTAGCCAGCCAGCCAGCCAGCCATGTTCACATCCCAACAAATAAAAGCCTAAGGAAACGCGACAGTGGAATCAGAGGGCATATCCCTGAAGATCGTAAGAAGTGAACAGTTTGCTCAGCACTACCTCCGATTTACCATTAGGATAAAATATACTTGAAGTGGTCTCACATGGGGCTGGGAAAGTTTGGATTTTAACTGAAATGCATAAAAAAGGCCTGCAAGCAAAAACAAAAAGTTCAAAGTTATGACAAAAGTACCTACTCCAGCAGCTAAAGTCTCAACTCTACAAAAGTAAAACGTGTCAGGGGCAGTTTCTAAAATGGTGAAATGAAGAATTTCCTGCCTGTGCTTACACATAGGAGTACAGAAGATGATCACTTCAGAATGGTCTCAACTCTAACTCATTTGTATGGCTACTGGAGCTCATCCAGAATTTGTTTCTAAGATCTGGGAAATACACGTAATCCACAGTCTACAGGCTTACTAACAGGACCTGAGACTAAGCACACGAAGCACAATTCTCAAAGCCATTGCATACAAAATCCTGAGATAACTGTGGAGCTGGAGAAACACAGCAGGTCAGGCAGCATCAGAGGAGCAGGAAAGCTAACATTTTGGGTCAGGGTCTTTCTTCAGAAATGGGAAAGGGAGCTCTGAAATAGAGAGGAGAGAGCGCAGGGTGGGAGGAGTTGAAGTGGTTGCGACTGGAAGGTGTTGTTGTTTGTGCGACCAGAGCTCAGGTGCTCTACAAAGTGGTCTCACCAAGCTAGAGGCCACATCAGGAGCAGCAAGATGCAGCAACCACAGGAAGTGCTACACCTCCCCCCACCCCCTCACCTCCATCCAAAGACCCAAAAACCTTCCACATCAGACAGATGCTCTATTTATTTCACAGCTCCCTTCCCCCTCCCCCATTTCTGAAGAAGGGTCCCAACCCAAAACATCAGGTTTCTTGTTCCTGATGCTGCCTGGCCTGCTGGTGTTCCTCCAGCTCCACTTATCTCCAACTCAAGCATCAGCAGTTCTTACATCGGAGCATGCAAAATATTTGTTTGCAACAGGCGCTCTACTCTCTTCTAAACAAAATTCACTCCATTCTTCTGAAGGCACCAACTTATAATGGTCACAGTGCTAACAGTTAGTTTTCCTGTCAGTCTAGTCAAGGCTAATGAGCAACTTGACAACAGCAATTACAGCCAAGATAATCCTGATGTAGAGGTGCCGGTGGTGGACAAGGTCAGAAATCACAACACCAGGTTATAGCCCAACAGGTTAGTTTGAAGAGCACAAGTCTTTGGAGCCTCAGTCCCCCCTCAGGTGTTAACTTACATGCCCAGTTTTCAGGCAGGGTACTAGCCAGGAACCCCAACTGATGTACCTACTCAATAATCAAGGTACAGCTTAAGCTGCATATCCTCTATTACTGACTGACAATAGACTAATGACAACGGGTTTAACTCTCAGATTTTAACTTTCCTCTTTACATTTACAAATGGATGCAATAAACATAAGCCAGGTGAATGACTTCAGGTTTGAGCTCAGTTCAAATACAAAATCCCCCAATGCTTTACACTAGTATCATACAGTAATTCCTGGGACACCAGTTTCACATCTATTTCAATAAACTTCACACGTCCAGTCCCTATACACCTGCATTCCCCATCCAGATGGCCTAAAGGCCCTCCACTTCTTCCTGTCCCACAGGCCCAACCAGTCCCCCTCCACTGACACCCTCATCCACTTAGCCGAACTCATCCTCACCCTCAACAACTTCTCTTTCAATTCCTCCCACTTCCTACAGACAAAGGGGATGGCCATGGGTACCCGCATGGGCCCAAGCTACGCCTGCCTCTTTGTAGGTTACGTGGAACAATCCCTCTTCCGTACCTACACCGGCCCTAAACCCCACCTCTTCCTCCGTTACATTGATGACTGTATCGGCGCCGCCTTGTGCTCCCACGAGGAGCTTGAACCGTTCATCCACTTCAACACCTTTCACCCCAACCTTAAGTTCACCTGGACCATCTCTAACACCTCTCCTTCCTGGACCTCTGTCTCCATCTCAGGCAACCGCCTAGAAACCGATATCCATTTCAAGCCCACCGACTCCCACAGCTACCTAGAATACACCTCCTCCCACCCACCTTCCTGCAAAAATACCATCCCCTATTCCCAATTCCTTCACCTCCGCCGCATCTGCTCCTAGGAGGAGGCATCCCACTCCCGTACATCTCAGATGTCCTCGTTTTTCAAGGACCGCAACATCCCCCCTCTGTGGTCGAAAACGCCCTCCACCACGTCTCCCGCATTTCCTGCAACTCATCCGTCCCCGCAATAACAACCAAAAAAGAATCCCCCTCGTCCTCACATACCACCCCACCGACTTCCGGATCCAACGCATCATCCTCCGACACTTCTGAAAGCAGATAAGGGCGGGGAGGGAAAGATGTCTTTGGTGGGGTTGGATTGCAGATGGCGGGAGGGACCACTCTCTCCGTGACTCCCTTGTCCGCTCCACACTCCCCTCCAGCCCCACCACACCCGGCACTTTTCCCTGCAACCGCAGGAAAGTGCTACACCTTACCCCATACCTCCTCCCTCGCCCCCATCCCAGGCCCCGAGAAGACTTTCCACATCAAGCAGATGTTCACCTGCACATCTGCCAATGTGGTATACTGCATCCGCTGTACCCGTTGTGGCCTCCTCTACATCAGGGAAACCAAGCCGAGGCTTGGGGACCGCTTTGCGGAACACCCATGCTCGGTTCGCAATAAACAACTGCACCTCCCAGTCGTGAACCATTTCAACTCCCCCTCCCATTCCTCAGAGGACATGTCCATCCTGGGCCTCCTGCAGTGCCACAACGATGCCACCCGAAGGTTGCAGGAACAGCAACTCATTCCGCTTGGGAACCCTGCCGCCCAATGGTATCAATGTGGATTTCACAAGCTTCAAAATCTCCCCTCCCCCTACCACATCCCAAAACCAGCCCAGCTCGTCCCCGCCTCCCTAACCTGTTCTTCCTCCCACCTATTCCCTCCTCCCACCTCAAGCCGCACCCCCATCTCCTACCTACTAATCTCATCCCACCCCCTTGACCTGTCCGTCCTCCCTGGACTGACCTATCCCCTCCCTAACTCCCCACCTACACCTCACCTTTACTGGCTCCATCCCCGCCTCTGACTTGTGTTTCCTCTCCACCTACCTTCTCCTCTATCCATCTTCTATCTGCTTCCCCCTCTCCCTATTTATTTCAGAACCCCCTTCCCCTCCCCCGTTTCTGATCAAGGGTCTAGACCCGAAACGTCAGCCTTCCTGCTCGGCCTGCTGTGTTCATCCAGCTCTGCACCTTGTTGTCTATAGTTTATCCTTAATTGCCTATCCCTAATAGCCCTAGCATGCCACATTTCCATTAGGAATGGGCTTAAAAAAAAAAAGTTCCAGCATCGGCAGTTCCTACTATCTAAAAAAGTGCTTGCTGTGCCAGCAATACCCACATCCCAAAGCAATGAATAAAACTTCACACTAACTACAACTGTCATCACGGTATTCTCACCAAGAAGCCCTTAAGGGATTAAGTGCAGTACTGACTTGCTGTCTCACTTATAGAAGAGTAGATACCTAATTACAACAAATCTGACTAAGCACAGCAAACAAAGTTAACCCAGTGGACAAGATCACTGTAGCAGTAATAATATCTTATTGGCAGCTATTAAGTTTTTATTGTACATTTTTTAGTGTAAAAAATTACAAATCAGCAGAGTTTACAGACATTGCTCCAATTCCAATTTCTCTATTCTGTCCGTGAAGACCGTCAATTCTTGCTGGATATAGCTCCACAATCTGCAGACTTCCACTATTGCACCTCAGTAGTTAGTCTTCAAATATGACATGATTACATACACAACTTACAGATCAAGGTTTGTAAACACGAAGTACCACTGCACAAGATAGTGAACAGTCTTCTTAGAAATGCTGTTGCTACATAGAAATTGAACTTGGATGCAAGTTATTGGGTAGGAAGAGATTTTAGCTTTAAATTTATTCATGAAAAGTAGACAGTGCTGGCTAAGTCAACATTATTGCCAATCCCCATTTGCCACTGAGAAGGTGATGAGCTGCCTTTCTGAACCACTGCAGTCTTTGTGCAGCAGAAAAAGACAGGGGGAAGCTGAGTTGCTTGAAGGATGAGAGAGAGAGAGTTCCACCAGGAGATCAGAGCAGATAATGACCAATTTTTTTTGGTGGTAGGAACATGGGTCTTTGGAACAGGTAAGCATATCCCCTTTGTCCAGCACAGCACATCCAAAAGTCACATTGATTACACATTCAAGCCTTAAAGCAGAGTTTGATACTGCAATCTTCAGACTCAAATGGGAACATCACATAGCAGAAGAATTCAATCTCCTCGTGTGCCCCCATACAAGTCTCAAATCAAAAAAGTAGTGACATGGCATCCTATCCACTTTTCAGATGCAACACCACTTGACTGATTTGTATGCAATTTTACAGTAACACCAAGGGAAGTAATTATACTCTTCAAAGTCAATTGGGGTGGGTTTTAAAAATAAACCAAAAAATTCTTAAAGTTCCACCTTTAGTGGTCAAGGAAAATGCAAATAGACTCAACAGTCCAAACAGCCTCCATCCACACCATAAATGATGGCCTGTGTATTAGCATCATAATTTTTTTGGGGGATTGCACACATGCTTTAACATTCAAAATGCTGAACTGCAACTTAAAATAAAAGAATGAATTGAGTGAATTTATTCTGGACACAGAATGCATGCATTTATCCAACGTGTATAGAATATATAGGAGCAAGGAAAAGTGCATTCTGGGCCTCCCCCAACATGACTTTCAATACTGCAACCAAACATCAAAATCAAATCACAGTGCCTGCATCTTCCCCTCCTCCAGTCCTCTAAGTCATGTTTCCCATCTCTACCATGGCCCTCCCTGCCTCATTACTCCAACAACGCAAACAAAAACACAAACAAAATTTCTCCTCAGGTCCCTACAGTATTATCCAATACCAAATCCAATCACCTTGTGTATGTAGAGCAGCTGGGGTACAGATTCCCATATCTGCCAAAAACAGCAGTCACGTTGGTTGCCACTAAGATGAGCAAGATTAGCAAGTCAAAAACGAACAGTCATGCAGACGCCACTTCATGCTCCACTGCAAGCAGCACAGCTTGAACACTGACATTTGTCCTTTCAGCTAAATATAGAATAATGCTCAATGTAAACTAAAACCAGTATATCACTATCCTGGCTTAGATAAGCCTTCACTTAACAGTCTGAGTCATCCCTGCTGGATGTAGATTTAATTTGTTTAAACGAAAATCATACACAGCACCATCTATTTAGCTGCCGGAGAAGTAATTTGCACCACAGACATGTACAACTGATCACCTGCCAGGCCTTCAAGATGAGTAACCAGAAGGTAGTTAAAAGAAGTAGTTAATTCCATCTTCAACGCAGTGAAATACAGAACTACCACCATATATTTAGAATATGATATCCTACACCAGTTGCCACCCTTATCACTGCAGCCAACTTCAGTGTCACTTTTTTTTTTTAAAAAAAAGGTGAAGTCCTACACAGGGGGAATTAGGATCTCTGCTTAAAATCAAAACCTTGGACAAGTCAGATTCCAGAGTGATAGACCACAAGTTTCATTTTCAGTTTGGTTCTTAGGATGGTAAATCACTGAACATATTCACGTGAGGCTGCTAATGTATTTTGAACAAGAGAACACAACCAAAATCATAGACAATTTGAAGCAGCAAATAAAAGAGGAAGAAAGATTCAACACTTCCCCTCCTGCAATATTCTTTAGAGAATCAACCTAAGTATCGCCCCTATTTTGCATTGTAATTTTTTTCTGTTCAACAGGCAAGGTTTCAAACAGAAAACAAAAACTAAAAGAACTGCAGATGCTGGAAACCTGAAACAAGAACAAATTGTTGGAGAAACTCAGCAGGTCTGATAGCATCTATGGAGAGAAAGCGGTGTCAATGTTTTGGGTTTGGTGACCACTCAAAATAGTGCTGAAGGATGACTGCGCCCAAAACATTGTGGAGAGAGAAAGTAGTCAGATACTGCCAGTTCTGCGGAGCTTCTCCAACAATGTGCTTTGTTGAGGTTTTGAACAGTGTCCTTTTGGCAAACTTCTGCATGTTAACCAGATACAATTTGCTCCATTATAGTCTGTCCCTGGGACATAGACGCAGGCTAACTCATTGACCCTGAACCCCAAGGAAAACAAAGGGTTTTTCCAGACAACTTTTAGACTGAAGTTTTTTTGCTGGTCTAGATCTTTTCTGAACCGAAACTTCTTGCAGCCCTATCCTTCCATCTAAAAAGACACCCAGGGATTAATGGCTTATCTTAAAGGATAACCCTTTGCACATTACCATTTTCAAACCCCAATCTGGTTGAAACATACAAGATCCGAAAATGACTTGACAGTCGACATTTATGGGAGAGGCTATAATCAGTGGCAAAATAGTTTAAAAATAAGGAGTCTCCAATCCAAAAGCAAGATGAAGGGTGCAGTTGAGATCTGAAGAATGAGCCATCATAATCAAATGCCAAAGTAGGCTTGAGTTAGCGAGTGGTCTACTTCTGTTCCCCAGTACAATGTTTCTGTGGAACACATTGTGTAGGGGATACTGTTTACATTGAACACAAAAGTGTTGTCAACTGTCTTGAAACATCTGTGCTTTGCATAAAACATTTCCCCATTAATTGATATAACAAGGTGTAGAGCTGGATGAACACAGCAGGCCAAGCAGCATCAGAGGAGCAGGAAAGCTGACGTTTTGGGTCTAGACCCTTCGGAAAAATTTATTCAGGTTGCTGCTTGGCCTGCTGTGTTCATCCAGCTCTACACCTTGATATATCAGATTCTCCAGCATCGGCAGTTCCTACTATCTCTCCCCACCAATCGAGCTGTTCCCTGGGGTGGGGGAAATGAGAGGATGGAGGACTTCAAAACTAGGGGACATATTTTAAAAAAAAAAAAAAAAAAGAGAGAAAGATTTACCAAAACCAAAAAAACGGGCAACTTGTTTTTGTTTACACAGTGGTTGTGTACGGAATGAACTGCCAGAGAAAGGTGGTGAATGCAGGTACAGTTACAACATTTGAAAAGATATTGGATAAATTCTTGAAATTGCCTGGTTGGATCAAAGGGTCTGTTTCTCAGCGATACAGCATGGAAACAATCAGACAATCCCAGATTTTTACTCTATACTAGTTCCATATTGCAAATCTTTTCAGTGATCAGTTTCACTCCTGCGAAGATATTGCAAAGAAATTCTCTAGAATTGGACATGGAGTAACTAACTAACCAACCAATGAACACAGGTGTAATCCTCAAATCCATTATCTGCCCATACACCTGGCAAAAAGGGTGTTTCTCAGCTGGACTGAAAATTTCCACACAATTGAATTTTACCTTTAAAAAAAAGAAGAAAAGGGGGATTCCCCACCTCCATTTCCTTTAATTTCAAAAAGCTAGGAGAAACAAGATTGATGGTAGGGAGAATAACTGGCACCTTCAAAAAAGAAATAAAAAGCGTAGTCACACAGCTGTAAACACACCCATTAGGTTGCTGCAACCGGGGCAAAAAAAAAAAGTCAATTTTTAAGTGGGTTGTACAGAAATGTTTAAAAACAAACTGAATATTTATCAGAAATTAAGTTAATTTCAACTTCACTTACTGCTTATGATGCAGACAGCTTATTTTGTAAAGCCATTGTCTTTCCTGTTGATAACTGACAATGTCACAACTCAAGTCATAATCCCACTTCATCTGTATCCTGATAGATGACAACAACTCTGTTGCTCATGTAAAAATGGGCATGAGAAATGTCAGGAAGGAAACAATTCACATGCTTGGTCAGGGCAAGTTATTTTGTAATGGAGTGGAAGAAACAAGAGAACAAGGATCAACCAATTTCACCACTCTAGGAATTCAGACCTTCAGGAATAGCATTCTTCAGAAGGACTCTTTGAAAAGGACTTAAAAAGAAGACAGGAAACAAAGCTGGCAGATGTAAACTTCGTTTTGAAATTACCTCCATTGCCATTTGAGAATTTAAGTTTAGTTTTAGAATCTGGAAACTAAAAAAGGTATATAATTTTTTTTAGAAATTGGCAATTAAAAAGGTATCAAAGCCATCTGAATCATGAGTGCCTTATAGGAAAGGGTGCCTCTATCTTTTCCAGGTCTGCCATATCTATGGGACACTGGTTCCATGCCTACATGGTTAACTCACTACAACTCTCAAGTAGTTGAAGGACAAAACATGCAAAAAAGGAGTAGCTGCCACTGAGCCCTTTTACTCCACCATTCAATATAATCATGGTTGATCTATTATCTCGTCACATCCTGCCAATCAGGATCTCAAAGCTGTCTCGTCCTACTCAATTAATTGCCTTTAATTCCATGAGCTTCAACTTTCACCAAGTCAATTTCCTCAGCAACCAATGTTAAGCCAACTAGTCTACAGTTCCCTGTTTATCTCTCACCTTACAGATAGTGCAATTTTCCAATCTTAAGGAACAGCTGTCAGACCAAAAGAGCTTTAGAATGTTACAGTTAGATATTTACAAGTTATTCATCTTCCTTTGAAGCCCATATCATCTGGCTCAAGGATATCAAACAGTAGTACCATTATTTTCTTAATTATTGAAAAAGGTGTTGGTAAAGTCTGCATAATCTAGCATAGAGTCACATTGGTCCACCCACTGCACAGCCATTATGATTTCATATATAGTATTTATATCCATATAACTGGTGAATATTCCTCAAATACATACAAATCCATATTTTGTTCTTTCAAACTTAGTCATGTCTGAAAATATACCTACAACACTGCAATAACATGAAAATGTTAATCACAAGTCAGTCACTGGTGGAAATTCCAATGTGTGTTGTTGAGGAATATTGACAAATGAAGTATTTTAATTAGTTTAAGTGCTACTTCATTGCAGCATATCATAATAAACAAGTGCAATGAAAGGGCAGTGCCAGAAGATCACAAAATCTAGTGCATAGGTTAGTGAAAAAGTTCACATTTCCTCATCCGCAACTACAAATGTCACTTAGTTACAAACATGGAGTATAATTGCCCAAAACAATACTTAAAGCAATCCGCTTCTTCTGATTCTTCCACTCCACCTCACTACCAATATCAGATTTAAATACAAGGGACATGTCTTTAGGTACTATCAGCCAAAACAACACCAGCTTGTTCAACTTATGGAAGGGCAGCAATCCATTGACACCAAACAGACAGCTCAAAATTCAAAAAACTACTGCAGTGGCAATTAAGCATTGTATACATGGATTATACAAAAATCAAATAGAATGCACAAATCTCTCTTCATTCAGCACCTCAAAAATCAATGTCAAAACTCCAATACCTCAACCGTCTGTAAAACAGATCAAATGCACTCATTACAAACCACATGGAGGGGGAAAAAAAAACACAATCTTCCTGTAACATCTTTTCAGAACCCAAGTTGTTTTGGTGTTCATAAATGTGCATTATTAAATTCAATTAATGGAGAGCAAACTCAGACAGCTGTGTGAATTTTCACACAATTATATTTAATCAGTATTTCAATATAAAATCCCCAGTTTCCCATACTAATAACATACTGCCCCTCTTTTCCAAAACTTGGAGGCAGACTCCTCTTCAGATTCCACTGGCATCCTGGACCAGAGGGAACTGACTGTTTGGAAAAAAAAAATGTTCAGAGCCTCCAACCTTGGCACCATGTGAAGTGAACCAAATTGGCCAAAGAAGTTCTGTGACGATGGGGATCTGTCCACATTTATAGAGCCACCTCCAGTGGAGTTGTTTAATTGTCCGGGGAGAGAAATCAGAGTTACAATTTCAGGTTGAGTTCTGAGGAAGGGTCACTCAACCAGAAACGTTAACTCCGATTTCTCTCCCCAGATGCTGCCAGACCTGCTGAGCTTTTCCCAGCAATCTCTATTTTTGTGATTTAGAATTCTTCCAGTTATTTAATTGTCCAGTTGCATTCATAACATAGGCGACATGACTGCAGAGCTTAGATCTAATCCATTAGTCATGGAATTGCTTAGTCCTGTCTATCAGTCGCTGTTTGGCATATAAGTTTTATCACGTCACAAGGTGACACCTCAGCCTGGTGCTGCTGCTGGCATACCCATCTACACTTATCAATGAGCCAGCATTCCCTCACTTGATGGTAATGGCAGAGTGTGGATATGCCAGTCCTTGAGCTTTTGTTGGGAGTACAATTCGGAGCCCCACAGCACCTCACTGATGCCAGTTGTGTTGCTAGATCTGTTCCAAGTACAGTGATGGTGCCACACAAGATGATTAGGATACCCTCCTACAAAGATAGGATTTTGTCTTTACAACTATGGTGGTTAAGCTTTGACACCATAATGGACTATTTAGATTAATCAGAATGAGGACAAGCATATTTTTCTCCTCTTGTTGATTCCTTCATCACCTGCTGTTCACCTAGTCTAATAGCTACATTCTTTAGATCTCTACTAGGTCAGTCAGTAGAGAGGCTGCAAAGATACTGAGGTGGATATTGAAGTCCCCAACCTACAGTATATTCTGCATCCTCATTTTCCAAGCTGTGTTTATCAATGTACTGATTCATCAGCCAAGATGGGGATGGTACATGGTAAATGACATACCCAGGGATGGGGATGGTGGTGTCTGGAACATTGTAAGCTTTGATGCTGAGCATATGAATATGCTAAGCTGCTACACGACTCGTCTGAGACGGGGCTTCCAAATTTGAGACTAGCTCCATATGTTGGTAAGGAAGATGTTGCAAGGTCAGGGTTGAGTTTGCCACGGTCATTTCAGGTGCCTTAGTCGATGCTTGTTGTCCTGTCCAGTTGCATTCCTTTGCAAACTTTTCACGTAGCGGATACCATTGAATGGCAGGAGGCAGCTGGTTAGCAAATGACAGATTTTATATGGTATAATACTAGCATTATACCATATAAGTGAAGAAGTTATTAGGATTAAGGGCTGATAAATTCCCAGGGCATGATATCTGTATCCCAGATTACTAAAGCAGATGACCAGGTGGAAATAATGGATGCACTGGTTCCCATCTTCCAGAATTTTAAAAACAGTCCCAGTAGATTGGAGGGTGCTAAATGTGAACCCACTATTTATAAAAAGGTAGAGAAGGGAGAAAACAGGAAATTACAGATTGGTTAGCCTAATCTCAGTAGAGGAAATGTTAGAGTCTATTATAAAAAGTGCGTGTTAAAAGGAATTGGGAAATATCAATGGAATTAGACAAAGTTAACTGTTTTATGAAAGGGAAATTATATTTGACAAACCTAGAGTTTTGAGCAAGTATTTACATTAAGGGAGGCCAGTGGATTTGATGCATTTGCATTTTTCCAAAAGCTTTTGATGAAGTCTCATGCAAGAGGTTGAGAGAATAATATTAAAGCATATGGAATTAGGGATAATATACTGGCATAGATGGAGGCCTGGCAATTAGACTAATCATTAGGAATAAATGGGTGTTCTGCAGAGTAGAAGGCATAATTAGTAGGTACTGCAGGGACCACTACTTGGGTCCCAGACATTTACAATAAATGTTAACATTTTAATTGAGGGAAATCAAACATAATATTTCCAAATTTGACAACACAGAACTAGGTGAGATTCAGAGTGGTGAGGATGATGAAAGAAGGCTTCAGGCAATTTAGACAAATTAGGATAGTGTGTAAATGCGTAGCAGATACAATATAATGTGGTCAACTAAGAAGTTGCCCTTTTGTTAGGAAAACAGAATGGCAAAGTATTACTTAAAATATAATAAGTTGAGAAATATCAATACAAGGAAGGAGGACCCAAGTGTTCTTGTACATCAGTCATTGAAAGCAAGCATGCAGGTTCAGTAAGCAGTTAGGAGACAACAACTACATTGGTCTTCATTGCAAGGGGATGCCACTGCAGGAGAGAGGTGGTCTTGGCCTGAAATATAGTGTGCAGTTTTGGTCTCTAAATGAAGAGATGACATACTTGCCACAGAGGGAGCACAGGAAAAAGGTTCACCAGACTGTTTACTGGGATGGCAAAATTGTTAAGGGGACAGATTAGGTCAACTATGCCTAGAGTTTGAGAGGCAATCTCCATTTGAAACAAAATCCAGCCAGGGGGACAGATTGAATTAGTTGAATGACGTTTTCCAGTTTTGAAGGGAGGTTTAGAACAGGGAGCCACATACTCAGTATAAGGCAGGTCATTTAGGATTGAGCCAAAACAAAAAAAGATCTTCACTCAGGGCAGTGAGCTTGTGAAATTTTCTACTACCAAGGCTTTAAATACTTTTTGAACATCCAAAAGGAGGAATATCTGGCCATTCAGCCACTCAAGCCTGCTCTTCCATTTACCAAGATAAACGGCTGATCTAACTGCATCCTCAAATCTGCATTTGTGATAACCTCACTCCCTTCGTTAATAGCAGTCTATCCACTTTTGGCTTAAAACATTCTAGAACCTTGCTTCCAACACCTTTTCAGAAGGAAGAGTCCCAAAAACGATTGACATGTTTTAAATAGATGACTTGAGTGGTGGGTGTGTGTAAGAGGACAGCAAACCCTAGTTCTAGATTCTCCCATAAGAGGAAAGGTCCAGATCCCTCAGTATTTTGCATGATTCAATCAAGTCACACCATACTTTTTAAAATGTCAAACAAATTCAACCCTAAGACAAGCCCTATTACAGATATTAGAATAGAAAACCTTCTCTAAACCACCTCGAACGTATTTACATCTTACCTTAAATAAGGATCAATTAAGTAAAGTGACCAATTCTGTACACAGTATTCTGGATGCAGTCACTCCAGTGCCCTGAATAGCTGAAGCACAATATCCTGATCAAGTCAGTAGTATTTATGTAGTATGTAGACAGATTTCTACACACTAAAAAGATGTCTAGGGTTATGGGGAGAGTGGATGAGTAGCCTTAAGACGATCAACCAGGACCATAATCGAGTAGTGGCACAGGCTTACTAGGGCAAACAATGGCATAAAAACACAAGAATAGAACTAAGAGCAGGGGTAGTCAATTCACTCATGAGTCTGTTCTGCCATTTAACACGATCATGACTGATGTCATCTCAGTCTCAACTCCATTTTCTTGCTCGTTCTCCATAACCTATTGCTAATTAAAAATCTGTCTCTTGCCCCAAATTTTCTCAATGTCCCCAGCATTCACCACAGCTTGGGGTAGCAAATTCCACAGATTCACAACCCTTTGAGAAATAATTTTCCTATCTGTTTTAAATCTGCTATCCCTCTTGTAAAATCCCCTCATTCTAGTCTGCCATCCTTTCTAGGTTTACTTTGTCAACCCCCTTTAGCATCTTGTATACTTCAATTACATCCCCTCTCCTTTTTCTGAACTCGTGTAGGCCTACACTGCTCAATCATCTCTGGAATCAAATTTAGTGAACCTCCTGTCAATTGCCTCCAATACAATTGCATCCTTCAAGTAAGGGGAACAAAGACATTGTACACAAAACTCCAGGTGCAGTCTCATTAATGCCTCGTACATTTGCAGCAACTCCTTCCTACTTTTATAGGAAAGTGTATAAATTCTAAAGTTCCAATACCTTCCATATCACCGGCCGTACCTGCATACTAAAGTTACCTGTTCTGTGCAAACAGCCTTCTCATGCTCCTACTTTCCATGTTTCTGTGACATGATTAGCTAACACTGTTGTAATATCTACTGAAGTTAATTAAACACACAACCAGTCAGAAAGTGCAAGTTTGGGTTTTACATCTGTCTGCTTTTGCAACATCAGTAACCTAATGCTTTATTTTGAAGTTAATTCATGGGATGTGGGCATCCACTAGCTGGCCAGCATTTATGGCCTGTCCTTAGTTGCCCTTGAAAATATGGTGGTAAGCTGACCATCTTAAACCACTGCAGTTAACAGCATTGTAGGTCAACCTAGAGAGAGTGGGAGAAGGGAATTTGAAGATTTTGAAGGAACAGTGATAGATTTTCAAGTCAAATCGTGTGGCTTGGAGGGTAATTTGAAGGTGCTGGTGTTACCATGTATCTGTTGCCTATGTCCTTCTAGATGGAAAGTCATGGGTTTAGAAGGTGCTAAAGATCACGGGGGAATTTCTACAGTGCTTCTTGTAGGTAATATAGACTGCTACTACTGAGTATCAGCAGAGAGAATGGATGCAGTGCCAATCAAGTGGCTGCTTTGTCCTGGTGGTGACAAGCTTAGAGTATTGTTGGAGCATTCAGACAAGTCAGGAGTATTATGTCATATTCCTGACATGTGCCTAGTAAATGGACAAGATTTGGGGAGTTAGGTGGAGAGTCACCCGCCACAGTATTCCTAGCCTCTGACCTGCTCCTGTAGCTACTGTCTTTATGTGGCGAATCTAATCGAGTTTCTGGTCAACTGTACTCCCTCTCCCCGCAAGACACTGATAGTGGGGGATTCAGTGACAGCAACAAAACCATTGAACAAAGAATGGTGGTTAGATTGTCTGTCTCTTTTCAGAGATGTTCGTGCCTGGTATTTGAAAAAGGTGCAAATTTTAACTTGCCAGTTGTAAGCCCAAGCCTGTACGTTGTCCAGATCTTGCTGTGTTTGAACATTGACTGTTTCAGCAGCCGCGTCATCGTTGGATGACCAGGAGGCTAATAGAATACTTCAACATAAATGCAGTAGCTTCTCTTTAGAGAGCTCCTTTCAGAACACAATTATTTCCATGAAAGCAGTTTAGCAAAGCAGAAAAACTTGGAAATGGGAATTTGTCATCTGCAAAATATTATGATCAGTTATAAAAAGACGCCTATCACACCATTGCTGGAATTGTACATGAAGACAGACAGATGTGTGTCATTAATCTGCCTGCTGACACCGCCTGTTCAGTTGAGGTATACCCATTTGTGCGAAGGCATAAAATGGGCCTCTGTTACAGCGGGGAAAAGAAAAGCAGTCAGCAAATCACTTGCCAATGAGCATTGTTGCTCACCTAGCAAAATTGTGTCAGTGGTCATATGTTCAATGGGCCCTTGCATAGCTAATAAGCTCAATCCTAGAGTTGCTACATCAACCAAACATTTAGCAGGTGTTTCCAGAAGGTGGAACTGGTACTATGGCCTAGAGATGGCTGGCATTCCTTTCTCCAGGTCCTTGTTTGTACGTACTTGCAGATGAGTGCCACTTCATACACAAAAGGTTCCTTCAAATAGGTTTCTTCTGAAGAAGGATTTCCCACATGTTGACATCTATGTAGCACAAGGGAAGCCTTCAAGGAATTTTTTGTCTTTGTAAAAAAAAAAAAAAAAAAAAACAAACACTTTGTCCTGGTCTTGAGTGCCTGGAGCTTGGTGAAGATGACTTGCTTTTGCAGTCAGTGCAGATATCCTTAGCTCATGGCGGGGCTAGCAGGGTTGGTTATGTGTAATCATGACCTCTACAATGCTGCTATTGGCTCCCTCAAGAATGCTGGTGTAAGTTAGATAGGTTTATACCCAAGGTTCTTGATATCAGCACGAACATCACAGTCAAAGAGTGGGACCTTTAGGTGCCCAAAAAAGGTATCATTTGCAGAAGGCATGGCATGTCAAGTGTCACATCAAATGTCAGCCGACTCCCTGGATACGGGAAATATTCCACATTTGGGAGGATTTCTCTCGATCTTAATGGAGGGGCAGACCAGGACTTGCCCAAGGACAAGTTGGTCAAGTACTGGAGTCTTGAGGTACAGGTGGAGATCAATTCTTCAGCATGCTTCTGTGACAACTGCAAGGGTCTTCAAGATTCTCTTCCAAGAAAGCTGAAATGGCATCATCCATATACTGAAGTTCCACGAGCAAGATTGATGTCATTTTCTTCTTTGATTCCAACCAGTTGAGATTTAGACTGGAGGCAAGAGTGCACTGAAATAAATGTCCAGACTTTGAGAGTCTAAAAGAAGTTGTAGGGCAAGACTCAAAATTCAAGACACCACGACTAAGAATACCAAAAGAAAGGGCTAAACCAAGTAGCATAGTTTGACAATACCAAACTAGAGCTTCCAAACTCCAAAAGATAAGGACAAAGAGGAATAGGAAATGAAACCAGAAGTTCACTTGCACATAGTTACAATAAAGACAAGAAAACATAGAACTGCAACCTTACACTTCAGGGGTCAAGAGTAGACAGACCACGGCTGTACTTAAAATATACAGGGGAAAAAGAAAAACAAAGAAAAAAAGTGGAAAATTGGTTGATAAGTTGAACTTAAAATGCCACAATCTACAGGGGTAGCGCATTGGAAAAATCAAGTCCCACTATCTGAGTCATCACAAAAATATGAAAATCTGATTAAACTGACCAATTTTATTTAACGATCTAACTCTAGTCAAAAGGACATGCATGCCAGGTTTTTCATTACCATAATCAATAGTTATTTTCTTATAAAATTTTAAACCAATGGCATGAAAGAAACAGGAATTGTTAACATACAATTGTAGTGTAAAAACACTACCCCCTTACAAAGTTCCTACATTTACAAGCAGACAAGAATATTATAGATAGAATACCAAAAAAGGAAAAAAAAAAAGTTCAGGAGCACCAACTAGGCCACATCAGCAATGTTAAGTGTGGAGCTGGAGGAACACAGCAGGCCAGGCAGCAGAGGAATAGGAAAGCTGACGTTTAGGGTCAGGACCCTTCTTCAGAAGAAAATTTTCTGCAAGGGTCCCGACCCAAAACATCAGCTTTGTTGTTCCTCTGATGCTGCCTGGCCTACAGTGTTCCTCCAGCTCCACACTGTTATCTGACTCCAGCATTGGCAGTTCTTACCAGCTCACATCAGAAGTGTATTGCTACCCTTTGGTTCCTCCCTCTTCCTTTCAGTTCTCCGCTGAAGAGACGAAGGTGGTTGTACACTGATGCTTTAAATTTTTAGAATTTGCTCCTTCAATTATCTGAAGGTATTTTTCCTTTCAACAAACTTCTGCAGAGAGCTTGGTTAACAGGAGATTGGAACATGAAAACGGCTACCAGGAGCTGAGAGCAAGAGAGAGACTTAGATGCCTTGTTTGAAGCCTAGAGGCTTGCTTCATTGTTCACATGAAAATCTGTTGCCACTTACCTGGGAACAAATCAAATTGTTCTCTGGAATTCTCAACTGGTTAACTGCAAAACCAATCATCTGTCCATCACTGTTTCATACACATATAGGTGGTGATGTTTCTAGCCTTCTCACCTACTTCATAAATCAGGCAACATTGTAGATACAACTCAGAGTTCCAGTACTAACCTTAAAAAAAAAAAGTGCAACATCCTGTTTCCTCATTTCCTTTTCCATATTTTTTCTTTTGGACAAAGGGATAAAATACTCCTTACAATATATGAGAAAAACAAACAGGAAAAGGATGAAAGCTTCACCCTTAGGAAATTAGAGTTAAAAATGAGAATGATACAGCAAAGCACATTTACTCCAACATTAGAGGAAATTAGATGGCCTTCAGCATAATACTAGTGGGTGGATAGGTGATATTAAATGTTTTAGGAGAGCAAATTGACAAGAGGTTGTCATTTGGTTCTACTTTTTCTGAAAAAGTAGAAAGATTACCAATGTATTTGGAGACATGTAACCAGTCACCAGAAAACTGTCACACTGGAAGCTACAGTAATGTACTAATTTTTAGATTAGCAGAAAGTTACTTCTGCAATAATTTAACTCATTATTTTAGAAAATGCCTTTTCATAAGCAAAAAGGACAATATATACTCAACACAACAGAAAAATATTGTACCAAAAAAAAAGTACAAGTTTCAAAGGCTGAAGGTATCAAAGAGTATGGGATAAGTGGGAACAACTTTGAGTCAGATGGATTCTCCATGATAATATTGCATGGCAAAGCAACCTCAACAGCCCGATAGGAAATGGGAGCAGAAGTAGGCCATTTTTGTGTTTCTCAATAACATGCTGTATCTGTTTAGTAACTTTTTGTCTCACATTATAATACCTCAATCCCTCCACAACTCAATTCTGCACTCGTTTTCGTTTTAAAAATTTTTAGTTTTCCTGCCAAAAGTGAAAAATTTCACACTTTAGCATATTACTCTCGAGTCTGCCAGATGTTTGCACGCTTTCTGACCTCATCTGTCTGCATCCTCACATCCCCTTCACAGCATACTTTCCAGTCTTTATTATCTGCACATTCAGCCTCCGTGCCTTTGCTCCCTCATCCAATTCAATGATAGAAATCTTAAAATGTTCAGGGCCCAGCACACATCCTAACAAAAACAGATCTATGCATACTATTTCTTGCAATCTTCTATGCAAGTCAAGTTAGCCACTACACCAAGAGCTTCTGCTTTCTGCAATAACCTTTTCTGTGGCACCTTGTAGATTATCCATTAAGTGGAAAGGTTGTGTTTATTCTATTGCTTCTACAAATTCTTGTGCTGTACTGTTAGGTTTAAAACATTGAATACATAACCAGATTAGTAATCTACATACAAAGTCTGTTCTTCATAACTTCTCAAAGAGTGTTATATCAGAGGGAAATCATTACATCAGTTTACTGTGCAGAGTTTTCATAACTGCATCTCAAAAACTGGTATAGATACAATGAAGTTTCAGACAAGATCAACTATAGAAGGATGAAGAGAGAGATAAAGGATAGATTACAATAAATTCTAGTGCTACAGTCTTAGAATATCAGTTAGCCATTGGAAAGGAAGCATGTCAATATATTAAATCATTGACAATGACATGAACATAATATTATTCTAAACTCAGTCAGGCCGTCAGTGCTTGCAGGCACAGAATTAGGTTAACATACAAACAGCCATTTCAAGCATAGGGTGGAAAAAAAGTGGTTAAATAAAAGGATATTAAAATGTTTAGAAAATTTACCACCATGGTAAACGATTAAAGAGACAATAAGCATCTGAAAATATTTTTCTCAACTTGTTCAGAAATGTTACTACACTCCTCTGCAACAGGTTGATGCTAAGGAAAGAATATGGCCTTAATGTAATTCCTCTTTCTAAAAAGGATGTCTAAATCATGAAACAAATTATTTCTTCTAATTCATGGTAATGAGCAGCAGCCCACCTAGACAGCCTCTACACAGAAAAAAAATTCACGCAGATCGGGAATACGAGGCAAAGGGAAACCTTTTTAAAAAAGCATATTGAAGAAATATTGCTGCCACTTGAAGGGCTGGGGAACAGGTTCAAAATTGATTTGCACTGCCAAACGAAAACACAAATTAATTAAACAAGAGCAACCTTCACATTTCTGCCATTAGTTAACACACAAACAACTGTAGCTCCTTAGTGAATATCTTCTATTCCCTGATCACTGTTGGAAAGTATGTTTAATATCAGACAAGAACTGAATAGGTTTTTAATTTATTTATTCATTACTCATTTGCACATTAAAAACATGCTCTGAAAACCCAAAACTCATTGTTTCAGTCTGCTAGTACAAGTAAAAGTCCAGTTAATGACTAATACTTGAATATATTGAATAAATACAATTGGTGCCAACTGGTGTTTTACAAGTTTAGAAAAAAGTAAGATTTTTTTGTAAAGCAAAACTACAAAACAGTATAAGTGGCTAATTTGATTTAAAGATTTTGACCAAAAGAATGTTTTACTGGGCTTTAGGTGACACCTTACAACCTTTAATAGCAACTTCAGCAGTCAGGTGGGAACTTTAACAGCTTTACTAAAAAAGAAATAGCCACAATAATGAATCACTTCCTTCGTATCACAGCCAAGTATTATTAGATTCTATGCTCACAGCCTGTAGTGAGAATTGTTACAATCCAGCTGATGCTAATAATGGACAAGTCAGATCCCAAAATGAGACGTGGCCTGACAGATAAGTTTTACTTTTAGCACGGTGGTAAGTCACTGACCATATTCACGAGGCTTTCAACAAAATTTAAGAAAAAAAAACAAAAAACTAATGTTACCTATTCAAAACCCATTTGAAGCAGATTTGTCACAAGTATCAGAAAGAACCTGTTACCACTAATTACACAGATATTCAAACGCCATCTTCCACACAAACTCCTTGTTCAGCACATCAAGCTTTCATCATTGTCATTTCAGCAAATTGCTGCATTCATTTGATGTTATATTCTATCTCCTTAAACACGGTACAAACTGGACTCAATGGCTGACATGGTTCCTTGAACTAAATCATTTTTTTTCCCCAATATCTCCACAGGTTGTGTTTCTGGAATTTAAAAAGGAACTTGGGTTTGTTGCCTCACCCCAACTGTATGAGCTACTAAGAGCAGCATAGCTGCTGTAAGGGGCCTCTTTGAACCTGCATTTCGCCCAAATTCTGCTGGATTGTTCTGTCTCACTCGACTTCTGTCACTAGGCAACAGTTTTTTTTTTAAAAATTCTCTCCACTGCTTTTCTGTTGATGCACTGAACTGTTCAGAGGGTAAAAGATCTCATTAAAATGCATGTAAACAGATCTCCAGACACTACACACCACTTTCCAACAAAACTGAAATGAAACTAAGAACATACCCTCCCCCCATCACAAAACAAAAAACTTGAAGCTACATATTTTTCCACTTTAGAAACCAAACTGGATAATAGTATGAACCTTCATCGTAAGTCTGAACCTTCCAACTCATTTGCACTGACCAAAATAAGCAGAAACGTATTGGTAGGATAGGTGATCAATAGCTTAGTCAAACAGGTAGGTCATAAAAGAGTGAGAGTCTTAAAAAAAAGGAGAGAAACAGCTGAGACACAAGTTTAGGGACAGAATCAGAGCTTGGGGCCTAAGCAATTGAGGATACTGCCACTACTGTGGAGTGACTAAAGTGCATTAGAGTCCAGAATTGGAAAGCAAAATTAACTTGGAGGGTTTAGGTGGTTATAAAATAGAAACGGGGAAGGGGGAAGAATGAAGTGACAAAACCACAGGCGGGGGGGGATGGAGTTTAACATGCTGACAGTTCACAAATTTGTTCACCTGCTACTAATGTATTTTAAAAATAGAAATTCTTGTTAAGTACAGAAACCTGGTCCAAGCCTATCAACCAGACTCAAAAAGACAGGCAAATTGGAGGAACTCCGAGTAGTTTCCTAGATCTTCAACTTTCATGACGATTCCAGGAGTAGCTGGGCTTGATTTTCAGCATGCTACCCTAGTGAGGCACAAAGCTCCAGGCTGAACTGTGAAGGGAAGTTAGCATTAGAATCTGGCCACAGTTCTTGGGATTTACAGACCAAAATTTAAAACAAAAACAAAAGAAAGAAGGGTCAAGGTATTATTGCCCAAGCCAGCATTTACTTCCCATCCTTTATTGCCCTCAAGGACAGGAACTTGAGGGTTGTGGTATTCCCATGTACCTGCTGCCCTTGTCCTTCTAGATGGCAATGGTTACCAGTTTGGAAGATGCTGTCTTAAGATTCCTTGGTGAATTTCTGCAGTGTATCTTGTAGGTGGTGCTGTCAGATACTGCTGAGCATCAGTGAACAAAGAACTGAACGTTTGCGGATACAGCGTCAAACAAGCAGACTGCTTGGTCATGGATAGCATGAAGCTTCTTCAGTTTTGTCATTATGGCACTCATCCAGGTAAGTAGGGATTAATCCATCATACTCCTGACTTGTGTCTTAGATGGTGGACAAGCTTTGGGAGTTAGGTGATGACTTATTCATTTCAGGATTCCTAGCCTCCAACCTGCTGTTGTAGCTAGACTATTTATATAGCTCGTCCAGATCAAATTTCTGTTCAATTGCAGGCCGAGGATATGGACGTTGAGGATCAGTGCCAGTAATACCATTGAAAGTCAAGGACCAATAGTTAGATTCTCTTGGAGATAGTCATTGCCTGGCTCTTGTGGCACAAACATTACTTGCCACTCAACAGACCAAACCTGGATACTATCCAAAATAAAAACCAAGAGAACTGCGGATGCTGTAAATCAGGAGCAAAACCAAAGCTGCTGGAAAAGCCCAGCAGATCTGGCAGCATCTGTGAAGGAGAAAACAGAGTTAACGTTTCGAGTCCGGTGATACTTTGTCAGAACGGTTCTGAGGAAGGGTCACCAGACCTGAAATGTTAACTCTTTTCTACTTCACAGATGCTGCCAGACCTGCTGGGCTTTTCCAGCAACTTTGGTTTTGCTCCTGGATACTATCCAGGTCTTATCGCATTTATAGACTGCTACAATGAGTGGTGACCGATGCTGAATATTAACTATTCACAATGAACATCCCCACTTCTGACCTTATGATTCCAGGTTTCTATGGATCCTTGATAACACCTGGACAAAATACATCCTTGACATCAAGGGCAATCATCTCTGGAATTCAGCTCTTTAGTCTGTTTTTAACCCAAGGCTGTAATGAGGTCAGAAGCCAAGTGGTCATTGCAGAACCCAAACTGACCATCAATGAACAGGTTATTGCTAAGCAAGTGCTATTAAAAGCACTGACAACATCTTCCAACAATTAACTGACAGCCAAGAGCAGACTCATGGGGCTGGGTTGGCTGTGCCCGAACATAGCTGAGCAAACTTCATGTTGTCAGACAGAGACCACTACTGTAGCTGTACTAGACACCTTGGCTAGAGACATGGCAAGTTCTGCTGCACAAGTCTTTAGTACTATGGCCAGAATGGTGTCATGGCTCATAGCTTTTACAGTATCTATGACTGGTGGTTAAACTAATCAGGATGTGGCAGGATTAGAGAGCTTAGATCTGATTTGTTGATTGTGGAATCGTTTAGTGCAGTGTATCACTTGCAGTTTGGCACATATGCAGTCATAGAGATGTACGGCATGGAAACAGACCCTTCAGTCCAACTCGTCCATGCCAACAAGATACCCTGAATAAGTCATTTGCCAGCATGTGGCCCATATCCCTCAATCCTTTCCATAAACCCATCCAGGTGCCTTTTTTAAAAAAAAAAGTGTTGTGACTGTACCAGCCTCCACTAGTCCCTCTGGCACCTCATCCCATACATGAATCACCCTCTGAAAAAGTTGCCTCTAAAGTCCCTCCTGTGATAGTTTCCTTAGGTTGACATCTTTAGATAGACTCAGTGCTACCCCTGGAATGCTCTCCTGCACTTTTCAGCAAGCCATGGTTGATCCCTGGCTAGAAAGTAATGAAAGAGTAGGGGATATGCCATTTTCTCCATGAAATGTTGAATTAGATAGCCCAGCATCCTACTTTGTCACACTTGTGGCATTTATAATCTGCTGAGACCATTCCAGAATCAGAGAGAGAACTGGTTCTTGCATTAGTCCTAATTTCAGCTAAAAAAAGGTATCCCCGTGAACAGCTAGCAAAGAGGTAAACAAGTACTGCAGACTGAAACAAAAAAGTGCTGGAGAAACTCAGATCTTGTTACATCTGCACAAAGAGAAGCACAGTTTCTATTGAGATAAATGACTTTTCTTCCAGAGAGAAATTTTGGATTTAAAGATCACATCTTCAGTTCTCTGTATTTTTGACTGTGGTCTAACATGGGAAAATGACGGTTTTAAAACCAAGGACTGTAGAAGTAATTGCTACACGTTTCAAAAGTAAGTTGCTGGAACTTACTGCATGTTGTTTGTACATTGCAGGACAGGTAAGATTTAGACAGGACACCAGGTGTGGGTCTTCAACATGAGACTCAGCTGGGAACAGATAGTGAATTAGTATTCTTAAAAGGGCCACAACTGTACAAACCAAAGGTCACAAACCTGCCAACAACTCTGACTGGCTCCCAGGCAGCTGAACAGCGTGTATATACAAACAGGGCAATGGACGAAAGTTTTCCATACTGGGAACAACAGGCTCTCTACATATCTCTCTTCAGCAAAATATGTCTGAAGGCAGTCATTTATTCTCTTCCACCATTTTCTGTTTAAAAAAAAGCTATCAAAAACAAGTTGCCGGAAGAGCTCAAATCAGTCTGGCAGCATCTGAAGAGAAATCAGAAGTAACTTTTCCAGTCCGGTGACCCTTCCTCAGAACTGATGGTAGCTAGGAAAATGTTGGTTTATATGCAGAAGATGAGGCATGGAGTGGGTCAGGAGTAAACGATAGGTGGGCATAGAGCCCAAAGGAGAAAGTAGAGCAATTGGACAAAGGAATAGATAACAATTCATCTGGGAGGGTGAATAGCTGTTGATGGAGACTGTTAGTGGCTAACAATAGGTGGTGTGTAATAACAAGGCCTGGTGTGTGGTGTATGGGGCTAGGGCATGGGAGTGTACAGGCCCAAAATTTATTAATTTGATGCGGAGTCCAGAAGGCTGCAGGGTCCCCAAGCAGAAAATGAGGTGTTGTTCTTCCAGCTTGCGCTGAGCTTTGCTGGAACACTGCAGTAGGCCTGTGATAGATGTCAGCCAGGGAACAGGGTAGCGTGTTAAAGTGGCAGGCAACTGGAAGCTCGGAGTCTTTTTTGCAGGAAGAGCTAGATGTTTGGTGAAGCAGTCACCCAGTCCACATGTCATTTCCCCAATGTACAGGGGACCACATTGTGAGCAGTGACTGCAGTAGACTAGATCCTGGGAAGTGCAGGTGAAGCGCTACAGCAGTTGCAGGGGAAGATGCCATGGGGTGGTTGTGATGCTGGGAGCGAAGGAAGAGCAGGCCAGGGTATCCCAGAGGGAATGGTCCCTGTGGCAAGTGGGCAAGGGAGGGGAGGGGAATGTGTGTGGTGGTGGCATCTCATTGGGGATGGCAACTGATGATCTTCTAGATGTGGATGCTGATGTGATAGTAGGCAAGATAAGGGGGAATCCTATCACTGTTGCGGAAAGGACAAGGGGGGTGAGGGCAGTAGTGTGGGATATGGGTTAGGCCCAGTTGAGGGCCCTGTCAACAGTGCTGGGGAATCCTCAGTTGAGGATGAAGGTGGACATTTCGAAGGCTCCCCTGTCAAAGTTGGCATCATCGAAACTTATGCAATGGAGACAGTAACTGGGAGAATGGAATTAAGTCTTTACAAGAAGCAGGGTGCGAGGATGTATAGTCCAGATAGCTGTGGGAGTCTGTGGGTTTATAGTGGATGTTAGTGGCCAGTCTAACCCCAGAAATGGAAACAGATGTCAAGGAAGGGAAGGGAGAAGTCAGGGATAGACCTGAAAGTAAGGGCAGGGTGGACATTGAAAGTGAACTCAATCAACTTTTCCAATTCCAGATGAGACAAGGAGGCAGCACCAATGATATCATTGATACAATGGAGAAAAGATTGTGGGAGGGTCTGAAATAGGACTGGAACAAGTTATGCTTGTCTGTTCATGGGGTACCCATGGTCACTCCTTTGGCGAAAATTAGAGGAATTAAAAGAGAAGTCAGAGGGTGAGGATGCGCATGAGGTTGGCTAAGTGGAGAGGGTGGTAGTGGGTGGGGACGGTTCAGGCCTTTGCTCCGGGAAGAAGTGCAGAATCCCAAGACCATCCTGATGGAGGATGGACGTGTAAAGGGACTGCAAGTCCGTGGTAAAGATGTGGTGGCTGGAGCCTGCTAACATAGCTTCCACGTGAAGCAGCACTTCACAACCTAGTCTACTGCATTTGCTGCTCACAATGTGAGCTCCTCTACATTGGGGAAATGAAGCATAGGCTGGGTGACTGCTTTGCGGAACATCTACACTCTGCCCACAAGTTACCCCTGAACTTCCAGTTGCCTGCCACTTTAAACACACCACTCTGTACCCTGGCTAATATCTGTCTCAGGCCTGTAGTGTTCCAGCAAAGTTCAGTGCAAGCTGGAAGAACAACACCTCATTTTCCTGCCTGGAGACCCTGCGGTCCTCGAGACCTCGAGACCTCCAGACTCAATGGAGTTCAATAATTTTAGGGCCCAAACTCCTATCTCCAGGTCCGTACCCCAAATGCCAGGCCTTGTAGTAATCATGTAGCCTGCCAATAACAGTCTCCATTGACAGCTATTCACCCTCCCAGCCAGATTGTTACCTACTCGTGTCTGTCCAACTGCTCTTGTATGGGCTCTATCCCCACTTATCGTTTAGTCCCAATCCCCTCCCCCCTTCTGCATATAAACTGACATTTACCTAGCTACTATTAGATTTAAGAAGGGTCACCATACCCAAAACAAACTGATTTCTCTTCAGACACTGCCAGAGCTTTCCAGCAACTTCTGTTTTTGTTCCTGATTTACAGCATCTGCAGTTTTTTTAGTGTTTTCTTTCTTTAAAAAAAAAAAAAAAATGTCTGGCAACATCTGTACAGAGAAATGCAGACTTACACCGAGTCCAGTGACCCTACATCAGAACTATTGCCCGCTTCTCTCTACAGATGCTGCCAGAGATGCTGTATTTTTCCAGCACTTTGTTTCAGGATTTAAGAATCTGTAGTTCTGTGTGTTTATTTGATGTAAGCTGTTGCCTCTAACCAGTAATCAAAAATACAGATTTTACACTGACTTGTGCATCTCTGGCAAAGAACAGAAAATCCACAACGAGGGACATCAAAAGTGAAGGTCAAAAGGAAAAGTAGTATCTTTACTTATAGACTGGTGCCACAGAACTAGGTTTCCCAGTTATTTTTCCTCCACTCATTTATCTTGTTTGTCTGACTATAGTGTGTGCATTTTTTTTTTTTTTTAAAATGGGGATTTGATTTTACTTCAAGTAATATGTTGATCATTTATAGCTGTTTGACAATTTACTCTGGTAATGTTCTGGGGGCCCAGGTTCGAATCCTGCCATGGCAGATGGTGTAATTGGAATTCAATAAATATCTGGAATTAAGAGTCTAATGCTGACCATGAATCCATTGTCAATTGTTGGAAAAACCCATCTGGTTCACTAATGTCCTTTAGGGAAGGAAACTGCCATCCTTACCTGGTCGGGCCTACATGTGACTCCAGACCCACAGCAGTGTGGTTGACTCTAAACTGCCCTCTGGGCAATTAGGGACGGGCAATAAATGCTGCCTAGCCAGTGACGCCCCTCATCCTCTGAATGAGGGAAAAAAAAAGTCACAAGTAAATAAAACTGACAATCTCATTAAGTACAGGAATCTGGTCAGTGTTTTCTGTTAACCAGAGTCCATCAGATGGATAAACATGTGCTTTGATTAAATCATTAACTTGTGTGGCAATGCTGATTAGTGGAGCTCGAGAATCAGCAAACTGAGTTTTTCTTCCCACTTTATGTGAAGTGGGCATTGCTGGCTGGCCAGCATGTATTGCTTGTCTTTTGTTGCTCTAAAAAGGTGACGGTGAGCTGCTCCTTGAACCACTGCAGTCATGTGCTGTTGGTTGACCCACACAATGCTGTTGTTAGCGAAGAAATTCTAGAAATTTGTACCAGCAACGCTGAAGGAACAGCCATATATTTCCAAGTCAGGATGGTGAGTGGCTTGGAGAGGAATGAGCAGGTGGTGACATTCCCATATATCTGCTGCCTTTGCACTTCTAGATGGAAGTCGTTGTGGATTTGAAAGGTACCATCTAAGGATCTTTGGGAAATTCATATAATGTTTCTTGTCGACAGTAGGCTGCCGAATGTAGACAGTGGAGGTGGTGCCAATTCAGGCGGTGCCAATTCAGGCCTCATTGTCCTGAATGTCAAGCTTCGAGTGTTGTTGGAACTGTACCCATCCAGGCAAGCGGAGAGTATTCCATCACACCCTACTTATGCCTTGTAGATAAGCAGACTTTGAGGAGTCAGGAGGAGAGTTACTTCCCGCTGTATTCCTAACTTCTGACCTGCTTTTGTAACCACAGTTTATGTAGCAAGACCAGTCAAGTTTCTGGTCAATGGTAACCCCAAAGATGTTGATTGTGGGGGATTCAGTGATGGCAACACCATTGAAATGTCAAGGGGCATTAGTTAGATTGACTCCCTCCAAAAGCCATATGGCACTGCCAGGCATTTGTGGCAAAAATGTGACTTTCCCCTTGTCAGCACCAGCCTGGCTACTGTCCAGATCTTGCTGCATTTGAAGAAGACTGCTTCAGTTTGAGGAGTCGCAAACACAATGTTCAGCAATCATTGGCTAACATCCCTGCTTCTGACCTTATGAATGGACAAAGGTCTTTGTCAAAGCAGCTGATGATGGGCCTAGGAGACTACACTGAGGAACTGAGATTCTTGTGGCAGTGGTAGCATCCCACCTCTGAACCAGGAAGTCCGAATTCAAGTCCCACATGCTCAAGTGGGTCACAGCCTGATCAAAATAACTCCTGCAGAGTTGTCCTGGAGCTGTGATGACTAACCTCCTATGTGTCAGGTATAACTCCAACCAGTTGAGAGAGAGTTTACTTCCAATACTTATTTGATTCCAGTTTTGCCAGGACTCCTTGATGCCACACTCAGTCAAAAGTGGCCTTGATGTCAAGGATGGTCACTCTCACCTCACCTCTGGAATTCAGCTCTTTTGTCCATGTTTGAACCAAGGCTGTAATGAGGTCAGGAGTTGAGTAGCCCAGGCAGAACCCAAACTAGGCTTCCATGAGGAAACTGCTGAGCAGTTGCTGCTTGATTGCACCGCTGCTGATGAACACCTTCCATCACTTTACTGATGGGGCAAGTAACTGGCTTGATTGGATTTGACCTGCTGTGTACACAGGACATATCTCAGCAATTTTACATCTTGTTGAGTAGATTCTAGAGTTACAACTGTACTGGAAGATCTTGGCTAGGGGAGCAACAAGTTCTGGTGTACAAGTCTTCGGTACTGTTGCTGAAATATTGTCAGGACCCACAGCCTTTGTACTATCCAGTGCCTCCAATCATTGGATATCATGTGGAGGGATTCCAACTGACTTGAATACTGGCATCTACAATGCTGGGAACCACTAGAGGCGGCTATCCTGGTCATCCATTCAACACACCTGGCTGAAGATTGCTACAAATCCTTCAGCCTTAACTTTTCAATTGATGTGTTGGGCTCTTCCACCATAGAGGGCAGGGATATTTGCGGGGATACATGGGCTGTAACCAACTTTTTCTCTCATGACAGATGCTGCAAGGCCTACTTAGCTTCTTCAGCACTGCAGTTTTCTTAGGCCAAGAGAGGTCATGGCTCAGAAAGGAGTCTCTTGCTGTTCAGGCACACATGGACAATAACCACTTGTCCAAGTCCAAAGGAAACACTCCACCTATAAAACCATACCCTAACTATGTAAAGCCAGACAGGAGGTTGGAGGAACCTGGAGCTAAGTTATGTGTGTCTCTCTAATTCAGAAGAAACATTTTTCCAAGACAGCAATTAGAATCTTACGTTTGCTAGCTTAGGGGCCTGTTGTGCCAAAAAGCAAAGATGCATTCAAGGAAAAGCTAGACAAGTATCTGAAAGTGAAAGAAAGAAAAGTATAATGACAGCATTAGATATTGGAAATTCCCTTTACAATACATTGATAAACAGAGCCAAATGGCTTGTTTCTATGCTGTAAATTCTTGCAAAAATGAATTGTAGCTGAAAAGCAATGGTCAATTCTTTACTTCACCTAGGCAGTGAGGTCAGCAAATTAAAAAAAGGTGTCTTTACAAGTGATCCTGTGCAGGCATTCACGTCCATACAAACAGAATAAACTAATTATTTTACAGAATTATACACCTTTCACAGCTCGATATGCACTTTATATCTATTTAAGTATTAGGTTGCCTGGAGTACTCTTAAATAGAGCAGATATCATGTAAATAGTATACAGTTTCTCCAACACGGCAGCACTGACACAGTTGGTAGTGTTCAGGCTCCAGAACCCATCTCCCTCCTTTTTCCTTTTATGTTCTGATGTCATGGGGAAGCCAGGCAGGTGCAGGGCAGGTGGTCAGCTGCAGTGGTGATGGAGCACAGAGTGAGGGCTCATGGCCCAGAGCATAGACCTGGCCAGTCACTGCTGCAGTGGTGGTGCCTGAAGCAAGGACTTCTGGCTACAGTAGACCCAGAGCATGGACTCAGGTCTTCAGTTGCAGTAGTGGCATCAGGCACCGAGGGGACTCCTGGCTGCAATAGGCTGGAAGCATGGACTTAGCAGGTTGTCATCGGCAGTTGCAGTGGTGCCCAGACAGGGACTCTTGGCAGCAGGTCGCTGTGGCAGAGGTAGTGCCCAGATCAGGGACTCCTACCTGTGGTAGGCTAGAAGCACAGGGACGCCAAGGCCCAGGACATCTTGAAGAAGCCCTGGGATGTGTTTGAAGACTCCTTGTACAAATGATAAATTCCATTTTTTAATTTCTTTTTATTCTTTGAAACTCAAAATTGTGACAGGTTGTGGTGACAAGAGATTTTACCATCTTTCCAGCAATGTGACAATAAATGACTCGAATACAATTCAGTTGAAGAAAAATCTGGACAAAATGCAGCCTAGGATTCCATGTGGCACAAAAGGGTTAAGATCCTCAAGTCCAGTGTATTTCTGTCTTTTATGCTGTTCACACAAACTTCCCATATAAGGCAGAACAACATGACACTCAAGATAATAAGTGTACCAATAATTTTGGGGAAAACCAAAATTACATTTCATCATGGTATGAAACATACTTTAAGAGTTACAAGCAACAGCACCACTACACCCACCATCCTTCTTACACATGCCAGCATGAGTATTGTGTTCTAAAATGCCATGTACTATTTCACCACACATTACATATAGACTACTCAACTGTAACCTTAACCTCTACATAATGTCTTATTTGTTTGGTCCTTGCTTCCTCTTTCACTACTCCTACTATTTCACTTCAGACTGAAACTGACTGAAAGCCTGCATTACAGTTCTGAAGTGACTTTTGGCAGAGCTGACTGTTAATAGTTGCACACAATTAGTTCAACATCTGTCATAAATCAAACAGAACACCAAGGGTAACTTTCACCCATCATTCAATCAGCATCAGAAAATTGATTCAACATGCTAGAGAGGCACTGGATAAATTATAGCTCCAATCTTCCCAAATTTTGCAACAGGCACCTTGAACTGCTTCCTTAGTATGTAGGTTATATGGGAAGGACAATATATTGCCACTAATTCACCCTTGTGGTTTTCCCAATTGTCAACTTCTAAGCTTCCACTAGAACAGTGGGATATAATCAAGCTAGGCAAGGCAATTCATTTGAGACAAACTAAATCATAATGAATAACAAATCAAGAGAAAACTTTACTGGTCAAAGTCATACCTAGCACAAAAGGAAGATTGTTGTGTTGTTGAAGGTCAGTCAACTCAGATCTGGACGTCACTGCAGAAGTAGTGTCCTCGGCCAAACATACCCAGCTGCTTCAGTGCCCTTTCTTCCATCATAAAAGTCAGCAAACATCCCTACTTCCAAAAAGTACAAAGGTCAACACAATTTGTGACTTCTCAGAAACTGAAGCAGCCCATGACCAAACACAGCACAAACTGGACAATATCTAGACAGAGGCTAAAAAGTGACAAGTAACATTCACACAAGTTCCAGGCAATGACCATCTCTAACAACAGGGAATCTAATAAATGTCCCTTGACATTCAACAGCATCACCATCAATGAATCTTTCACAATCAATATCTTGGGAGTTACCATTCACCAGAAACTGAATAGGACTAGCCACATAAATAGTGGCTGCAAGAGCAGGTCAGAGGCTAGGAATCCCGGTGCAAATAGCTCACCTCCTGACTCCCCAAATCACATCCACAAAGGCAGAAGTCAGAGTGTGATGAATACTTCCCACTTGCCTGGATGAGTGCAGCTTCAACAAATCAAGAAACAGGACAAACTAGGACAAAGCAACTAGCTTAAATAGAACTATATCCACTCCCTCCACCACCAAAACTCAGTAGCAGCAGTGTCCTATCTACAATAGGAACAAAGAACTGTGGACGCTGTAAATCAAAAGCAAAAACAGAAGTTGCTGGAAAAGCTTAGCAGGTGGGTGGCACCATCTGTGAAGAGAAATCAGGGTTAACATTTCAGGTCTAGTGACCATTCCTCAGAAGTCACTTCAGAAATGATTGTTAATAGTTGAATACAAGTTGTTTGATGACTATCAAATAGAACACCCGACGTAACTTTCATCTATCATTCAATCATCAAAATGAATTCAACATACTAGACAAGCAGTTGAGGGGAAGGGTCACCAGACCCAAAACTTTAACGTTGATTTCTCTTCACTAATGCCGCCAGACCTGCTGAGCTTTTCCAGCATGTTCTGTTCTTGTAGACAGGACACAAAATACACTGCAAAAATTAACCGAGGGATCCTAGAACAGTCCAAACCACAGCAATCTCCAACTAAGACGACAAGACACATGGGCACACAACCTACAAGCTTTTCCTCCAACCCATTCACAATCCCTGATTTGAAAATATATCGCTGTTTCTCAAGTGTCACTAATTTTAATATTCTGGAATACCTTCCCTATCAGTATTGCAAGTCTACCTACAGAACGTAGAGTGCAGTAGTTGAGGAAAGCTCTACCTTATTCTCAAGGGCAAACAGGGATAGGGCAATAAGTGCTAGGCAAGCCAGCAACACCCACACACCATGAAGGAATCAAGCCACAGAAACAATCCTACTCACTATAAACTAAATGCCAGCAGGAAACCAAATCCAAACATTCATGGAAACCGGTTAGTTGAATAAAGACCTCTCACTATACAAATCCCTGTATAAAGTTAAAATTTGATGAAAGAGAAAGAAAGTTAATCTGAGACACAAACAACCCAAAGGTGGAACAATGGCTGGTCCTTTTACTTCTGCTCATCTTCCACTTTTACCTCTGCATTTCTTAAAATTACTCAAACTTCAGTGCCTTTACAAATCAAAAGTTGACTATTTAAGCATCTCCAACATAACGTTTATCTTAATCCACTGAATTAGTACACTTGATTCATGAATCTACCCTAAATGGCCGAGCCCCATGCTTGTATTGCCACACCCATCCCATTACAACTACATGCTCAAATCCAAAGTCACAACAAAAGTAACAAATATAACGCAACCGCCTTATAAACATGTGCCTACAAAAGTAGAAAATGATTTATTTACTTTGGAAGAATCTACATTGCACCTAACATCAATTCATCAGTCAATTTAAACACAAAACGTTTAAAAAAAAAAAATCACACACATTTTGACAGATCACTCACTAATCACAGCACGCCCTAGTATCATACCCCAAGCAACACATTTAAAAGAAATTAGCGAATTATTTCGAAGAAGTTTTTCTTCTTTTACCTGAATTTGGCCACTTCCTGTAATGATTATGCTAAAGTCAGTCCTTATAGCTGTAACCTTTATAGCTATATATTAGACTATAGCAATGAATTCTAAAACACACGGGTAAAACCAAAGACAAGTCAATGCTGCAAAGTTAGTCAGTTTATGAAAGGGGGTGGGGACAATCACAACCAAACCTGATAAACCGTCGCCGCCTTCTCCCGCCTACACCTCGCCTGACGGACAGACGGATCAGCCAATCGGCGCTCGGAATGACACGGCGGCGCTTGCCTCACGTCCAATCCGTGTACGACGTCGTGCCAGTGTGTTAAAAAGGCACTTCCGCTAACAGGTTGCGTTGACGGGAAAGGCACCGCCCCGAGTCGCTGCTGTGGGAATTTCTTTACCCACATACCACACACCCCCACCCCCTGCCCGCCAACAAAAGTTGTTATTTTGTTAAAGCCGACTTACGTTTTGATGACCGGAAATCTTGCTACTGTCTTTTTGAAAACTTTTTTTGTCCTTCAACTTTATTTTAATTTCTTTCCTTACTGTCGTTTTTCAGCCTTAGGAATTGAATCTGCGCGACCGCTAAAGGTCCTCTCCTCAACCTAATATGATGACGCAGGGTTTGATTGCCAGTACCTCTGACCAATTGCTTGCTGCGTCAGGGTTTGGTGATGCCGGATTGTGATGTGGGGCGGCCAATTGCGTGGAGAGGTTTGCGCCGAGCAGCGCGAGAGGGGCGGGAATTCAGGCTGAAGCCGGAGCAATTTAGGTTCAGAGGGAAAATAGACATCCATCAAACTGCAACTCCAACCATTTCCAGCCCATAATGAGAGAGACTCAATCATGGCCAGATTTTATGGTCTTATAACTCTTCAGTCCTTTTCTTTTGTTTTTAAATCAAGACTTCTTCCTTGCCCACTTAATCCTGATTTCACGAACTCCAACTGCTTCCATTTCCTTTAGTGAAAACTCCGACTGTCAACCCTAAAAGGATCAGCCTGTGTCTCCTTGGGTGGTGAATATCAAGGAAGAAATATAAGTCCGACTTACCATTGGCAGCCGTGGGAATTTCACGAGGACAGGGACATAGCTTCAAATAAAAGGAAGATTTTGAGTGTTTAGCAAGATATCAATTTGATGCATTGGCCTTTGGATCACACGGTCAATCATTCATCTCCACTGGAGCGTTCAGTATGGTACTTGAAGGAAAAACACCGAATGAGCACTACTGTCAAAAGTAGTTTTGCTGACGAATTGACAGTTCTTATACAGCTACAAAAAAATACAATTTGCAGGTGAGATTTAATACCAAGCCAAAATACTCTGGAGACCTGAAATGAAAACAGGATATTCTGAAACACTCAGCAGGTCAAGTAGCATGTGCAGAGAGAGATACCGTTAATGTTTCAGATCAAAAACTTTTTATCAGAACAGATGCTGCCTGGCCTTTGGAACATATTCACATTTTCTAGTTTTATGTACAGATGAGTTGTAGTGTTTTGACCATCCTTTGATTACTGGCACAACATGATTGTGGTATTTGGCAAGAAAGACAAGCTATGTTACAAAGACAATAAGAGGTAGCAATGTATTGGATGGAGCTGGAGAAATTAGTGTCACCAGAGATGGCTATCCAAATGTCATTGATTAATGTTCCAAACCTGAACTTAAAAACAACCTGAATCAATTAGGTGGGCATAGACCTGTTCCACATTGTCTCATCCTCCTTGGAATGGAGCATCTTCTGTGACTGCTGCAGCAGCTGGTGAAGGGCCAAAAGTCAAATCCTTGGGGGAGTCCAGGTGCAGCATTGCAGGTGTCAAGAAGTAAAATAGTTTTTGTTGGATGGATTAATCTGAAGTAGAACATCTGAAATGGAAGAGAACTGATTTGAATTGAATTAGAATTAGAAGGGTTGTATCGATGGTAAAATGGTGCCAAAGACTTAACAGGAAGATTTCATGAAGCAGTGGGTGTTTCTTTGAGGAGGAGATACTTTAAGTACATGTGAGGTGAAATGGAGGGAAACCTAAGCCAAAGCTCTCTGACTAATGAGGGATGTAGAGAATGATGAAATAAAAAGCAAATGATTCCTATTGCATAAAATTTTCAATTGAAAACCATATCAAGTACCATAGTTCAGGGGAAGTGAAGAGATAAATAGGACTGGTAAAGAATGAATATGGCAATCAACATGAAAAGGAACCCAGAAAGATCTCCTACCAACATGTGAATAACAAGCAGCTAGCAAGGGGTGGTGGGACTAAAAGGATTTTATGGCATTTGCTGGTGAAGGAACTTGTCAGATTTTCCACAAGGCCTCCCAGCTACTTTACCACCTGGCTACAATTTCATGGGCTATGTGGTATGGGAAGCAGATGAGACTGTGGGCAGCCTGTCTATCTTCACCTAAGTATTGTTCCTTGGCCACTTGCCGGCCACTTCCCAGCCAAATAGGGATACTAAATTATATTGTCAGGAGAGTGTTGCCCAGGAAGCCATCAAAATTAATTCTGGATCCAATGAAGTCTAAACAAGTTCTTGTTGAGCTGACACAAATGGTTGACTGCTAATTGAATTAGGTAAATTTTGGTATGTTAACAATTCAGACAATCCAGAGAAGATTGCTTATAAATGGTTTCTTGTGCAACAGGGAATTTCATACTATTTGCTTCATTGTATGGCAATAGTAATTAATGTTATTCGAGATAACAAGTTTAGGGCCAACAGCAGAATAATTCTTCAGTGTGAGCATTCAAATTTCAAATGGACTTGTAAGCAAAGGTTTGGAGGAAAATCCTGGAATCCTATAAGAAATAGTGGGATAGTGTGATCTGCTCTCTTTTCCTGTTAATATCTTGACAACATCAATCAGATCATCTTTAACTTTCTAAATTCTAGGGGAAACAGGCCTAATTGGTATCTTTCTCATAACCGTGAAGTACAGGTGTCACTCTTGTAAATCCACATTGTACTCTCTCCAAGGTCAATATGACCTTCCTGAGATATGGTGCCTCGATCTCTCATAGTACTCCAAGTAGGGTCTAACCAGGGTTTTGTATAATTGCAGCATAACTTCTGCATCCTTATACCCCCATCCTCTAGATATTAAGTCCAGCATTCAATTATTTTCTGCTCTTGTTTGTGACATTTTAGAGATTTTCATTGAACCCCCATGTCTCTTTAAACATCCACAATGAGTAACTTCAGACAATTTAGAAAGTATCCTGATCTATCCGTTTCCTTTACCAATACTGATTAATATACAGACTTGTGTAGATTTCCACATTAGCAATGGCTGCTTCAGCAAATAAGCAGAGAGCTCTCAATGTAATGATGGAAACATACCACAACATGAGTCATTGTCACGGAGTGTGGGAAGAAAATTGGAAAATATAGTCACATAATTGTACATTCCAAGAAAGGAATAAATGAAAAGAGGAGTCAAAATAGGTTCGACATTGAAAATACTGCCAGTTTGTTGCATTTTGTTCACATCTTTTATTTCACAAAATCTCTTAAGTATTAACACCTGTTCAGAATCTTGAAGAATTACTTGAAGAAGTCTCGGTTTTGGAACCGCAGAAAACAAAATATGTTCCACAAATATTACACAAGAACTTCATTATGAGATATTCCCATGCACAGTCAAACAGTGATTGCACTTGTTTACATATACACAATGACTGCATTCAAAACTGATTTTGTTCGGGGTATGATTTGGGGGTACAGTTTGCTAGGTGGCTTGAGTGTTGTGCAGAATAATAACAGTATGAGTTAAATCTCTAAAACTTATGAGGACTTAGGGTATGTGCCTTGTGCTATATTGGTTCATAACCTTCCAACAACTACAATCTATATGCTTCATGATGTTTCCTAAGAAACAAGAACAGGAGTAGGCCATCTAGAAGCCCTCCGCCATTCAATGAGGTCATGGCGCATCTATTTCCTCATTATCCCTTACTATCTCTGTATCCCTTGCTTTTTTAATATGTAAAAATCTGTCAAACTCAGTCTTAAACATGCTCACAACTGACAGCAGAGAATTCCAAAGATTTATTACCCTTTGGCTAAATTCTTCCTCAGGTCAGTCCCAAATGCTGCTGTTTATTCTGACACTGTACCATCCCTCCACACATTATCTTGCCAGAAGAAACATCCTCACATCGATCCGGTTGAACCCTGCAAGAATTTTGTATATTTGAATGAAATCATGACTCAGTCTTAACTCCAGGGAATATATGCCCAGACTATTTAATAATTTCTCATAGGATAATCCCTCCATCCTATAAATCAGTTTGTGAACGTTCGTTGAACTCCCTTTATGGCAAATAAACTTTCAAAAGTAAAGCCAAACCAATACACAATACTCCAACTGTAATCTTGTCAAGACTCTATATGATTTTAGTAAGACTTATTTGCTCTGATTCTCAAACCTTCCTGTAATAAGGCCCAACATGTCATTTGCATTCTTAATTGCTTGCTGTACCACCATGTTAACTTTCAGTGACTCATGAATGAATCCTTTGAAGTTCAGTATTTTCCAGCCTCTCTGCATAATGTGATAACGCAAAACCAAAGACCTTGATTTATTAATGCTATGAAGAAAAAGAAATGTTTACTACCTGACTTTTCCTTTATTGTTGTTTTGATAATGCTTCTTTTTCATAAGGGTACGGTTCTGCATGTGCCACAGCACCTCCAGCACCTGCTCCATCGGCTACTTTATACCTGAATGTACAAAATGAATGTTAGCCAGCTGTTTACCATGGAGAATAACACAGCCATATTCATTCAACCCTAGCATCATATGCATTTTCTTACTGGGTTCACCAAATAGTAAGTAAGATGAGAAGCTGATCAATGTTCCTTATCCTCACTGATTCCTGCCACAAAATGCCTTTGTAGTTTCTTGGTTGCCATCGGTTAACTCAACCTGACTAACAGTCAAATTGCGCAACCTTCAGCTCTGTGTTCCTCAATTTGATGCTGAACAGTGCATTCGTCAAATAAGCAACAGCGAAACATCCTGTTTATTTTTAAAATGAATCATTGAAGGAAATCCTTGATTAGCAGTCCCTGGTACACTCAAACTATCAACATTGCTTGCTGCACTACATCAGTCCATAAGGGCACTTTAATATTGTGTGGTATAGCAACATTTCCGCAATAACTAATACATTTTTTAAAAAGTAAATAGTTAAAAACATAAACAGGATAAGTCGTATGAACAATGATTTTTGCATAAAATGGTGTACAACATACAAAGGCAGTATTGTGTCAACACTAGTTGTTTTTAATCTTTTTTCTAGGGTGGAGATGTACTCTATAGTTCAGCTTCCTTTTCAGAGAATTTTTTTTTTGATTTGTGTCCAATGGAATTACTTGGTATGGATTTTAAACAGGCTAGAAATTTCTAGTTTATAGGCACCCCATAGATCATAAATGCCTCAAGGTCTCCTAGAGATGTCCAAGTCCTGCCCACCAATTTCACCTAACAAATTTGCAGAAAGGATAAACAGGGCCAAAGGCAACGTCCATACAGTAAATCCAAGAATGAATAAACAATTAATAGAACATATGGGCACATGAGAACTGTTACAGTGGCCATAATTTAAGAAGAACAAGCGAATTAAAGCATAGATTTGGCTTGATACATGATGTTGTAGCAATTCCACATATCTGGCTAGATGTTAGGCTGATTATTCCAGAATATAGGATCTTTAAAAGAATGGGGAAAATGGAAAATGTGGAGAAATCATTGAGATGCATATATAGGAATTTGACTAATTGATTTCAGCAGAGGTAATCTGACCATTGAAGGACATTGGTTGGAGTTAGTGAACAGCCAATGAAGCAAGACTTAACTAGTTTGTTGTTCCACAGACATTTCATTACCCTGCTGGGTAACATCATCAGTGCAGCCTCCGATGAAGCACAGTTGTGTTTTCCTGCCTGTTATTTAAACTCTGGAGTCCATTGAGCTGGCTTACCTCACTTCCAGTTTTCCTTCGCAGTGGAGTGTATATGAGGTCGAGCTCTATGTGTTTGTTGATGACTTTCTTTGTGGAGTACCGGGCTTCTAGGAATTCCCGTGCTTGTCTCTGCTTTGCTTGTCCCAGGATCTTGGTGCTGTCCCAGTCGAATTGGTGGTTCTCCTTATCCATGTAGATAGAGATGAGTGAGTATCGGTCATGTCTTTTTGTAGCCAATTGATGTTCATTTGATGTTACTGCCCTATTCACATCGATAGACATACCACTGGCAAGCGAAACAATGACAGCAATACTAGAACAAGAACAAGACCCCAGTGAAACCATCTCCACAGACAACATGCCGAAGCTATTGGACCTATGCCTCACCATCCACTTCGCCTTTAAAGGCCAAATATATGAACAGATCAACGGGACACCCATGGGATCACCTATCTCCGGACTAATAGCCGAAGCGGTGATGCAGTGACTGGAAAGTATGGCCTTTCCGCTAATCCAACCAAAACTATGGATACACTACTTGGATGACACCTTCGTCATTATTAAATGGACCAAACTGGAGGAGACACACGAACAAATAAACAACACCCACGCTGGAATCAGATTCACCAGAGAAGAGGAGAAGAACAAACAGCTCCCATTCCTGGACGTCATGGTAGAGCGCAGGACAAATGGGGAATTCCTAACAAAGATACACAGGAAAGCCACACACACTGACCAAGTACTGAATTTCAACAGCAACCACCCTAACACATACAAACGAAGTTGCGTGAGAACTTTATTTAAATGGGCAACAACGCATTGCAGCAGCACAGAGCTACACCAAACAGAAGAAGAGTACCTCTTCCAGGTATTCAGAGACAATGGATACCCAAAAACTGGGTCAGAAGATGTCTATTACGCGAACGATACTAGGAAGATACTACACGCCCGACACGCTCATCACGCTACCTTACATCAGGAACACATCTGAACTGACCACAAGACGCCTACGACCACTGGGCATCAGAGTAGCACACAAACCCACATCAACCCTACGACAACTGCGCACCCGAACTAAAGACCCACTGCCCACTCTGGACAGGACCAATGTCATATACAAGATTCCCTGCAGAGACTGTAACAAACACTACATCGGACAAACTGGAAGGAAATTAACTTCGAGGGTACATGAACATCAATCGGCTATAAAAAGGTACGACCAATACTCACTCATCTCTATCCACATGGATAAGGAGAACCACCAAAATTCGACTGGGACAACGCCAAGATCCTGGGACAAGCAAAGCAGGGACAAGCAAAGCAGAGACAAGCACAGGAATTCCTAGAAGCCCGGTACTCCACGAAGAAAGTCATCAACAAACACATAGAGCTTGACCTCATATACACTCCACTGCGAAGGAAATCTGGAAGTGAGGTAATCCAGCTCAACGGACTCCAGAGTCTAAATAACAACAGGCTGGAAAACACAACCGTGCTTCATCGGAGGCTGCACTGATGATGTTACCCAGCAGGGTAATGAAACGTCTGCAGAACAACGAACCAGCTCGGCAAGCCAACCAACCACAACATCCACAACCTGAGCTACAAGTATACTCTAAAACCTTAGAAGCAAGACTTAAGTTTCAGGTATCTAGACACCTTCTGATATTAGTGATATAATAAGTTGGTGCTTAAGTATAAAGATTAGGAAAGTATGTAGCAAAAACAATATGGTTCTAATGAAGACTTTGGGTACAAAGCTCATTTACATAACACTGCTACAAATAACTAGTAGGCATGTCCCCAGTACCCTGGAAGACCTCGAAAGTTCGTTATCATGACATTGTTGGAATCAGAGGTGCTAAAACAAAATATCAATCATCAGTATCAAACGTTAAATCAGTTTCTCTCTGCACAGACGATGCCTGACCTGCTGAGAATTATAATATTGCAAAATTAGTCAACATCTTCCTTATCCACTCCTGAAACATATGTACGAATGACCTGTCAACAAGCATGCACTGGAACTTTATCAGTGCTGATCACATCTGTTATGCCATTCAAGTTCCATCCTTCTGTACTTTGTGCCAGACACTGGAAAAACACAGTTAACAATTAGTATTAGTAACAAATAGTGATGTCTCACACCAAATCTCTCCAAACCATATCCTGTGTATTCCACCCCAACAATGCTAAAAAAAATTGTGTATCTACATAGATGGCCAGAAATTAAAGAATGACCCCAACCCAACACACTTGAGAGTGACTCTGAATATCTGAAGAAAATGGCAGGAAAGGTCAAAACCAGAAATGATCTAACAAACTTGCTGAATCTACACAGGATACTGCTGCCATAATGCTTTGCACTTCAGCATAGAAACTAGCAGCAGGAGTAGGCCATTCAGTCCTTCAACGCTTCTTCGCTATACAACATGATCATGGTTGATCCTCTATCTCAATGCTATATTCCTAATTTCTCTCTATGCTCTTTGATGTTTTAATATCTAAAAATGTATCAATCTCTTTCTTGACCGGGCTTCCATAGCTTTCTGTGGTTTCAAGTTCCAAAGGTTGCCCATCCTCTGAATGAAAAAATGTTTCCTCATCTCAGTCCTAAATGACCAACCTCAAATCCTGAGACTGTGACTCCTGATTCTAAACTCCCCAACCAGGAGAAACATCTTCTCTACATGTAGTATGTCTATCCCTATTGGAATCTTATGTAAAGATCTAAGCTATAATGAATCCAGGCTCAGCCAAGCCAATGCCTCCTCATATGACAGTCCAGCCACCCCTATTATCAGCCTAGTGAACCTTTGCTGCACTACCTCTATGGAAAATATATCTTCTCTTAGGTAGGGAGACCAAAACTGTACATAATAAAAACCAAAAGAACTGTGGATGCTGTAAATCAGGAACAAAAACAAAGTTGCTGGAAAAGCTCAGCAGGTTTGGCAGCATCTGTGAAGGAGAAAACAGAGTTAACGTTTCGGGTTCGGTGACCCTTCCTCAGAACTGATGGTGGCTTGGAAAACGTCAGTTTATATGCAGAAAATAGGGAGGTGGGTGGGGTAGGAAGTAAACGATAGGATAAAGCCCAAAGAGAGAGAAAAACAGTTGGATAGACAAAGGAGTTGCTAACGATCAGGCTGGGAGGGTGAATAGTTGTTAATGGGACTGTTAGTGACTAACAACAGCAGGTGTGTAATGGCAGGCTATGTGGTAACAAGGTCTGGTGTGTGGGGTGGGGGGCTGAGACATTGGAGGGTTTAGGCCCTAAAATTATTGAACTGAATATTGAGTCCGGAGGGCTGTAGGGTCCCCAAGCGGAAAATGAAGTGTTGTTCCTCCAGCTTGCGTTGGGCTTCATTGGAACACTGTAGCAAGCC
>NC_063335.1:89035571-89102393 GCF_021869965.1 Rhincodon typus
AGCCTGATCGTTAGCAACTCCTTTGTCTGTCCAACTGTCTTTCTCTCTCTTTGGGCTCTATCCTATCATTTACTCCCTACCCCACCCACCTCCCTATTTTCTGCATATAAACTGACGTTTTCCAAGCCACCATCAGTTCTGAGGAAGGGTCACCGAACCCGAAACGTTAACTCTGTTTTCTCCGTCACAGATGCTGCCAAACCTGCTGAGCTTTTCCAGCAACTTTATTTTTGTTCCAGAACTATACATGATACCCAAGGTGCAGCTTCACTGAAGTAATACATCCGTACTTCTAAAGTCAAATCAATGTGCGGTGAAGGCCAACATACCTTTGCTTTACTAATTGCTTGCTGCACCTGCCTCTTTAATTAACTGTTATGCAAGGATACATAGATTCCTTTGTACATTCACATTTCCCAATATGTCACCATTTAAACAATACTCTGCCTTTCTGTTTTACACCAACGCATATAACTTCGCACTTAGCCATATTATATTGCTACTGCCTGTGTTTGCCCACACAGTCAGCTTGTCGTGATCACCCTGTAGCGTCCTTGCATCCTCCTCACAACTCTCAATCCCACCGAGTTTTGTGTTATTATCAAACTTAGAAGTACTGCATTTGGTCCCTTCATATAAGTAATTTTCATATAACATGAATAGCTGAGGGCCAAACGCTGATCCCTGCGACACACCATTAGTTTCCACCTGCCACCTGGAAAAAAAACCTTCATTCCCACTTTGTTCTCTGTCAACCATTCTTAATCCTTTCTAGTATCCTGAATGCTTTAATTTTACCCACTAGCCATGTAGATGGAACCTTAACAAAAGCCTCCTGAAATCTAAATGCACCACATCCACTGGTGTCCCCCTGTCTATTCTATTATTTATATTCTCAAAAAACTCAAAGTAAATTAGCTGAGCATAATTTCCCTTTCATACATCCATGCAGATCTTGTTTAATCCCATTGATGCTTTACAAATGTTCGAGTATGATGCTTTTTACAATTGACTCTAGCATTTTCCCATTTATTAGTGTTAGGCTAACTGGTCTGTAATTTTGCTTTGTTCTCTCTCTTTTTTAAATAGTGGGGTTATACTTGTCATCTTCTAATCTGTAGGAACTGCTACAGGGTCAATAAAATTTTGGAAGATAACCACCAATGTATCCAATATTTCCAGAGCCACTTTCTTTAATACTTTGGGATGCAAATTATCAGGCCCTGGAGATGTGTGAGCCTTTAACTCCATTAGTTTCCCTAGTACCATTTTTGTTTTACTAATTCAGATTTTCTTTGATTCCTCCCTCTTATTAAACCCTTGGTTTCCTCTGGAAAATTATTTGTGTCCTCTTGTGAAGATAGAACTGAAATATGTGTTCAATTCTTTTGCCATTTCTTTGTTCCCGATTAAAATTTCTGCATTTCTAACTGTAAGGGACCTACATTTGTCATTGATAATTTTTTTCTCTTCACATATTTAAGGTTTTTATAATCGCTTTTTATGCTCCTTGCAAGTTTACAATCATACTTTGTTTTTCCCCTCTTGAGTAATCTTCTGGTCACCTTTAGCTGAATGATAAATCGCTCCCAGTCCTCAGATGTGCTGCATTTTCTGGCAATTTTATATGCTGCTCTTTGGATCCAATAGTATCTCTAATATACTTTGTAAGCCATGGTTGAGCCATATTTCCTGTTTTATTTTTGCACCAGACTGGAGTGAATAATTACTGTAACTCATGAATATGTCCCCTAAACATTAGACATTGTCTATCCACTGTCAATCCTTTAGTAAGGTTCCCAAATCCATCAGTGTCAGCTTGCACCTCATAAGCTCGCAGTTCCCTTTTTGTAGATTCAGGCTGTCCTGTTTGTCTCTTATCCTAGTCTTCAGCAGAGTACTGTGGGCTTATCTGGCAAAAGCCAATACAAACATTTCTTTGGGACAATTAAATGCAAAAATGTGTACCATCATTAGAATCCTCCACTCAATACCTCTCCTCTAGCTTCCAGTCCTCACAAACATCCTTGTCACACATCAGCAACTTACAGAAACCCACAAACTGGTTGAAACCATCTGTGCTGCACCTCATTTAGCACTCCACAATGATCTGTTAAAATCATTCACCTCCAGCTCATTATCCACCTTGATTGGCTCTATTAAGCAAATTTGCTAAGCGAAATCTACCAGCAGACATCCTTTGGATCATGGGATCTTCTAAACAGTAAACAGGTCTTCTACTTGTCTCATATGTTCTTCTCATATGTTATGACATTGTCTAATTAAGTTACACAGTTATGAACCTCAGCTATGACTTGATTCATAAGCTGCTGGAATGTAGCTGGAACATTCTTTAACCCAAATGGCATCACTCAACATTTGTATATCCAATTTGGTGTAAGAAAAGTGGATATTCCTCAGCCCTTTGCTTTAATGGCACTTGCCAGTATGCCTTCAATAAATCAATAGGAGGAATGAGGTACTGCCAAACCTATCAATACAGTCTTCTAAATGTGCAATGGGGTTTAATTCTGTCTTTGTGACCCCATTTACCTTTTTATAATCCATACAGAATCTGGTTGATCCATCCAATTTAGGAACTAATACTACTGATGAACCCTAACTGCTTTGGCTAGGTTAACTCAAGTGGTTTTCCAACATGTACTGAATCTCTTTTTCCACTGAACTTGGTTTTCTGGACTCAACTGATGAGAATGCTGTTTTATTAGTCTTGACGCTCTAAAATCCATATCATGCCTGACAGAGGTAGGAGCAGAAATCTTAATTACATTTAGGACATATTTAGACGTACACTTGCCATGCCAAGACATAGAATGCTATGGGTCAAATGCTAGAAAATGGGATTAGAATAGTTAGATGGTTATTTTTGACCAGTGGAGACTCAATGGGCTGAATGGGATTTTTCTGTGTCATGGATTCTATAATATAATATATCTCTACAGACTATCTTATACATTCTAAATTACAAGATCCTTCTGTTGTTCTTTCTGTCAATATGAGAACTCAGTGTCTGTAGTCCCAGTAATTTCTGTGTTAGCTCGTTGAATAATAGGAGATTCTCCTTGAAAACTATCCATCTGTCCTTCCACCTCACTCTTATTGACTCTCATCTTTCATTACTCTTCTCACCTGACACACTTGTTCTCTTTTTTCTCTTCCTTACAATGACACCTTTTCAATCTGTCAACGTGACAACCAATTCTTCTTCCAACAATCAAGAAAATTTATCAGAAATGTAAACCCTCCTAAATACTTGTGTAGACTACTGAAATTTATTTTTGATGACGGTCCTTCACAATCTATTAACACTCAACCAAATAGTTCTTCCAGAAATATAATAACCATAAAATCATAAGATAGAGGAACAGAATTAGGCTATTTCGCCCATTGATTCTGCTCCATCATTCAATCATGGCTGATATGTTTCTCAACCCCATAACCTTTGATCCCCTTACTAATCAAGAATCTATCCATCTCTGCCTTAAGTACATTCTGACCTCCACAGCCTTCTGTGACAATGAGTTCCACGGATTCACCACCCTCTGGCTGAAGAAATTCCTCCTCATTTCAGTTCTAAAGAGTTGTTCCTTCACTCTGAGGCTATGACTTCGGATCCTAGTCTCTCCTACTAGTCAAAACATCTTCTCCACATCCACTCTATCCAGGCCTGTCAGTATTCTGAAAGTTTCAGAGAGATACCCTCTCATCCTTCTAAACTCTACCAATTACAGACCCAGAGTCCTCAACAACTCCTCATAGAATAAGCCCTTCATCCCAGGTCATTCTTGTAAACCTCCTCTGGACCTTCTCCAAGGCCATCCTTCCTTACTTATGGGGCCCAAAACTCACCATATTCCAAATGCGGTCTGACCAGCAACTTATACAGTGTCTGCAGTACATCCCTGCTCTTGAATTCTATCCATCTCAAAATTAATGCTACCATTGCATTTGCCTTCCTACCTGACAACCAAATGTACTTGTTAATCTTAAAGAGAATCCTGAACTAGGACTTATAAGTTCCTTTGTGCTTCAGATTTTTGAAGCCTTTCCCTATTTAGAAAATAGTCTTTACTTCTTTTCTTCCAACCAAATTGCATAAGCCCTCACTTTCCCACATTGTATTCCATCTGTCACTTCCTTGTCCACTTGCCTACCCTGTCTAAGTCCTTCTGCAGCCTCCCCAACTCCTCCACACTTCCTGTCGCTCCACCTTTGTGTCATCTGCAAACTTAGCAACAATTTCATCAGTTCCTTCCTCCAAATAACATGAATAGTTGTGGTCCCCGCACTAACCTCTGTGTAACTCCACTAGACGCCATCTGTCATTCTGAAAAAGCCCCCTTTATTCCTACTCCTTGCCTTCTGCCAGTCAGCCAATCCTCTATCCAGGCCAATACCTTCCCCTACCACCAAGGGCTGTTATCTTATTTAGCAGACTCCTGTGTGTCACCTATCACAGGCTTTCTAGAAATACAAATAAATCTCATCCACTGTCTCTACGTTGTCTAACTTGCTCGTTACCGCCTCACAGAATTTTAACAGATTTGGCAGGAATGACCTCCCCTTGTCGACACCATGCTGACTCAGCCCTGTTTTACCATGCACTTCCAAGTACTCTGCAATCTCATTCTCAATAATAGACTCTAAGATCTTATTGGCGACCAAGGTCAGGCTAGCCTGCCTCTAATTTCCCATCTTCTGCCTCCCTCCCTACTTAAACAGTGATGTTACATTTGCCATTTTCTAGAAGTCTGGAACCCTCCCTGACTCCAGTAATTCCTGAAAGTTCATCACCAATACCTCCAAAATCTCCTCAACTATCCCTTTCAGAACCCTGGGGTGTAATTTATCCAGTCCTGGTGATATATCCACCTTCAGACTTTTCAGCTTCCCCTTCTCTTTAATGATGGCCACTACACCTCTGCCCCCTGATTCTCTTGAAGTTCTGGTATGCTATTGGTGTCTTCCAATGTGAAGACTGATGCAAAGTATCATATGGATATCAAATGTGCTGGTTTTAATTACATGTTGGGGTTTTCCTACCACCTGACATAAATTACATGTTTTACAGAACGGCTCTGCATCATTATGAAGTTTTGGCCTGATGATTGATAGCTGCCTTTTCCTTATTCCTATATGTCCCACCAGAGGAATTTCTACTTCCAATATCTCGCTACAATATCTTAGTAGTTCCGCTATTTAATGAACAACTGTCCATTCTTCACCTGCAGGTATGTGAGGATGTCATCATTTACTCATCAGAACTCAACTTCAGTGTGAGCTGTCTGGGCTTAGGTTTGCATCTGCTTCCCGAATCTTAATTAATGAAGACATGTTAAACACTTCTTAGAATTTCAGCTACGTGACATTTGTTTGCGATATTTCTGTGATCTTGGGTGATGGACTTTGTTTACGTGATGGAAGGTACCCAAAGTCTGAACTTCCTGTGATTACGGGTGTAGATACAGCTAAACCATACACCAGGACTAAATAAACTCCTTCCACAATTAATTTCATAACTACCCCAACTACCATTTGTCTAGACAACAAGTTACCCTTCAATTGGACTTTGTACAACGGACCTAGGTTGTAGTCTCCACCTGTCCCAATTACCAACTGTTTGGGAAGGAAAATCTAAATCCTCGAGCAGTGGATGATGAGATGGATATGAGATGTGATGTACAGATGCGTTCATTCTCCTTGACCTGAATGAAGTCATTAAATGATTATTCAGCAGCCTGCAATACATTACTGCAACTACTGACTTTATAGAGGCTGCAATGAAGAAAGGAAGAATGCCTGGAGCATGTAGTTTCTTCACAGTGCTATGCCATGCTCTGCAATCTGCAGAGAAGGTAACACTTTGAAGACTGGGGCAAAGTGAAAGCTGCTTGTGGGCATGCTAAAATTGGGGAAATGTGCTGGCTACTCTAATCTTATATACTGGCAATCTCCATTCCTACTGGTTTGGGCAAGTTACGAATCATAGTCCTCAAACCCAAATATCAGGGTAAGTATATTTCAAGGGCGTAGAGTACAAGCAAGGAGATTATGTCAAACCTCTATATAAGATACTAGTTCAGCCTCAGCTAAACTATTGTATTTAGATCTGGGTGATAAACCTTAGGAAATTTGTGAAGAGTTGGAAAGAGTGCAGAGAAGATTCACAAGAATGGTTCCAGGGAGGAGGAGCTTCAGTTATGAAGGTAGTCCTAATCTCTCCAATCTGTTTTCTCTGAAGTAGAGAAAGTTGAGAGAAAATTTGTTAGAGGCATTAGCCATGATGTGGAGGTGCAGGTGTTGGACTGGGGTGAATAAAGTCAGAAGTCACATGACACCAGGTTATAGTTCAACAGGTTTGTTTGAAATCACAAACTCTTGGAGCGCTGCTCCTTCATCAGGTGAAGTGGAAGGAAGCACACAGGCTCAGAATTTGACAATAGCTTCTCATTTGTCTGCTGTTTTGATGACGATGTTGTAGTTGGTCTTGAGAGTACAGATGGCATTGCGCTGTGCTTGGATGACATTCTGGACTATTTTGTGAGATGATGAATCTGGCATTGACGCATCTCTTGATGGCTTAACATACATGTTGATTTTAGGGCAGCGGCCTTCCAGAGGGGTCTAATTCGACTCTTTCTTCTTTGGTCGCTGCACCATGGATCTCTCTGTCAACTGTTCTGGTTAGTTGGTTGTCTCATTGGGCTCGCTGCTAACATCTTGGGGTTTGTGGAAGAATTCCCAGAGCTTCATTCACCTGATGAATTCCTCTGTGTCTGCCGCAAGACCAATGGGGTCCATTTTGGTAGTGAGGCAAAGTTAGGTCCTCGGCTCAGAACTTCGATTTCATCTGGTTGAAGGGTGTGGTCAGACAAGTTGACGATGGACTTCCCTGTGATAGTACCAGTTTCAACCCTGGTACTGCGAGACATTTGGTTACTGCTGGTGGTGATGGTGAGTTTCTCAGGTTTCCTGCTCTTGGTGTGCATGTAGGTGGCATGGTTCTGTTGCCTCTTCTTCTTGGCTGTGTCTTGTAGCTAGTCTGCTGTATCCTGAGAGCAAGCTGAGAATATGGATTCTACTTTGATTTCAAGGCTGCAGCATCTGCTGTAGAGCTGGTGTACGAGATGGTTGAGGAGTGTGTGAGAGGTGTGAAGCCAGAGCCTCTCAGCGTTGTCTCTGTTGTACATCAACTTGAGTGGGTTCATGATCTGTAGTCCTTTCGGGATCTTCTCTGCTTTCTTACATCTCTGTAGAAATTTGATGTGTCGATATGCATGATCTTCTTAGCGATCCTCTTCACTTTGGGCCGGCAGTTTGTGAAAACCATGAAGAGGAGATGCTGTTGTTGGACTGAGGTAGACAAAGTCAGAAGTCACACAACACCAGATTATAGTCCAGCAGGTTTATTTGAAATCACAAGTTTTCAAAGTCCTGCTTCTTCATCAGGTGAAGTGGAAGGAAGTGCACAGGCACAGAATTGTGAAAGAAACAAGAATGTGAGAGCACAGATTTAAAGTAATTGGCAAAAGAAACAAAACTGACCTAAGGAAAAATTTTCCATGCAACAGGATCTTGAATGCACTGCTTAACAGTGTGTTGAGGAAGGTTCACTCGAGGCATTCAAAAGTGAAGAACACTGTTAACTGAAGAAGAATGTGCAGGGTTACAGATAGAAAGCAGGGGAATGGTGCTAGTTAAATTCCTCATTTGGAGAGCTGGTGTTGACATGATGGTCTCTTTTGCACTTTAACATTTCTGTGAAATTTCACTTAACTGGGAGAAACAAAATAAGAGGTTAAATGACCTACTCCTATATCTCTATGCAGACTACTGGATGGGCACCCAAATGATTTAACTTTAACTCAACAAGAGCTTATATGACGGCTATCAGCTGCTATTCAGTGAAATGGTCTTCCTATGTGTGAACACAGGCCATAGGTCTCTCTTTCTACAAACTCAGAAATTACAAAGGCAATCGTACATAGACCGAGAAACCAAACTGGAAGCTCCCAGCTTTGGATATGTGTCAATGTTACGCTGGATAGTGGATTTATCCCTTTACTAAATGAAAATGTGAAAGAGATGTTAAATTCTTGACAGACACAGCTGCGCAGTAGTTTGATTACAGTGATATTTGAAAGAGGCTGAGATTAACTTTGCTAACTGCACCACTCCTCTCTCAAATGTTCTGGTGGTATTTTGAGCATTGACGTTGAGTTTCAACAAGCCTTTAAGCGGAGTTGCCAAAATAGCTGAGCCTAGTCTTGCTTTCAACTCACATCTGCACAATAATTTTTTTCAAACATTTCTGCAGATGGATTTGGGGTTGGGATCCTACAGAGATTAACACACTCCTGAGATCCTCAAGAACATTAGCACAGACTTCCTACCCTAAATTCAGAAAGACAGTGTCAGGTCCAAAAATAAACCAATGTTATCACTGCATAAAATATTTATTAGTGTACAGCACCAAAATAACATGCTGGTGAATGGATGCGTGCAACACAGTACAAAAATCTGATGACAAACTGGAAATAATTGGTAGCTGCCCAGATATTCTGGGATTCTCTCAACAGGCACCAAAAGTCCACTTTGAAACTTGTAACCAAAAAGCACTTTCTTAGTGCAACATTAGTAAACTAGGCGGTATTGGTTTAGTAATTCTTGTAGAATTGTTAAATCGTTATCCTGACAACTTTTTCTAATTTATTTTATGTCTCTCTCTGTGTCTCTCTCTTGAGTGGGGGGGTGAACTGTGACAAGGATACATAGATCCTTCAGCATGATGTGGACAGGTTGGGTGAGTGAAAATCAATGGCAGATACAGTATAAATTGGACAAACATGAGGTTATTCACTTCAGAAGCAAAAACAAGAAGGCAGAATACTATCTGAATAGCTGAAAATTGGGAGAGGGGAGTGTGCAGTGGGACCTGGATGTCCTTGAGCAACAGACGCTGAAGGTAAGCATGCAGGTGCAGCAGGCGGTAAAGAAGGCAAATGGTATGTTGGCTTTAGTTGTGAGAGGTTTTGAGTACAGGAGCAGGGATGTGTTGTTGCAGTTATACAGGGCCTTGGTAAGGCCACACCTAGCATATTGTGTGCAGTTTTGGTCTCCTTTTCTGAGGAAGGATGCTCTTGCTCTTGAGGGAGTGCAGCGAAGGTTTACCAGTCTGATTCCGGGGATGGCGGGTCTGACGTATGAGGAGAGATTGACTAGGTTAGGAGTGTTTTCACTAGAGTTCAGACGAATGAGGGGGGATCTCATAGACACTTATAAAATTCTAACAGGACTGGACAGGGTAGATGCAGGGAGGGTGTTCCTGATGGTGCGTGTCTAGAACCAAGGGTCACAGTCTGAGGATTTGGAGTAGACTATTTAGGATGGAGATGAGGAGACATTTCTTCACCCGAAGAGTGGTGAGCCTGTGGAATTTGTTCCCACAGGAAGATGCCAAAACATTGAATGTATTCAAGAGACGGCCAGATATAGCACTTGGGGCAAATGGAATCAAAAGTTGTGGGGAGAAAGCAGGATTAGGCTATTGAGTTGGATGATCAGCCATTATCGTGATGAATGACGGAGTGGGCTTGAAGGGCCAAATGGCCTCCTCCTGGTCCTATCTTCTATGTTTCTGTGTTTCTCTCTCTTTCTTTCGCAATGTTTTTTTAATTATAGCATAACAGGACCGGTGACAAACTCTTAAGTGTCTGCCAGTTCCAGCCTGTTACTGAGTACTTTTATTCATTCAAGCGATATGAGCATCACTGGCTGGGCCAACATTTATTTACCATTTCTAAATGCCTTGGGGAAGGTGGTAGTCATCTGCCTTCTTGGCTGCTGCAGTCCATTTGATGTCAGTACATCCACAGAGCTCTTATGGGATAGGTTCCAGAATTTTAATGTAGCAACAGTGAAAGAATAATGATAAGAGTTCCAAGTTAAGACACTGAATGGCTTGGAGAGGAACTTGCTGGTGTTGCCCTATCGTCTGCCTTTGTCCTTCAAGGTGGTCGTGGTCATGGGCTTAGAAAGTGCTGTCCAAGAGTCTTTGATGAATTTCTACAATGCACCTTGTACCTGGTCCACTCTGCTGCTATTAAGCATTGGTGATAGAGGGGCTGAATGCTTGAGGATGTGGTTCCAATCAAGTGGGCCTGCTCTGTCCTGCATCTTTTCAAGCTTCTTGAGTGTTGTTAGAGCTGCACTGATCCAGACAAGTGGGGAGTATTCCATCGAAAACCTGACTTGTGCCTTGTAGATGGTGGACAGGCTTTGGGAGTCAGGCAGTGAGTTACTAACTGCAGGATACCTAGCTTTTGACTTGCCTTTGTAGCCATTGTATTATATAGCTAGTCCAGTTCAGTTTCTGGTCAATGCCAAGACCTCTGCTGGGTCTGTCAGTGGGATAGGACAGGGGTGGTGATGGTATTGTCTGACACATTGTTAGATATGATTCTGTTGGTATAACTCTGTCAGCTGTTGCTTGATTAGTCTATGAGACAGCTCTCCCAACTTTGGCACTAGTTACCACCAATGACAGCTCAACAGTAGCAGTACTGATCAAGCTGGTCGAGTCCTAAAGGACTTATCTGCTAAACTGGGTGTGAGCAAGTGGTGAGGGAAGTAATGAAATGGAAGAACATAATTGACTTCACCTTCATCAATCTGCCTGCTGCACATGAATTTGTCCATGACAGTATTGGTAAGAGTGACTACTGCGCAGTTTATGAGGAGACAAAGTCCCATTTTCACATTGAGAGTATGCTTAATTGTGTTGTGTGGTACCAACACTGTGCCATATGGGATAGATTTTGAACAGATTGAGGAACTCAATACTGGGCATTCAATACTGAGGTTCACGGGCCATCCGCATCAGAATTGTACTCCAACTCAATCTGCAATCTCATGCCCAGCATATCCTCCAGTTTACCATGAACATCAAACCAGGGGATCAACCCTAATGCAATGGAGACTGCAGGAGGGCAAGCCAGGAGCAGCACCAGGCATACCTAAAAATGAGGTGTCAACCCGGTGAACCTACCAAACAGGACTATTTGCATGCCAAACAGTATAGGCAGCAAATCACAGACAAAGTTAAGCAGTTCCACACTAACAGATTGGATCTAAGCTCTGCAGTCCTGCCGCATCTAGTCATAAATAGTGGTGGACAATTGAACAAATCACTTGATTAGGAGACTCCACAAATAAATCCCTCATCAATAATAGGGAGCCCAATACGTTGGTGCCAAAGGTAAGGCTGAAGCATTCACAATCATCTTCAGCCAGAAGTGCCAAATGGTTGGTGCATCTCAGTCTCCTCCAGAGGTCCCTAGCATTACAGATGTTAGTATTCAGCCAATTCAGTTTACTCCATGTGATATCAAGAAAGGTTGGAAGCACTTGATACTGCAAAGTCTATAGGTCTAGACAACTTTCCGGCAATAGGACTGAAGACTTGTGCTCTAGATCTTGGTGCTCCCCTGGCCAAGATGTACCAGTACAGCTACAATACTGGCATCTACCCAACATAGTGGAAAATTGCCCAGGTATGTCCTGTACACAAAAAGCAGGATAAATCCAGCCCAGCCAATTATCACTCCATCAATTTACTCTTGATCATTAGTAAAGTGATGGATTGTGTCATCAACTGTGCTATAAAGTTGCATTTACTCACTGGTCACTGATGCTCAGTTTGGGTTCCACTAGAGCTACACAGTTCCTGACGTCATTCGAGCCTTGGTTTAGACATGGACAAAACAGCTGAATTCTAGAGGTAAGGTGAGAGTGATTGCTCTTGACATCAAGGCCACACTTGGCATCAAGGACTTCTAGCAAAACTGGAGTCAACGGGAATGAGGGCAAAATCTCGCCATTGTTTGCAGTCATACCTGGCACATTGGAAAATAGTTGTGGTGATTGAAGATCAGTCATCTCAGTTCCAGGATATCTCTATAGAAGTTTCTCAGGCTAGTGTCTTTGGCCCAACCATCTTTAGGGCTTCATCAATGACCGTCCATCTACCATAAGGTCAGAAGTGGGAGGTTCTCTGTTGACAGCACAAAGTTTAGCACTGTTTGTGACTCATCAGATACTGAAGCAATCCATGTTTCAATGCAACAATCCTGGAGAATATCCAGGATTAGGCTGAAAATTGACAAGGAACATTCATGCCACACAAATGCCAGGCAGTAACTATCTCCAAACAAGAGAGTATCTAGGCATCACCCTTTGACATTTAATCACCATCACAAATCGACCACTATCAACATCCTGGGGGTTACCATTGACCAGAAATGGAACTGGATTAGTCATATAAGTACTATGGCTGGAAGGCCAGGTCAAAAGCTAGGAATCTTTCAGTGAACAACTCAACTCCTGACTCCTCAAATCCTATCCACCATCTACAAAGCACAAGTCAAGAGTATGACGCAATACCACCCATCCCTACCTTGCCTAGATAAGTGCAGCTCTAGGACACCATCTATGATAAAACACTCACTCTATAGGCATCACATCCGTAATTATTCAGTCCCTCCACTGTTGACACCCAGTAGCAGCAGTGTGTACCATCTACAAGATGCGCTGCAGAAACTCACCGAGGCTCCTTAGCACCTTCCAAACCCATGACTATTACCATCTAGAAGAACAATGGCAACAGACACATGGGAACACTACAACCTGTAAGTTCCCCTCCAAGCCACAAGCCATCCAGATTTGGAAATATATCAGAAAGGTCCCAGCAACAACAGGCCAACTTCCTTCCAGACCTGTTTACTTTCTATTCTGGGCACTGTTCTGGTGTACACGCAGGTTCATATCTTGTTTTCTTCACCTAGTTCACATGGTAGGGGAAGGACCCATTCTTCCTGATATGTCTGGGTTAACAAGCAACCATTGCAAAGGAGTAGCTTAAAGTCTACTTAACATTCTATATATTATACCAGGTTTTGAGCAGAGCATCATTAAACTGCGAGAAAGAAACCAAAATTGTGATTTGGTATTTGTGTAGACAGCTGTGTAACATTAGCACAACATCTGGACATCTCATCAATGTTCAATTTTAGCTATTTGTAAAATTTAGCCCATGTTGCGATAAACATTTACAGACTCGGTCAATATTCTACACTAAGCTCATAGTTCTAACATAAAGTCAGGTTTCCCAGGGCACTTTGCGATTACCTATGATATAACCTTCTAAATGTACCCTGCCAAAATAACCTCAAATGACTCTGTAATGGCTCTACCAGCCTCTGCTAAGTCCGGATATATCACCAGCAAATAGTAATTGTATTCATAAAAAAGGCTTCATCAATGTAATAACACAATTGTGATATTTGAGATACAGCAACTGTCCATAGCATTTCAATGTAGCACTTGGAGATTGTGGTCTTTGAGATGAGGCATTAAACTGTCCACTCAGAGGTGTTCTTTTGTGTCCTAACATTTATCACTTAGCCAATGTCACTCACTAAAATAAATAATATAGTCATTATTCTTATTGCTGTTTACAGGAACCCGCTGTGCATAAATTGTCCAATGTTAACTACACTTTGTAGATAATTAAGTACTTGGGAACACCTCGAGAACATAACAGGCATCGACTTTTTTTTTAACTATCAAAGCTCTTAATTACTTGGCATTTCTAGGTTAAACATGAATTGAATAGCAGTTAAATATTCAATAACTTATCACATCTTTCAGAAAATCCCAAAATAACTTGTTGCAAATATTTAATTCCATCATCCATGTGTTTTAAAGGTATAATGTTTAATTATAGGACCCTTCCAGTTTAATACATTTTTCCTATAGCAGGGCGACCAGAGTTGTACACAGTACTCCAAATGTGGCCTTTTAATGACTTGTACAGCTGTAACAGGACATCCCAACTCCTGTACTCAATGCTCTGACCGATGAAGGTAAGCATGCCAAACGCTTTCTTCACCACCCTGTCTACTTGCGTTGCGACTTTAAAAGAACTAGATATCTACATACCCCTAGGTCTCTCTGTTCAACAACACTCCCCAGGACTCTACTATTAACTGTATAAGTCCTGTGCTGGTTTGTCTTACCAAAATGCAACATCTCGCATTTATCTGAATTAAATTCCATCTGCCACTCCTCAGCCCATTGGTCCAGTTGATCAAGATCCCATTGTACTCTTAGATAACCTAATTCACTGTCCACTATTTTGGTGCATTCCGCAAATATACTACCCTTGCCTTCTGTATTCTCCAAATTATTTATATAATTGATGAAATGAGGAACAAATTATCAATCCTGCAGTGATTAAAAGTCAAACAAGTCTGGGCTAATTAGAGTTAAAACACAATCAGTATTTGGCTTATAAAATTACAGTTGGAAATGAGAAAACCTAAACAATAGATAACTCATCATTTGACCTCTTATTAATGCCAATGTGTCCATTATTACCAAAATTAAAGATTTACATTGTTTATGTGATTCCCAGATGAAAGAATTTGAAAGGAATTGGTAAATGGGTAAGTTCACAGCGGGATCAGCAATTCTGGGAAAGAGGATCATGAACTCAATTACAGATATAAATTATTCATGTGGGTTACAAAATCAAAAGAGTTGTTTGGAAGGTAAAATTTCTTTTTGGAACATTCCAAATCATGCCATAATGCCACATTATTTTGTTTTAATTTGCTGTGTGCGTCTCATAGAAGTAAGTTGTGGACTTAGTATATGTTGAGCTTCCTTAGAGATTGTGAGGGTAAAGATACCGTAGGATTTTTCTAAATCAAATGAAAACACTTGCATTTGTATAATATCTCTCAGAGATATCCCAAATAACTTGGCATGTGACTAATCATTTGCATTTTCAGCTAAATATGGCAAGATGCCAAAGAAAGTAGTGTCACATCAGTTACTCTGCTTTGATTGTGTTGGTTGAGGGCAGGAAAGCACTCTACTCTTCTTTAGCATTTAAGGTAGAATCTTTAATTGTCTCCTGGTTTTCAGGAATCTTTTAAACCCATTACACAAACTCGAAAATGCCATCTTGCGTAAACATCTCATCTGAAGTGTATAGATACATGTGTGGTCATTTTGTAGCCCAAAACAGATTTTGTCAAATAAAGACAACTGCAGATGCTGGAAATCTGAAACAAAAAATAGGAAGTGCTAGAGAAACTCAGAGGTCTGGCAGTATTTGGTTGAGAGAAAGACAGTTAATGTTTCAAGTCCAGTGATTCTTAATCAGAACTTCATTCATATGACACTAATCAGGATAATTTGCAAGAAATGCCAGTGTAAAGGTAAAACCACATCTTTATACTGTATGAAAAGAGAGTGCTAAGTGGACTGTAATTGGTAGATGCTTTTTCCATGGAAAATGCAGCGTTAGATGATGATTGACAGTTAACTACCAAGCTTGATTAAATTTCAACCAGGCAAGTTGACTCTGATTGGTCAAGGTATTCCTCTGAGAAATAAACCAGGAAATGGCTATTAACTGCTTTGTTGAGTTGAAACAGGTTCAATGTGTGTACATATTCTTTCAGTCTGCAAAGAGCAGGATCCTGAGTACTAAAATATGTAACTTCAACTGCGCACAAGTGTGAGCCCACTTAACAATCTTATAATACCTTAAGGATTGTTTACCAAATGCTGTCCAATCACAGAGTTGTACCTAATGTTGGACACTGTGCTTTGAGTTTTACTAGCACATGCTGGTTAGATTCAGTCAGTAACTGGCTTGGAGTGAACAGCCAAAGTGATGTACTGTTTGATATGATCCACCAGTCTTTGGAACAATCTACATACACCACACCACCACTCAAGTTCACATATCACATTACTTACGTATGTTTTAGTCAGAACATTTTTTTGGCTTAACAACAGCACCCTGTTAATGCTGAACATGGCTTGTACTGTTACTGTTATTGCTACTGCAATGAAACAGCTGGTCAACAGATTGGGATTCCTAAGGTTCCAATTGTTATAAGATTAGTTTTCTCGGCAAACTCATAAATAAGGCCTACATCATTAGTTCACCATGCAAGTTAGATTTTGAAATAGAGCACGTCAAATCTATCCTGTGAGGTAATGCCTTTCTTGATCAGACTGTTTCTCAATCATACAAACTTATGAACAGACCTCAGGTTGCCATTTTTGTCCTGACTACCTCAGGTTAGGGAAAGGTATCTCAAAGATTTGAGAAACACATGATTGAGAAAAACAAAGGTTATTTGCCACTAACAGAATGCTGCCATCAAACCAAAATGATGTTCTGCCTATCACATAAATGAGTAATGCAATCTATGAATTTAAGTGCCAGTATGATGCTAAGTATGTAATCTGTGGATCCCTAGACTGGTGTGGATCATATCAAAAAGCACATCCCTTTAGCTGTTCACAAAAAAACAAGGTACTGGCCATACCTAACTAGCGCTCGATTGGAAATCTCAAAAAAATGTCCAACATCAGAAATGATTCTGTGATTGGACAACACTGCTGAATAATCCTGAATGTGTTAGGAATTGCTTGCATTTACTGGAAGCTACATATATTAATACACAGGGCACTGGTCTCTCCAGACAGAAGGAACATGTACATGTTTTGCACCTGTTTCAACTCAACAAAACGGGTGACAGATAGTCTTGGGTTCATTTCTGAGAGAAGTGACCAATCAGAGTTAACCTGCCTGGTTTAAATTTAAACAAGCTCACTAATTAACTGTCATTCATCATCTAACTAAAACTCTACCAATCAGAGTCTGCCTGCCAAATAATCAGCATACTCTTCTCATGTAGTGTAAAAAGACTGCTTTGCCTTTACTTTGGTATTTCATGTGATTGTCCTTAATTGTACAAGATGATAAAGCTTTGACAAAATGTGGCTTTCTGTTAGCAATATTCAAGGGTCAGAAATAATGCTATTAACTTTTATTAATGAATGTGATTAACTGCACTTTACTAAATTTGTTACAATGGAGATGAGCACTGACGTTGCAAAGTTTTATGCTGCAGATTTATAAATTGAAACTAAGTTGAGACTGAAGGTGGCTTTCTTTTAGGATTTTCAACAGGTGTCGGAGAGAAGGAAGGTTTGTCAGCGCTGGCATCTTGTTTGAGTAATGAGAGAATACTGTTCAATTATGGATTGATACTCATTCAAGCAAACGTGTCGTGATTTTCTGCAATCTTACTTAAAAAACAGCAACACGAGTTAGCTTCACTGAGTGGAGAGTTGCACCGAGATCTATACCTGCTTCTGCATCCAGCTGCCACCCAGTGGTAGTCAAAGAAATTGCAGGTCAGCCGCAGACCATATATAACTTGTCCAATTCAGCCTAGATTATGTGTTCAAATTATGTGTTATTTTAAACTATTAATTCACAGGATGTGGGCATTACAGGCTGCACCAGCATTTATTACATATTCCTAATTGTCCTGGAGAGGGTGGTGATGAGCTGCTTCTTAAATTGTTGCAGGCCATGTCAGATGGTGCAGTCAGGATGGCATATGGCTTGGAAAGGAACTTGCAGGTGGTGATGTCCTAATGTATGTGCGGCCCTTGTCTTCTGGCTGGTAGAGGTTGTGAATTCGGAACGTGCTGCTAAGGAGGCTTGGTGATATAAATGTCATAGATGGGACAGACTTTTGCAACAGGAAATCAGTAACGAAGAAATGAATGTTGAGGACGTTTGGGAACATGGGAACACCACCACCTGCAAGTACCCCTCCAAGTCACTCAACATTCAAATTTGGAAATATTACCATCCTTTCAATGTTGATGGATCAAAATCCTGGATTCTCTCCCTAATGGCATTATGATGTGAAGGTGCTGGTGTTGGACTGGGGTGGACAAAGTCAGAAGTCACACAACACCAGGTTATAGTACAACAGGTTTATTTGAAATCACAAGCTTTTGGAGCATTGTTCCTTCATCAAGTGAACTGTCTCCATAGTGTCTGTGAATATTTGCATTAAACTTCACTGCAAAATAATAAACAATGATCATTTAAAAGTTTAACTGTTCTGGACTATTGGATTGTAAAGCAATTGATTCCCAGTGACAGCTTCTGTGCACATTAAACTCAGCAAAAATGCTGTCCTCGGTTGCAGAAAGCATTCAACATTATTAATGCTCTCAGCCTGACAAAAACAGGCCTAAAGCCACACATTGCTTTCAGCTAAAAAATAATTCAATCAAAATGATTAAATATAAGAGAAACTGTGACACAGGAGTGCCAGGCTGCTCTCTGCTTACTGAATATTCCTGATGGTTTCCCACAGACACACATCTAATATCTTTATATTTTTAATCTATCCCATTTTATCTCCTCTCCTAAATGACTATACTCTTGGTGAGCACAACAGACAACAAATGTTGCCAAATTATTTCACTTATGAGTCATCACTGATGATTTTGTTGTTTCCTGATATAGAGTGATGGAATCATAGCGATGTACAGCACGGAAACAGACCCTTCAATCCAACTCGTCCATGTCAACAAGACATTATAAATTAATCTAGTCCCATTTGCCAGCATTTGGCCCATAGCCCTCAAAACCCTTCCTAATTATGTACCCAACTAGATGCTTTTTAGATGTTGTAATGTACCCGCCTCCACCACCTCCTCTGGTAGCTCATTCCATACACGCACCACCCTCTGCATGGAAAAGTTGACCCTTTGGTCCCTTTTAAATCTTTTCCCTCTCACCTTAAACCAATGCCTCGAGTTTTGGACTCCCCTACCCTGGGAAAATAGCTTGATATTCACCCTATCCATGCCCCTCATGATTTTATAAATTTCTGTAATGTCACCCCTCAGTCTCCGATGCTTCAGGGAAAATAGCCCCAGCCTATTTAGCCTGTCTCTGTAGCTCAAACCTCCCAACCTGGCAACATCCTTGTAAATCTTTTCTGCACCCTTTCAAGATTCACAACATCTTTCATATAGCAGGGAGACCACACCTTACACACTTGAATATTTCACTGGGTTTTCCCTGATATGTTTCCCAACCTGTTACCAGTGGTGAAGAGGCTGGTCGCAATGCCCAGTGGCTGCTCTGGCTAACATCTTGACATTGATTCATAAGGATTGCCAAATGTAAAAAGACAATGATCCATCCAATTCCATTTCTGTTATTCTGGCAGTCGCATGATGTAACTAGAATAAAATTATTAATCAATACTGCCAATTGACTTCCCAATTACTCTGTAGTGTTCCTGAATCTGTTCCCAGCAAACAGCAGGAGGTGTTTTCTCAGGCAGTAGCAGTAGCACTGTGCAGATGTAGCTCAGTGTTATGTCATTGTAGCCTGCTATCCAGTCCAGAACGCTGTGGTTCACATCAAAATAGTGCAGTCCGGAAGGCTACTCGAGGTCATCCTCCATCACCTTCTGCATTTTTCTCAACTTAACATCAACAATATTCAATTATTCCAATACTCAAGCCGCACCCACTTAAAAACACCTTGCAGAAACCCTAAGATAGGCAAAGGCATGCAAATCAAGTACTTAGAGAATGCACAAGAATGATTGGTTTAATTTTGTATGCACTATTTAAGAAGTGAACTTACACATTAGATTTGAATGTGCATTTTCAGGTAGTTTTTATTTTTGTTATCAAAAAGGACACAAATATGTTTGGAGATAAAGGAAAGGTATGGATTGTGGATCCTTGGTGAATTATGATGTGTAGTTTAGCTTAATGGCATTGCTTAAGAATAATTTGATAATATGCATTAGAAAAAGACTGTTTAGGTATAGCCTTCTTTCCTGTTCCGCTATTGTGCTGCTTCCTCCTTGTGCGCCTGCTCCTCAACCACTTAGGAGATTGTAAGAGTTGCTTCTTCATTATGGTTAGATTCTGCATAAGTCTTGATACCCACTCAGTTAAATATTGCAGGGCTTTCCAGATTGCAGAAACATTGTCTCCTGAATCCAGTATTGTGCTATCTAATTTTCATAGTGGCAATGTGACTCTCACTCTATGACTCCTATGCACATCAGTATGAATAGTTTCCTGACCAGAGACAGGAACGCTGTCATTCATGAGGGGACAACCTTTGTCACTCACTAGTCACCCTTTGATTTGCTGTTGTAGTGCAAATTTTTTTTAAGGCAGTATTTATTACCCAGAGGGTGGTTCAGAGTCAACCACATTGCTGTGAGTCTGGAGTCTCATGTAGGCCTGACCAGGTAAGGGTGGCAATTACCTTCCATAAAGGGCTTTAATGAACTAGATGGGTTTTTCCTAACAATCGACCATGGACTTATGGTCATCATTAGATTCTTAATTCCAGATATTTTATTGAATTCAAATCCCACCTTCTGCCATGGCAGGATTCGAACCCAGGTCCTCAGAATGTTATCTGGGTCTCTGGATTAACAGTCCAGCAATAATACCATTAGACCATCTCTTCCCACCACATGCCAAATGCAAGTATAACAGAGGACTGCTACAGAATGAAAGAGTTGTGGCTGCTACCACCAAACTGCATGAAGTGCTGCCTCTAGTTGCATACCAACTGCACACTAAGAGATGCCTCAAAGTAACATCTCAGCTGACACATTTGACAATGCTAGAGTGTCAGATAGATTTTGTACTCAGGTTTCTGGGTTTGGTTGACAACTCCAGGTTCGGTACAGCATTGATAAGATGTAAAGATTCCTCCACATGATTCAACCAAAAAAAACCATGGTAAAGTTCAGCACATTTGGGAAGTGTTGCTGAACAAGGAGACCTTGGAGTGGAGGTTCATAGTTCCTTGAAAGTGGAGTCGCAGGTATACCCGGTGGTGAAGAAAGCATTTGGTATCCTTGCCTTTATTGGTCATTGCATTGAGTATAGGAGTTGGGACATCATGTTTTGGCTGTACAGGACATTGGTTAGGCCACTTTTTGAATACTGTGTACAGTTCTGGTCACCCTGCTTTAGGAAGGATGTTGTGAAATTAAAAGGGTTCGGAAAAGATTTACAAGGGTATTGCCAAGGTTGGTAGGTTCAAGCTAGAGGGAAAGGCTGAATAGGCTATGGCTATTTTCCCTGGAGCATTGAAGGCTGAGGGGTGACCTTATAGAGGTTTATAAAATCATGAGGGCCATGGATAGGGTAAATAGACAAGGTCTTTTCCCTGGGGTAGGGGCATCAAAAACTAGAGGACATAGGTTTAAGGTGAGAGGGAAAACATTTAAAAGGGTCCTAAGGGGCAAGTTTTTCACACAGAGGGTGGTGCAAGTATGGAATGAGCTGCCAGAGGAAGTGGCAGAGGCTGATACAATTACAACATTTAAAAGGTATCTAGATGGGTATATGAATAGGAAGGGTTTAGAGGGATATGGTCCAAATGCTGGCAAATGGGACTAGATTTTCCTAGGATATCTGGTCAGCACGGACGAGTTGGACCGAAGGATCTGTTTCTGTGCTGTATAACTCTATGACTTCAAGTTATCTTTGAAATTAACAACGCTGTCTCTGTACTTCCATATGAAACATTGCCAATTCAGGTCAATATGAGTTAGATGTGGTGTGGTGAGGATTACTAAAGACTCACAACCCTTTGAGAGAAGAAATTCCTCCTTATTTCAGTCTTAAATGGCACTCCTTCGTTCTGAGACAATGCCCTGTGGTCCTAGGCTCTTCCGTGAAGGGAAACACCCTTTTAGCATTTACCCTGTTAGGGATTCTGCATGTTTCAATGAAAACACCTCTCATCCTTATAAACTCCAATGAATATAGTTCCAACCTGTTTAACCTTTGCTCATAAGCAAATCCCTCATACGGAGGAACATCCAAGTGAACATTCTCTGAACTGCCTCCAATGAAATAATATCTTTTCTTAAATAAGGGGACCAAAGCTGTTCACAGTACTTCAGATGTGGTCTCACTAGCATCTTGAATGGTTGCATCTTGAATGACCACATTATGTCATACTCCATTTGTCAATTTTTGTCCACTTATTTAAACAATCAAGGGCTCTCTGTAAACTGTTTGCATCCCTCTTGCAACCTTTCTGTTTACCTATTGTTGTGTCATCTAAATTTGGTTACATTCGCTTCCTTCCTCTAAGTCATTAATATATATTGCAAACAGTTGCAGTCCCAACACTGATCCCTGTGGAACCCCACTGGTCACAGGCCACCCAACCTGAAAAAGAATCCCTTATCCACACTCTCTGTTTCCTGCCCATTAGCTAAATCTCTATCCATGCCAATATACTGCCTCCAACACTGTGGGCGTTTGTGATATGACTTCACCTTTTGTGACGTACCTTGTTAAGTGCCTTCTGGAAGTCCAAATACAACACATTTAGTGATTCTCCTCAATCTTGGTTGAGACTTCCTCGAAAAACTGTAATAAATTAGTCAGACACAATTTCCCTTTCATGAAGCCATGCCAACTCTGCTTGATTAGATTATGATTTTCCAAATGATCCGTGATTATTTCCTTAATAATTGATTCCAAAATATTTCCAATAATACATCTTAGGCTAATTGGCCTATTGTTACCCCCTTTTTGCCTTCCTCCATTTTTGAATGGGGATTTCACATTGGCAATTTTCCAACCCTGTGAATAGGACATTTATCGGTGCCTCTGATTTATAGATTCATGTTAATTAGGATTTAAATTATAATTTTCCTAACATAGCACTCTCACAATCACCAGCAAAGATTCTTATATAATTTCTGAGCTAAATTCAAATTCAATTTCAAAGGTGGGAAGTCAGTGTTTAATCCCCTGCACCACCCATTCTTACTTCCCTACTACTGTTACGTTGATATTCTTTGGATTCCCCTTTGTGGTTCAATGGTTCCTAAATTATGTACCCAAAGGTTCATATCACCATCATTGCCCACAAATAAAAGTGCACAATTAAAAAAGTATATGTTCTCAGCAAAAGGCCAGAGCAGGCATTTAAAAATAACCTTTTATCTGTAGTTTCAATGATAATAGGCCTTTGTTTTGAATGACTCTTTGGAGTGCTGAATGACTTGCTGCCTGCTTGAAAGCCTCATAAAATGGGCTGGAGTCCAATGTTCTCCTAAATTGTGCAGGTGCACTGCGTGCAACATGCTGCAAAAGAATGCACAGTGCAACATATAGATCATATGCAATGAAGAAAAATGAGAGGAGACATTGCTGTAGAAACATGTAGACCTGACTACATAGGAGAGGTAAGATCCAACCATTGATTACATTGCTGAACTAGTTAGGTTTTATGCCATCGAGCAATACACCACCATCACATCCTTAATTGGTCAATTTCAAAGCCAGCACTCTTTGTTAACGGAGCCATTGGAGTAGTGGTAATGTCGCTGGACAGAAACCCCCAGACAAATGTTCTGTAGTACATGCATTTGAATCCCGACATGGCAGATGATTAGAATTTAAATTCAGTAAAATTGTGAATAGAAACCTAATAGCAGCCATGCAACTATTTGCTTGTCATAAATAATCTGGTTCAATAATGTCCCAATGTCCAATAATGTTGGCATACAGTAGCTCAGTGGTTAGCACTGCTACCTCACAACACCAGGGACCTGGGTTCAATTCCACCCTCAGGTGACTGTTTGTGTTGAGTTTGCACATTCTCCCTGGGTCTGAATGGGTTTTCTCTCACAGTCCGAAGATGTGCAGATTAGTTGGATTAACCATGGTAAATGTGGGGTTATAGGGATTGGGTGGAGGGCTGGGTCTACGTGGAATGCTCTTTGGAGGATTGGTGTGGACTTGATGGGCTGAATGATCTCTTTCTGCACTGCAGGGATTCTATGATTCAGGGAAGGGGAATATGCTACCCTTACCTGATCTTGCATAAATGTGACTTCAATGTGGTTCACTCTTAGGTACCCTCTGAGTAATAAATTCTGCCTACATCCCATGAGCAACTTTAGAAAAACCTGAAGGGACAAAGTTCTAACCCAACTGACACCAACCAATCTGTCTTTTCAGTTCTGTTGACAAGAAGAAAATAGATAATTGAATTTATTGATGCAGAACATTCTCATATGACTCATGACAAAGACAATGACCAAACAGTGGACTATTATTAGATATTGAGTTCAGAGCTGATTCTATTGACAGCTTACAAAGGGATGATAAGATTATTTAAAAGAACTCCTGCTCTCTATCAGCCGCTAAATGGAACCTATTGCAGTGATGTGAGGCACACCACCTACTTATAAATATATGCCAGTGGTTTAAATGAACTCTTTCCATCGTAATTGTACTGAAATCCATTCAGACTAAGAAGGAACTTTGGCTACTGTCCAGCTGTACTTTTTAATGAGATGGTGTAATTACTGTGTTCCTGACAAGCCTGAATGGCTCTACTACTGTTATTATAACCTGAGGCTGCCAAATGTGTCGGTATAAAATATTTAGAAACAGTTCACTGAATTGGGAAGTAGTAAACAGATGGTAATTCAATGGCAATAGATCAACAACAACTTGCATTTTTATAGTTTCTTTGACATATTGAATTTTTTTAAGGCACTTGAAATTCGTGTGAGTTAGTTGGAGTGTCATTCCTTCATGCAATTGCCCTAATTTCTGGCCAGCATACATCTGGTGTTGCTGTGAATGCAAAGGCTTATAAAATCTTTGATTTGGATTATATCATCTATTTTAACGTAAAACAAGATGTACTTGAAAAGGGGGATGGTGTGTGTTGTATTATACTCTGCCAGATAATAGGCAAGGTAATGGTTACTGTGGCGACACGGGCCCAGGTCAAGACTTACTGATACCCTACTGTCATATTTCACACCTGAACACAAAGTGGAAGATTTTTATGCTTTGTGCAGAGCAAGAGAATCCGAGGTACAAAAACCTTGGAAAAGCTCAGCAGGTCTGGAAGCATCTGTGGAGAGAAATCAGAGTTAATGTTTCAGGTTGAGTGACCCTTCCTCAGTACTGATGGCAGCTAGGAAAATGTTGGTTTATATGTAGAAGATAAAGTGGGTGGAGGGGTAAAGAGTAAACGATAGGTGGGAATAGAGCCCAAAGACAGAGAAGAACATTGATCAGACAAAGGAGTGGATAACAATCTGGCTAGGAGAGTGAATAGCTATTAATGGGGGCTGTTATGGGTTAACAATGGGTTGTGTGTAATAGCAAACTATGTGATAACAAGACCTGGTGTGTGGGGGCTGGGCTAAGCACATGGGCGAACTCAAGCCCTGAAGTATTGAACTTGATATTGAGTCCAGAAGGCTGCAGGGTCTCTAGGTGTAAAATGAGGTGCTGTTTTTCCAGCTTGCACTGAACTTTGCTTGAACACTGCAGCATGCCAGAGTCAAATGTTGGCCAGGGAACAGGGTGGTGTGTTAAAGTGGCAGGCAACTGGAAGCTCAGGGTCTTTTTTGTACACAGAACGTAGATGTTCTGCGAAGTGGTCCCCCAGTCTATGCTTCGTTTCCACAATGTAGAGGAGACCACATTGTGAGTGCCAAATGCAGTAGACTAGATTGAGTGAAGTACAGGTAAAGTGCTGCTTCACCTGGAAGTATGTTTGGGCCCTTGGATACTGGGGAGGGAGGAAGTAAACAGACAGATGTTACACCTTCTGCTGTTGCGGGGGAAGGTGCCGTGAAGCTGTTGGGAGATGTTGGGAGTGAAGGAAGTGTGGACCAGGGTGTCCCAGAGGGAACAGCAGAAGGCTGTCAAGCGAGGGGAGGGGAATATGTGTCTGGTGGTGGCATCTTGCTGGAGGTGGCAGAAATGGTGGCTGATGATCTTGTGGATGTAGATGTGGAATCCCAGGTAGTCTGATTAAAAAAATACCTGGACAGAGTAACAGTGTGAAATGAGCAACTGGAATTAAACTGTTCTGTGTTAGTTGCCAGGCTGGTGGAAGTTGGTTAAAGGGAAGGAACCAGCGGAAAGTTACAGATAATGGAAGCTTTATCTTAACAACCCTGTTAACCCTCGGTGCTGGGCTGATTGCTATTTGTTATATATATCAATGATTTGGATGAGACTGTACAAGGCATGATTAGTAAGTTTACGGATGACACTAAAATGGGCAGTATCATGGACAGTATGGAAGATTATCAGAAATTGCAGCAGGATCTTGATCAGCTAGGGAAGTGGGCCGAGAAATGGCAAATGGAGTTTAACAAGTGGGAGGTGTTGGATTTTGGAAAGTCAAATCAAGGTAGGACTTTCATGGTGAATGGTAGGGCCTTAAGGAGTGTAGTGGAACAGAGGAACCTTGGGGTTCAGGTGCACAGCTCTCTGAAAGTGGAGTCACAGATAGACAGGGCAGTGAAGAAAGCTTTTGGCGCACTGGCCTTCATCTGTCAGGGCATTGAGTAAAGAAGAAGTTGGGAAGTTACGTTGCAGTTTTACAGGATATTGGTGAAGCCACACTTGGAGTATTGTGTTCAGTTCTGGTCATCTTGCTACAAGAAGGACGTTATTAAACTGGAAAGAGTGCAGAAGAAATTTACCAGGATGTTGCCAGGACTGAGTTATAGAGAGATCTTGGACAAGCTAGGACATTTTCCTTTAGAGCATAGGAGACTGAGGGGGGATATTATAGAAGTGTATAAGATCATGAGAGGCACGGATGGGGTGAATGCACTCTGTCTTTTTCCCAGGGTTGGGAAATCAAGGACTAGAGAGCATAAGCTTCAGGTAATAGGGGAAAGAATACGCAGAGGGTGGGACACATGTGGAATGAGCTGCCAGTGGAAATGGCTGAGGTGGGTATATTAACAACATTTAAAAGGCATTTGGATGAATACACGGATAGGAAAGGTTTAAAAGGATATGGATCAAGTGCAGAGAAATGGGGTTAGCGTGGATGGAACTTTGGTCAGCATGGACCAGTTTGGGCCAAAGGGCCTGTCTTCATGCTGTAGGACTCTGAATCTATGACTGTAAGACCAGGAGAAGGAATCACTGGGGTGAGCCTTGCCGAAGGAAGTTGGCTTGAGAATTCTCAGAAGAAGAAGATTCTCTTGAATTTTTGATGGCCACTGGATTTTACAACTTGGTGAAACAAGAAGAGCCCATTGGTAACTTATTTGGATTGTTTACTTTAAAGACTGCAATTTGGTGGAGATCATTCTGTAAAGTATAAAGGGGATTTTTGAGTGCATTATACTGCAGGAAAGGCATGTATTTTATGTAGTTTAGGGCATTTGCTGCCTACTAAGAAATGTTCACTCGATGTTGAATTTAGATTGTCTTGTGCAATAAAAATTCTTAAGACTTTAAGCCGTGTTCTGTGATTCTTGGTCATTGGAAATTCAGTTTTTTTTTCATAATGTATCAGTATATTTTGGGCTCATTTGATTAAATGCAGGTGCAAACCTAAACAAATGAGCCCTGCATCTCCATAGAATTTAATCTCCAGCTATACCTTCAGCAGAAGATGGGTACAACTCTCAGATAAAAACCGTAATAGCCAATTCTAGTGGGTTCTCCTGGGATTCTGCTTACTTGCCACTGACTTTCCAGATCATGAACTGTCACAGAAAACTAACGTAAATGTCCCCTTTCATTTTTTTTCCATCTACTACCTACCAGTGGCTATTCTATTTGTAGTTTCACATGAAAAGAAAATCTTAGCATAGATCTGGGAGCAGTGGCAGTGAAGTAATCTATGCTATAGAACTATAGTTTGCATTAGAGACATGTGTTTGAGGTTATTATAATACTAAACAGACCTGCTGTATTAATGACTCCTATTTAGTGCCTGTCATCAGCCCAATTGATTTATAGTTCATGAATGCCACCTGGTGGAGAGAAGAATACAAAACAATTGAATTTTTAAACAAAGTAAATGCAATTCGTTAGTACCTTTTAAAGCGCCTAAATCAGTTTGCTAGAGTATACTCAGACAAGCCAAAAGAGGAGACGTCAGGATGGGTGACTAAAGAGTGCCATAGGGGTAGATTTTAAGGAGAATCTTAAAAAGACATTGAGATGTTCAGTGAAAATAAATCCTCAGATGGAGCGTAGATAACTGAAAGCACAGCTGTCATTGGAGGGAAGGAGTGGGTAGCAGATGAACGAGAAACCAGAGTTGGAAGAGTCAGGGATTCCAGGCTTTTTTTAAATTCATTCATGAGAAGGTGGTGGTAAGCTGCCTTCTTGAACCACTGCAGTCATTTGGTGTAGGTATACCCACAATGCTGCTAGATTAGGAGTTCCAGGGTTTTGACCCAGTGACAGCTAAGGAACAATGATATAATTCCAAGTTGGGATGATGAGTGTCTTGGAGCAAAACTTGCAGGTGGTGTTCCCATGTATCTGCTGTCCTTGTAGTTCTAGATGGGAGTGGTCTTGTTTTTGGAAAGCACTGTCAAAGAAATCTCAGTGAATTTTTGCAGTGCATCTTGTAGATAGTGCATGCAGCTGCTACAGTGTCAGTGGTAGAAGAAATGAATGTTTGTGGATGTGGTGCCAATCAAGCAGGCTGCATTATCCTGAATAGTGTCAAGCTTCTTGACTTGTTAAGCTGCACTTATTCAGACAAGTGGGGAATATTCAATCATACACCTAACTTTTATTTCAGCGATAGTGTACTTGCCTATTGTTCTATTGCATAGATTTGAGTACATAATCAAGTCTAACAATTCAGTTCCATATTGAATTAATGTTGTATCATTGGAGGTGCAATCTTTCAGTAGAGACACCAGCTGCACTCACAAGTAAATGTACATGATCCCATGGCTCAATTTTTTAAAATGAAGGCAGTAATTTTCTGGCCAATATTTATCTCTTAACCAACATCACTAAGGAACATCGCTAAAACAGATCATCCAGTCAACTGTTACTATTTCTGGAAGCTTGCTGTGTGAAAATTGGTAGCTGCATTCAGAAGTATTTTATTGACTCTAAAATCAGTGCATCCACCTCTCTGCCAAATTTCAGCCAAAGCAACGAGATAATAATGGCAAGGTTATGTGGGAATGGACATCCTGGAAGGAAATCTGCAGAGAGAAAAGAAAGACTTCCTTTTGATAGTACCTTTTTCAACTCAACACCAATTCTGAAAAAACAGTTTTCAAGAAGGAGTTAAATATATTTCTTAGGGTTAAAGAGATTAAAGGATATAGGGAGAAAGTGGGAACAAAGTACTGAGTTGGATGATAGTTATGACGATAATAAACATGGAGCGGGCTCAAAGGGCTGGATGGCCTACTTCTGCTCCCGTATTCTATGTTTCTACTCCACAGCTAATGAAATATAACCACTGTTATAATTTAGGACATTTAGAGGAATGGAAGTGGAAAGGGAGATGAAAATTATAATGAACAAAGAAAAGAGGGGGTGTGATGTATGTCAAGTGAATTCTAAGAACCAGATCAGATACAATAAATTGAGAGGGAAGATGATGAGGTCAATAAAACTGGCAAGGAGAGAATATTAGAACGGCAGTCAACATAAAGGGAAACCCCAAGAATCATCTACTGGCTCATGAATAGTAAGTAGCTAGTAAGAGATGGTGAAATGAACCCAATTAGAGATGAAGGTAGATAGATAATTAGTTTATTAAAAAATCATCCTGGTAGCAGATGCTGAATTATGATGACAATAACAAAAAGTAATAATCATAACTCATAGTTATAGATATGCATTAAAATAAAAAATACAATCGTAAAAGAATTAGACAATTTCAGTATATGGATAATTAGAATACATTGGAAATTGCTTTGCCATTCATCACAATCATGGCTGATTGTCCAACTGAATAGCCTAATCCTGCTTTCTCCCCATAACCTTTGATCCCATTCGCCCCAAGTGCTATATCTAGTCACCTCTTGAATACATTCAATGTTTTGGCGTCAACTACTTCCTGTGGTAATGAATTCCACAGGCTCACCACTCTTTGGGTGAAGAAATGTCTCCTCATCTCCATCCCAAATCCTCATTCTGTGACCGCTGGTTCTGGACAAACCCACCTTCGGGAATATCCTCCCTGCATCTACCCTGTGAGAAATCTGTGTTTAAGTCTCTAGGCTTAAAAGTTTTTAGGTTTTTCTCTCTTTTTCTGAGAAATAGTTTGTTACATTTTCATAATAGGTCCATACATTCTAATTTTCAGAGTAATGGAATGGCAAGAGTGGTTCCAGGGATTAGAAACTTCAGCTATGAGGATAGAGTGGAGAGATTAGGAGAGAAGAAGGCTAAGTGAGGTCTGACAGAAATTTTCAATATTTATGGAGATCTGGATAGAGTAGATAAGGTGAAACTGTTACTGCTTTCATGAAAAGATGAAGAAGGAGAGGCCACAGATTTAGTGTGATGTGCAAGACAAGCCACTTACATGTGGTTTGGATCTGGAATGTACTTCCTCGAAGTGTGGTGGAGACAGGTTCAATTGAATCAAGAGGCTATTGGATGTTTATTTGAATAGAAACAAGTCAAAAAATTTGGGGAAAATGCAACAGAATGGCATTAAACAAAATGCTCCTTTGGAGAATCATGCAGACATGATGGCCCAATTGGCCTCTTGTGCTAGAACACTTCTGTGATATGTTTAAGGCTTTCAATTCACCATGTAACTGCATGTTGGGCAAGATTTTGGGAAGGGTATATAATCTGATCATAGATGCAAGGGAAAAGAGATGGGAGGTCATGAGGAATAGATGCAAAATGGCCATTGAAACAATTCACAAAACCCATATGATTATCACTATCAATGCCGAGTACAATGTTAACGAGGGATGCCAGATACCATTAAAAGTACCCCTCTATCCCATCATGCTAGTTTAATAATTGGATTTGCCTGGAGTAAAAATTGTACCCTGCAGCCCTAATTGCATGATTTATTATTCTGACCACTGTCCATACAAACAGATGTTATCATGGTGATAGGCAGTCTTCCATTTGCATTTATGCTTATATGATGGACAAGACTAGAATAACTAATAAGTAATTTGTACCCATGTTTATTAAGGAGGAATTTGACAAAAAAGTTGGCAGAAGAGAAAGAATAGATGGAATGGATATGGTGAAAATTGAGAGGGGAAGTAATAAAGAAAGTTGATGAAAAGAATGTGGTGGATGTTGTCTATATGTATTTTAAGGAATATTTGACAAAATACCACAAAATAAAACTGGCTAACAAAACTGATGCCCCTGGAATGGGAAGGTCCATGTCCAATGAATTTTTTTTTTAAAAAATGGCGTAATGGCACATCCAACGCATTGAGGTAAATGGTTCTTTTACAGATTAATGGATGCAAAATAGTGGTGCTCCACAAGGATCAGTACTAGCACCACTACTTTTTTGTGCTACATAAAAATGACATAGATCTTGGATTAATGATGAGAATTTCAAAACTTGCTGGTGACGTGAAACATAGAGAAGTGGCAAATGATGAGGATGATACAATTGCCTACAACTTGACATAGGTGGGCAGAATGAAAAGCCAATTGGAACTTAATATGAAAAGTGTGGCAGAAAGGATAGACAATATTGATTAAATGGTGCACTTATAATAAGTGTATAGGAACTGAGGATACATATGTGTTTGAAGATGGTAGGACATTTTGAAACAGTAGCTAGCAAAGCATGTGGGATTTATGACTTCATAAACAGAAACACTGAGGCAAGCTATGCCAAAAATTTAAAATGTGTTTGGTCTAGTCACCACACGTTAGGAAAAATATGAGGCCCCTTGAAAGGAAACAGAGGAGATTTTCAGAATGGTTCCTGGGATGAGATCTTTTAGCTACAAGGTTAGGTTGGAAAAGCTGAAGTAGCTTTCCTTAGAGCAAAGGAGATTGAGATGATAGAATTGTATAAGATAATGGCAGGTTTGGGTAAGGCAGACAAGAAAAAATTATTCCCATTAGTTGAAAATGGGCAAAGATTCAAGGTTTTTAGCCTAGAGTTGAAGGGAAAATGTGAGGACAAATAGCTTACGCAACAAATAGTAATGCAGTGTAGTGATTGGAACCAGGGCCACGTGGATCTCATTGATACAAGATCCCTGATTGGGGTTGTTAACCTGAGCCAATCAGGGAGCCCTGGCTGACAGAAATGAACAGTAGATTCAGAGATGGCTTTGAGCAAGCTAGTCAGAGATCATGTACTGTGCATATGTAAATAAAGGGTGACTTGGTGACAGGATTTTGGCCTCTATGCAGTTATTTCAGTGACCTGAAAGTTACTGTCCAAACGACATGCATTTAATGTGAATACCACATGGATAAAAGACAACTAGATGACAAACATTTTTCACACAGTAAATGGTTAACATCCAGAATGTACTGCCTGAAAGGGTGATGGAGACAGATTCAATAATGACTTTTGGTTAATACTGGAATCATTGGAAAGAAGAAAAACTCAGACCATAATGAAAAGGTGAGAGTGTAGGTTTAGCTGAGTTGTTCTCGTAGACAGCTGGCATAGACATAAAGAGTTGAGGAGCCTGTTTCCGTGCTGTCACTGTGCACCTGTCTGTTCAGCTTCCCAGAAAAAGCTTTGAGTCTCAAGTGCATTGTGCAGAATTTATTTTTAACACATCTTTTTGGACTGAAAGCATTTTAAATACATTTGTTTAAATAATGACTGAGTCCATTAAACCATTTTAGACGTTGGTTTTATTACTCAGAAAATAATTACGTTTGGGCCTTTACAAGGAAATCCTTGATATTAGTTACTGAACAGGATTACAGAGAGAGAGAGAGAAAGAGAGAGCAAAACATTTTAAATATATAAATGTTCAGTGGGATTTGAGAGCTGTTTGAAATCACCAAACACCATAAGAGAGAATGGTTTCACTGGTTGACTGTCCTGTCAGTCAAAGGGAGGAATTCACTGAGAGGCTGGAGCAGTTCTGAAAAATTAAATAAAGAGCGATGTTACTGTTATAAAGAAAGACAAAGGCAACAAATTAAATCCACAAAATGTCGATGGAATACAAGGAAAATGCAAAGAAGTATGTTTTTTTTCAGAAACATGCCAGAGTGTTCACACACAATAAATGACTTTGAATTTTAGTGATTTTTGTAGTTGAAGAATCTAGTTCGCTCTTTGGAAAATTCTTTCTTTGGATTAATCCTTGGAATGTGGGGACTGTGGTAACATTGCTATTTAGTGCCTGTCCCTAGCTAACTTTGAGAAGGAGTGATGAGAGCTTCTTGACAGCTGTAGTTCATGTAACAAAGGTGCTTTTCTGAAGTTACTAGGCAGGCAGTTCCAGGATTTTGACCTTTGGATGATAAAGAATTGGCTGTACATGTCTGAGTGTTAGTGATGATTAACTTGTGTGGAACTTGGAAGTGATGGCACTTCCATTCACCTACTGTTTTGGTCCTTACAGTTAACAGAAGTCATGGGATTGAAAGCAGATGAAGGAGTCTCAACAAGTTGTTATAATGCATTTATAAAACTATAAAACTTAAGGGCAGGAGTAAGCCATTCAGCCCATTGAATATTCTCCACCATTTTATGACTGGGTCTGATAATCCTTAACTTCACTTTTTGGCTTTACCCCCATAACCCCTGATTCTTTTAATGATTAAAAATCTGTCTATCTCATCCTTAAATATACTTAATAACTAGATCTCGACAACTCTTTTGGTAAAAGATATTCCACAAATTCACTACCCACTGAGAGAAGAAATTTCTCCTCATCTATTTCTTAAATGAGCACCTCCTTATTCTGAGATTATGCCCTTTGCATCATGTAGTTAATGTACACTGCAGGCACACTGATACCTAGTGAGAGGGGAGGGAGTGGATGTTGAAACTAATGGATACCAAGTTGCTTTGCCCTGCCCATATGCTTTTATGTTCATTGATGCATCTTATTCTAAGTTTCCTATTTGTGTTTTTTATTATTGTTGTTTTTACTATCGTTTTTATTCGAAAGTGATAGTGTGCTGATAGTGTCATATTCAATTCTTTTTTCTTTTGCCTCTATAAGTGTCTATGGGCTTTCTTTTTGTCACTCCTTTTCAAATTGGAAGTTTCATAAGCCATTTGAAATGTTCCTAAGAGTTTACTAAATTATGTGAAACTGGACTGAAGGATAGACCAGACCTTTGACAGCTGGTTTCCTTCCCTGAGGGATGATTGTGAACCAATTATATTTTTATATCAATTTCCTAAAACCATTTCAAGTACTAGCTCACAGCCGGGGATTAAGATAGTGTAATGGTTACGCTACTAGATTTATAGTCTCATGAATGAGTTTAAATCTCGCTTTGGAGAGACTTACTTCTCTTTAGTGAAAGATAAAAAGAAAACTTTGGCTCTGTTTGCCCCAAGAAGTTAAAAACTAATGGGGTCACTTGCAAATAGGTTGAAATTAAATACTTCACTGGCACTGGTAATTGAGAGCTGCCTTGAAACTAAGAGAGTTTCTAGACCATTACAAAGAGCCATTTAGAGTCAAACAATTGGTGTCAATCTGGAGTCCTATTTAGGTTATGGTCAGAAATTCCTTTTTTTCTTCAGGCAAGTGAGGAGAACTAGGCTCCAATCTCGGGAGATATGCCCATTTTCACCATTTGGCAATACCAAGTGGACTATTGTCCAAGAAATGGTGGTCCCAGTGAGAGTTGGAAACTTCCAGTGTTGAGATTCACCAGCAAGTTTCTTCCTGCAATGGCCTTGTTTAGAGGATGTTGAAACTTTACCCTTTACACGCCCTTTGGGGGACTCCAACAACAAGTCAGATCACCCACTAACATTTAATCCCAAATCTATAGCACGAGTCACCAACCTCAATGGCAAAGCCAATGTTAATTAGGTATTCTAAGCAAAGGAAACATGCTTACCTATCACTTCTAGTCTTCAGCCAGCCATGATGTGCTTTACAAAAGCTGCAAAGTAATAAAAAATTGATTACTAATGTAGAAAATTTAGCTTGAGATGAGATTACAGTCTTTTGGTTTTCAGTTTATCAACAGTATCCAATCTATCAGGAGTTTCAATATTGTAAATATTGCCTACATGAATTATTTCGCTGCTAAGACCATAAGCTTCTCGAGGGGCACTGAGAGCCATAAAGCTAGCAGTGGGCTTTAGAGGAAACCATGTCTCATGGATAGTACTGAGCTCCCAAGTGTCCGGTGAAGACTGCTTTAGACTCCAAAGGGTCCAACTATCTGGTTGTGATAACTGATTGAAGATTATAAAAGAGGCATTCTTTCTTCCACTGACTTTTATTTAATAAAAAAGCAAAAGTGTAGTTTAAAGCAATGAACTATTTACAATGAATATTCATTCCCCCGAGATTGCAGATATTTTTGTAGTGAACAAAAATGGGACATGTCAGCAGCTTCACAGCCAAACCTGATTCACACAAGTACATTTTCCAGCAGGAGTTGCCAATAGCAATCGGATCTGACAATCTGGGAGATATTTGTCCCTCTATCACCCAAAGGTGTTGAGATCAAAAGTAGTCTCCCAACTAAATACAATCTCCGGTGTGTAAACCAGAGATTTTCCTGTACAGAATGACTCAGATCAAAAGGGCCATTGCTTTTATTCACTGCACCAGCTGTTGACACTGATTTTAACAAACTCACCTTCATAGTTGATGCATCCATTGGCATCTTCCTGTCCAGCCATCAGCTGTTCCACTTCATCCTCCGTCATTTTCTCACCTTTGGAAAACCATGAATGGTGATGTTAGCATCAAGCGTAAAAATAAACTCTCATCTTGAATAGCAGCTGAAGGATCCAACTTAATCCTTTAACTCTTATTCTTCCCTTACACCCTGTTTCATTAATCCTGAACTATGATCCTGTTGAAAGGGACGTTGTTGACTGGAGTTTGTGGGGAAGTGAAGGGGAGAAACCTAAGGTTAGCTCAGGCACCTGACCTATTAGCTGCAGAGGGACAGAACTAAACAAAGAGGAGAAAAATGAATGTGTGGCTCAAGTGATTTTATTGCTGGTCTGGTTGTCCAGGGATTGAGACATCACACCACGACATTTAAGAAGTTGATTAGAGTTTAAGATATAAAAGTTGGAATCAATAAAAGTCAAAATGAAATAAAAGATTGTTATTAAAAATTCACTGGTACATATGGAGGCCAACATGTGACACAGTGGTGGTTCATTCTAAAAGGCTGCAGTGGGCAACTAGATATGAGCAATAAATGTCAACACTGCAATGAAACCCACAATCTCCATCATCCAATGAAGCCTCCATTTCAACCACTCATTATTGTGTAAAAATTGTCTTTTAACTTCTTACCTAAAAAGTTACTCTACAGCTTTTGACTTCTTACACATGTATATACATGAATTTGGTTCAGGATGTTTATTTTGCAGAGGCTTTTACTTTTGCACTGTGACCACTGTGAGAGTCAGGGAAAGAGTGTGGGACTGTTGATTAATGGGGAAATTGGGATTGTGGTTACTGTTATCACACTCAGTTGAGTCATTCAAGGAGAACTTAGATATAAAGGAGCTATGCAGGTTGCACCTCCCCTTCTTTTTCTACTGCTCAGCTACTCAGCATATCGCTGGTAGCAGGCCCTGTCTCTCATGATTGTGAGATTTTGCAGCATGTAGCAGATCACAAGAATCTTGACATCTGCTCTGCAGTGAAAGCATTGTTTTAGCCTGACACATTGACCTTGGAAGGAGAAGGCTCCTTACATGGCCAAACGAGAACTTCCAGCGCTAGCAGGAACTGAGGATATTTAGCCACTTTCCAGTTCCGGAGTGTTCTGTTAGAGTTATAGTAAGAGTCTGGATTACATTTTTAGACTGCATTTCCCTCCATTCCACCATCTGCATTTAAAATTGGCCTATAATTTGTGAAGAAATGACCAAACAGCACTTTCTTTAGAAGTTCAGGGTTCAAAAGTAATTTGGAAGTATAAGACTTCAGAGGCAGAACTGAAACTAAAATTATTTATCGAAGGACATTATGGACTGACTAGCCTGAAACATTAGTTCAGCATGGAGTTTATTTCACCGTTAAAGGTAACCTCTTTTTGATGAAGCCCCATCTGTCTTTTCAGGTTGACTTATCTCCTGGCACTGTTTAAATGAAAGGAATTCCCCTATGTCCTGCCCGAGATTTCTCCATCGATCTTACCAGAGTAAGAAAAAAACTGCTGATTATCAGGTCATTCATTCATTTGTTATTTGTGGAACATCAGTGAATACATTTCATTGCCGTTTTTGTCAACAGACCAATGCTGACTGTATTTCATTCAGGTAATTCATCAGCTGTGATTCAAGACAGGGATATGCAATATATACACTACTGGACACACCTACTCATGCAGTATATACACTACTGGACACACCTATTCACTTTAGGATGACAATGTTATGGTGGTTTAAGTGATTTATAGCGCATTATTTGATTGAGGTCTGATAGACACTGAACAGAATAAGATGAAGGATGAACCATTGTCAAATTAGTACTGGTAACAGTGAGAGTGGAGCACAGGGGGAAACATATTTAGATATTACGGTGGTTACACATGAGGCTTTGACTCAGAACACTTCAAGTGTTCATAATGTAAACAGGGAAATGGCTTAGTGTGTGCTGAGTCAACTGTTCTCAGATGGTAAACGGTAACCATGCTGCTACAACTGGCCTTAGCAACTTTGGGCTAGGGAGAGAAATGTCAGCTAAGGTTTCTGCTCCTAACCACACTCTAGTGAGACTTATTAGATTCAGGATGTCAATTCAGGAAGGAATTACGTTCTTTTGCAATATTCTCTGTGGTCAAATTAGCTGCTGACACTCAAGGGATGTTAGGCAGTTGAAATTGACTTAACGATATACAAATGGATCTCGCTGTCTTACATTGTAACCTACTCACCTGAAGCTGAAGGTATAATAACACTTCAAGTATCACACTGGAGTTTGAAGATGTCATTGGGCTCCCACTGTAATTTTACATCAGATTACATGTGCTTCAAAGCACAGAAACAGGTCATTCAGCCCAGCTAGAATATGCTGGTTTTCAAACTTCATTTGAATCTTCTCCCATTTATGTTCATCTAAATTTGTCATAACCATCTATTCTCTTCTCACTCATTTGTTTATCTAGTTGCTGTAAATGACAACTCTATTTTTCTCAGACTGGGATGGGAGTGGGTTTTCGTCCTCAGGTAGGAGCTAAATAAACTTCTTCAGCTAAAAAATGGTGAGAACATGGAACTCACCTTTCCAGGGAATGGTTGAAACAAATAGTACAGATGTATTTATTTACACTGTGCATATTAATCCTCTTCCAAAAACATTTCAGAGCCAGTAGAATCTGTTAAAAAGGCTGTCATTCCAAAAACAATTTGGATTCTTTATACATTACAAGCCTTGTTGTATTTACTACAGAATCTCAGAATTAATACATCACAGAAGGAGACCATTTATCCATCATGTCAGCACTGGCTCTCTTAATGAGCATCTCACTTATTGCCATTCTCCTGCCTCCTCCTTGTAACCTTCCATGTTGTTCCTTTTCAGATAACAGTCTAACTCCCTTCTGAATCCATTCATTGAATGTGTAGACACTCTCAGGCCATGCAATCCATGCTACTTGTCATCTTATTTGTAATATGTTTTACTGAAAAAGGACTTCTTTATTTCAAAGCTAGGGGCCACAAATTATGAATTGCTAGGCTGGATGTTGCAAGTGATTCAACTTGTCACAATATGACTTCTTCAGCAGCACTGCCTAAAGCTGCACCTTCTAGCCCCAAGAAAGACCATGACTGTGGGTGCTTGGGAGCACTGACATCTCCAAGCTTCCCTTTATATCATGTTTTGATTCGACTCGGACAAATACCCTTTACTTCTCTTTGGCTTTTGGTAAAAATCCTGAAAGTTCCTAACCAAAAGCAGAATGGGAACATCTTCACCATGTGGACTGCAGCAGATCAAGAAGAAAACTCAATATCACTTTCTCAAGACAGACTAGGGATAGGTGATGAATACTCACCTTCCCATTGATTCAAAAATATACTTTTTAAGAGCAGCCAATGTTGTTGCATAGACGAGTGTGACAGTCATTATTCAAATCCCACAAGTGATTGGTCAGTTTGTGTATTTTTGGAGGAATGTTGACCAGAATGCTGGGCGAAATCCTACCCTACTTCCTATCCAAAGGAAGTTAGATTGTGAAAAATGCTGCTGCGGCAAATGTGCCACAGGCAGTAGGAAATTGAGTGTGTTTCTGAAGATAAATCATTGAGTAATATAGTGAAAAGGGGTTTGTTGGTATTGAGCTATTAGAAAAGGACAGGTTTGTTGAACTCAATGGCATTTTCTTCTCCCTAAAAAATATGTTCTTGGATAGGAATTTATTACATTGTCAGAACTCAGAAGGGTAGAGGGAAAGAGGAATGATATTTGCAGCAAACTGTTTTTGATAAGCATAGCCCTCTTGCTGTTTGCCAAATATTTGAGAAGGTCAGATCTGTCATTAAATATCTTAGCCCCCTCCCCATCCCCCCTCACCCCATCCATGATGCTGGAGGTCACTTTGTCTTAATGTCTGTTTCCATTTTAGTTCCTCTGATTTAATTCCCAAAACAGCCCTTGTCCTTCAATCCCTCCCTCTCTACCAGTAAGTTGGCAGATGTCCCAGGTAGGTGCAAAGAATGAAACAGTGCCCCCTCGACCCATTCAAGGGCATATTTTACTGTATGTTGCTCAGCCATACTGGGGAGTTTTTTTTGAATGAGCTAAACTCTCAGAAAAACAGAAATAGACCTACCCTTGGATGCCTGGAATAGAGTCCAACCGGGGTTAATCTCTTAGTCTGATAGAGACTGAATCTTCCTCTGTGCTAACTACTTCTGACTAGATTTTTTTTCCCTTGGTTCCTTTCCAAGAAAAGGCAATTCAGTCCATTACAAGTTCATCAAAACCAAATGAGGATGTTAATATCTTCCTCAATATCCTTAGGCGGCAGGATTTTCCAGTCATTTATTAGTGTTTGCATGAAGAAATTATTTCTGTATTTGTTCTAAATTTACTTTTTACTGGTGTCTTATTCTTAGTAACATTCAGACTGTAGCAGAGAGTTACATTGGCACAACAGGATTGATTTTAACCTGAATGGGTAAACAGTTAAAATGGAAGCAATGACTTACCCTGCTGGTCCCATGGGTTGCCATTTTGCCCTGTCCCTTTGAACAGGTGAACCAGCCACCTAATAAAAATAGCAGCTTTTTGTACAGCTCACTCTCTGAGGATGTTATCGGAGCACTTCTGCATTTTTAGTCTAAGGCTGCTCAAGTGAAACTGTTATGCTTCCTCCATAAAATCTCCCTTCCAAACAGTACCCAAATGATGTTGACCAATTATTGAGTGGATCCAGATCCTTAAAGATCCTTAGGCCTGTGCTGAGAGCCAGAGACTGATGGCACCCCTGCAGATTAATCCCAGGAGCTAAACTCTCTCAGGCTCTGTGCAGTAGAGGGACAATACCCAACTCAATACCCATACAACCAACCTTGCTAGGAGTTAAAATTCAGGCTGATGTATCTAATGGCCACTTCTTGAGTTGCAAACAATGAATAAGGTCTTTCAGCCCATCTTAGTTCATTCATCTACATTCCCACACTTCAACTCCTTAAATGGTAGTGGCATTTTAACCATAAATGATAAATGAGGCAAAACAAGTGAGTGACAGCTCCCTCATGCAGATGGGGACAGGTTTTTGATCCAGAAACAGGCCTGAACTCTTTTTTCTGTGCCTTGAGAAAAGATCTATAGTGTTACTTAGAAGTGAGTTCAACAAGTATTTGAAAAGGAATATAATAAAAAGGTGGGAGGGTGAGAAAAGGGAGAAAAATTGGTACAACACTGACCCTGGTGAACTGTGAAATAACTCCACACCAGCCGGTATCCACCAATGGATTGACTGGGCTTGTACTCACTGGAATTTAGAAGAATGAGGGGGGGAATCTCATAGAAACATATAAAGTCCTGATGGGACTGTACAGGCTATCTGTGGGAAGAATGTTTCCGATATTGGGAAAGTCCAGAACAAGTGGTCACAGTCTAAGAATAAGGGTTAAGCCATTCAGGACTGAGATGAGGAAGAATTTCTTCACTCAGAGAGCTGTGAACCTGTGGAATTCTCTCCCACAGGAAGCTGTTGGGGCCAGTTCATTAGATATATTTGAGAGGGAGCTAGATGTGGCCCTTGTGGCTAAAGTGATCAGGGGTATGGAGAGAAAGCGCCTATTTTCTTTGTTTTTATGTTACCAAGTCACCCTTTATTTACACGCGCACAATACTTGACTCTGGCCTGGCTTCCTCAGAGCCACCTCTTAGAATGACCAGAAACTCTGAGATTCTTGCTTATATCTGTCAGCCAGGGCTCCCTGACTGGACCAGGTTAACAGCCCCAATCAGGGAACTCATATTCTATGAGGTCCAGCTGGCTGACGTCAGTACAATCACTACACTTTTGTGTTGCTAAATTCCACAGGCTGAATTTTGTGGGTCATGGGCAGGCAGAGAACAGCAGCAGTGTGGATCCATCAGAAAGGGGTGCACTCACCCTCACTCTGCCACAGATTTACGGACAGAGGGAGAGGCATCAGGTGAGCCACCCAATTACAGCTCAATAGAGGTCCTGAAGTTGGCAATTAACGCCCAATTATAGGCCCCATCACACCACCACTTTGATTTAATGGGTGGCAAGATCTTGAATCTTGAATTTAAAATGAAGTCACATTTGGGTATCTTAATTATTTGAAGTGTTCTTTGAAATGAGAGATAGGCTTCTTGGAGCACTTGCTGCTCCTAATTAATCTACCAAATAATTCCTTTTAGTTTTGTGCCCAGCATATCTAACCTTATGGGCTGCTGGTGGGTGAACAGTGGAGGGGTGATGTTTGCCTTCATCCAGGGCTCCCTGTTCCAATGGGAGAGTTCCACCCCCTCCTACCGTAAGGAAAATGCACTTCCATCACTCTCTGAGGGCTGCCTACCTGCCTCTGGCAAGATCCCAAACATAATTACCTGGGTTTGGGGGCATTCTTTGTTCTTCTTCCTTCCATGATGGCTGCAGCTAATGTAAAGCTGCTGCCCTCCAGTTGACCAGACTGCTCCTGGGGATTTCATAGAACCCCTACAGTGTGGAAACAGGCCCTTTGGCCCAACAAGTCCACACCAACCCTCAGAGCATCCCACCCAGACCCATCCACCTAATCTACACTTTCCTGAACACCACAGGCAATTTAGCATGGCCAACCCACCTAGCCTGCACATCTTTGGACTGTGGGAGCACCCAGAGGAAACCCACACAGACACGGGGAGAATGTGCAAACTCCACACAGACAGTCATCTGAGGGTGAAATCGAACCCAGGTCCCTGGCGCTGTGAGGCAGCAGGGCTAAACACTGGGCCACTGTGCCACCCTAAAATGCTTGGATCGAATGAGCAGTCATCCCCACCTCATGCTAATTCAAGGGTCATTGCCTGAAAAGCTAAAGTGGAGCAACCCAGCTAAGCAGAGAAGAACTTGCCCCTGAAATTTATGCTGGGTTGAGGGCAATTCAGCATATAACCTAGCTACAGTCAATTCTTAAAGTTGTCATTGAGTTCCTGAAACTCAAGTAAGTGGATCATTCAGATTTAAATGTCTTTTCCACATTTTGGAAATGTGGGTTGAAATCTGAAACTGAGTTCTGAGGAAGGGTCACCGGACCCGAAACGTTAACTCTGATTTTTTCTTCACAGATGCTGCCAGACCTGCTGAGCTTTTCCAGCAACTTCTGGTTTTGTTCCTGATTTACAGCATCCACAGTTCTTTCGATTTTTATTTAGTCAGTACATGGAGCAGCGCAGTTCCTGCACCAACCTACTTCTGCCACTAGGTGAAGCCTCTCGGTACGAGTTCAGAGTCACAGTCAGGAGAAGGAAATGCCTTCAATGGTAAAGGGAGGGACCTAAAGTAAGAGCAGAAGGAGGCAAGAATTGGTGATGTTAGGGCAAAATTTAGCTTGTAAGAGATAAATGATACCTTCATATTAAAAGCAACTTCAGGCCTACGGAACCAGCATTTCTGATGAAGGGTCTAGGCCCGAAACGTCAGCCTTCCTGCTCCTATGATGCTGCTTGGCCTGCTGTGTTCATCCAGCTCTACACCCTGTTATCTCAGATTTTCCAGCATCTGCAGTTCCTACTATCTCTCATACAATTTTAACCCCACTGCGAAGCCTCTTCTAAGGATGCCTACCCTGAAGAAGTTGCCCTCCTCCCTCTGGACAAATCTCAGGGGATCTCTCTCCCACTGCAACTCTCTCGTAATCTCTTCGGCCTTGAAACTGCTCGACCATGTCCTGAAGCAAACCAGGTACTACAGCCACATCACCTTTCTTAGTACCTGCCTACGGAACCAGCATTTCTGATGAAGGGCCTAGGCCCGAAACATCAGCCTTCCTGCTCCTATGATGCTGCTTGGCCTGCTGTGTTCATCCAGCTCTACACCTTGTTATCTCTATTTCTTTCATTAGCTGTGTATGAATAATGATTGGAGTATGGGTAATGGGGTGCTAACAATACAAACGATAATCAACTTTTCTGAATGCTTCAGAGATTTGCTTTGGTTTAATTACTGAGGGAGATCTCACTTTACATTGCTCAACTAAAACGCTAGTTAAGAATGAGATATTAGAAAGATTTGGCAAAGGTATTATGGTCAATGTCTGGTAGACTTTCAAAAGGCATTTAATGACATAGCACTTGGAATCAATGAACAAAAATATGTTATAATGCAGAACAAGAACTTTCAACTCATTGTGTCTGCACCAGTTCTCAAAACGTCTTTGTGCCATTCTCCCACTTTTTCCCTATACCTTGGCGCATTATTCATATTCAAATAATCATCCTGTACTCTCAAATGCTTCAATTGAACCTGCCTTCACCACACTTCCAGGCAATGCATTCCAGGCTCAAACCACTCAATGCGATCACAGTTGGTTGTTTTGCAAATCACCTTAAACTGTGCCGTCTCATTCTTGTTTATTTTACAAGCAGGAACAGTTTCTCCTTATATCCTGCCCCTTCATGGTTATGAAAACTTCTATCAGATCTGCTGTTGGCTTCTTTTTTCCAAGAGGAATAATCCTAACCTCTCCAATCTGGCCTCATAACTGATGTGTCTCATCCCTGGAACCATTCTTGCAAATTACTTCTGAATTCTCTTCAGTTTGTATATATCGCTCCTACAGTGTACCAACTAGAACTGTAAACAATACTCCAGCAGAAGTCTCACAAATGTCTTAACAAGTTCAACATCACCTCCTTGCTCTTGTATTCTATGCCCCTATTAATCAAATCAAAAATACTGTTTGCTTCATTAACTGCTTTCTTCACCTGCCCTGCTGGAAGAAGAAGAAAACAAATAGTGACCAACAAATAATGAGCAACAGGTTTAAGATCTGGAGGACTCCAGTTCAGGGACAATCAATGTTGTCTTGTTGCCTCCGAATTTCATGAGAAAAGCGGCTTTGAACTTATATTTTTTGACCCATCACCAAAAGTCAATTGGTCCTGAGATACACACCCAATGTAGCTAAGACGTGGCGAAGTTCTGCCCCCATGACTTTGCCATTTCCCTCCTTATCGAACACTCTCAGACCCTCCACAAAGTCCTCAAACGTGCCCTGGTCCTTGACTTTGCAAATATGTTGATGCATTGGCAGAAAGGTGTCGAAGTCCAACATCTTTGTATTCATCTCTGGAAAATAAGGCAAGTTAAAATTATTTTTTGTTTTAAAAATAATTATAAGAACAATGCAAAACTAGGTGCAACTTGCATGACAAATCACATGAATTGGTATGCTGAGCAGTTGTTGCTGCAAGTTCATCCAAAATGTTGCAAAGTAGAAATATCAGACACAATGGATCCGAGCTGGAACAAATCAGTTGTTATTATGTATAAAATCAGATCAATGCTCATTTATTAGATTTGCCTCAAAGTTCTAAGTAGGAAGGTTGACCTGTGCTTTTCAATACAGAGAGAATACAGGTACTATGTGACAGCCATAACCATGTGTGTGTTTTTTTTTTAAAATCAATGTTGCATCTTTACTTGAAACCCTGAAAATGTCTTTGGGAAGGCATTGCAAATCTGAGAACCGGATAATCTGCAGATAATTTTTGGATTCAACCACCTTCCCTTGTCTCCTCCCCACAACAGGTGGGAAAAGGCCAGGGCGAAGTTAAGTTTGACCAGATGTGAAGCTCAAATTCAATATGCCATGACTGTGTCTATTTTGAGTTTAACCACATGGAGTTAACAGATGGGTGAGTAACCCACTGTGCTAAGTTAAATTGGTCATCATTACTTTAAATAGCTTCTGTGCCTCAGACTTTGGTAGCCATTTTCACTTAAACATCCCTCTCCCGAAACATCTCTCCCACTTTGCAGTCTCTTCCCACAATATAATCTTGCAATTAACTGTTATCTACCTCTCCCTGTGATCTCTCCTATTGATCCCTAGCACTTCAAGATCCCACCCCATCTTGCAACCCTGTACATTGATCTCCAACTCATTGTGATCTCTCCTTCCTGCCATCTCAACAAATCTGTGATGCCTCCTTATGTGATCAACTCCCCAGGTGATCTCACCCTCCCTGTGATATCATCAAATCTGCAATCTCCCTTCCTGCAGTCACCTCCTGTGATGTCTCCTTCAGTTATGTGCAATCTGTGGTCTCTCCCCACTGTGTTGTCTCCCTCTAGTTTCCTCCTGAAAACGTTTTGCCTGATTTTTTTTTCCATGTAATCTGTCCTACTCTACAATCCCTCCCCCAATCTCTCCATCTGTGATCCCTTACCCCTCGATCTTCCCCTCTTTGCAATATCTGATTGATACCCTTGCAAAAACTTCCTTCCTTAGACTCCTCCCCACCTTGTGATTTCATTATCTTTGCAAATCACAAACAATATGCAGATACAGCAAGTGAAAAGCAAAGGAAGTGTTGACTTTTTTTAGCAAGTGAAATGGAGTTAAAAGTTGGGAAGTTTTATTGCAACTGTTTAGGAGCTTGATAAGATCATGTTTTGTGTGCTGTATACAATTTTGGCCACTTTATTTTGAAAAATATATCATTACATTAGAAGCAGTCTAGAGAAAGTTAACTCAACTTAATCCTGGGATGAAAGGCTTATCTCATGAGAAAAGATTGGAAGGTTTGGGCCAATAACCAGTGCAGTTTAGAAGAATGAAAAGTGATCTCGTGGAAACATATGAGATCCTAAGGAGGCTTGGACACTGTTATGTGTGAGACTAGAAATAAGGGACTATTTAAGAGCAAGATGTCTTGTTTTAAAGATGGAATTCAGAATTCTTTTTCTCTCTGAGGATTGTCAATATTTGGAATTCACTTCCCCAGTCAGCAGTGGAGGCTGACCCACAAGGGAATTGAGGGTTACAGGGGGAAACAGGAAAGTACAGCTAAAACCACGGTTATGCAGGCTTGAAAGGCAAAATGGCCTACTTCTGCACCTAAGTCCTATGTTCCTATGATCTTTCCATCCACAATCATCTCTTGGAAGCTCTCCTCCAGGGATTTCTCCATGTCTGCAATCAATCCATTTCTGATCCATCCTCTCTGTATTTAGAAGTAGTCTCCTTCCAAAACACTTTCTGTTAATTCGGCCCTTTGATCTCTTCCTCTTTCCTGATTTGCCCATTTGGATCAGTTCCTCCTGGCTACCTCTTCCTCTATGGTATCTCCCCATGATTGCCTCCCCAGTAAACTTTGAACCTTCTATGATCTTTACTTTATTGTGATTTCTTACTAAAACACTTTGATCACTCCTTGCCTCTTCTCTGTCACGTTTTGAAGACTCACCCCTTCAATCCCCACAATCTTCAATCTCCATGATTGTCATGGACCATTCCAAATAGTCCTCAGCTATTTCTTTTTACTTTAAGATCAGCAATTCGATCTAAAAAATTCTAATAAGATCCTTTCAATGAAGCTGGCAGGACATCTAATATTCTCCAATGTTTCTGGGTTTCCCACTGACAGATAGCCCCACTTTCTTTCGACCTTCCCTTAAATATCAGACAGCATTAAGCTGCAGATTTTGAAGAACATTTTGCCTCCTAACTGGATTCCATATGGCTGCTTATTCAGCAAATCTAAGCCCTTATTGAACAGCATCAGATACAACTGATGTTCTTCTTTACAGGTATACTGTTAGCTAACAATGTCCTGGCTAATTTTGAGGTTGAATTAGTTTTTGAGTACATGAAACACTCAACATTAAATGGTAATCCTTACTTCATTGAGATTTAATCTACTTCACATACAACTCTGTACTGCTGCTTTAACTTTAGCTTCATATTATACATTGCCTTGTCCATTCCAGATCTAACTAGTTGTCTAAATGATACATTGTCCAGTCTTGATTGTTAAGTAGCTGCTCAAGTTAAAACATTGCCATTTAACAGAGGTTGGAAGATGTATAAGTGCTCATATCATTAGAGGACCTATTGCAGCGGGGAATGATTTAACTTTGAAAGTGATGAATATATTTTTGATGGGCAGGACTATCAAATGGAATGCAGCAGCTACACATTACATATTACAGGCTTGGTGTACTAGTGACGAAAGGATTAACTGTTCCTCACTTCCCTCAATTCCCATTGAATTCAATTTTAAAATAACACTTTGATGCCATATTTACTCAAATTCAGCCTTAATGTCGTTACTCTAATCCCTCCTCAAAAAGAATGAAGATCGTTCTTTCACCAAACAGAGTTATTTTACTTTTCTATGACTCTCTATGCTCTACCTTTCACTCACTTACCTTCTTGCTTGGGTCTTCCTAAGACCTTCATAACTTCTGCATTAGTTGGGTTCTGACCTAGAGCACGCATAACATCACCACACTGGCCATAAGTGATCTTCATCTCTGAATTGGGTGTCCTGTCAAACAGGGTGAATGCCTCCTTGAAATCTGAAAGAAAAAGAATCCAGACAAATGTCACATGAAAACATTCTGTGCAACCCTTCTGATCTCCTGTTCACCTCTGAGATACTAATTTTAGTCATGTTGATGCAAAATGCCAATGATTCAAAGCCAATTTCTTGACAAAGTTGGAGGGAGGGAAAATTAGTCCTAGACTCACAGTGATAGAGTAAGAGGCCCTTCAGCCAATCATGACTGTACCAGTCACCAAACACATGTCTACTAATGGAATAGATTCTAAAAACAGGGACATCTTGTTAAAGGTAGACAAGGTACTAATTAAACTCACAAAACTAGAATACTTTGAACAGTTTTGGTCTCTTTATCTAAGGAAAGATATACTGGCTTTGGAGAAAGTCCAGACAACGTTCATTAGATTAATCCCAATTATGGAGAGAGTTTCTTATGAGGCGAGGTTGGCCTGTGCTCACTGGAGAGTGAGAGGAGACCTTATTGAAACATATTAGATTCTTAGGGGGCTGAGATACTAAGAGGTTGTATCCCCTTATGGGAGAGTCAAGGATAGAGGGCATAATCTCAGAGTAAGGGGTCGCCATTTAGGACAGAGACAAGGAGGCATTTCTTCTCTCAGAGGATAGTGAATCTATGGCATTCTTTACTGTAGAGGGCTGTCAAGGTGGTTGGTTATGTATATTCAAGGCTGAGTTGGCAGATTTTTAATCAGTAAGGTAATCAGGTTATGGGGAAAGGTAGGAAGGTGGAATTGAAGATTATCAGATCAGTCATAACCACATTGAGTGGTGGATCAGACTCAATGGACTGAATGAAATTTCAACAAGTGCTGATGAGTAAGGTTTTTCAGGATTTTAACCCAGCAACAGTGAAGGAACAGCAATATTCATCAAGCCAGAATGGTGTGTAGTTTGGAGGGGAACTTACACAGTTGGTCACAATGCTTCAAAAGTAATTTATTGTTTGATATTCACTTTGGGATTTTCTGAGAGGCACTATAAGGATTGTTTTTTGACTCAATCCAGACATGTACCTATCCTGGGACATCAGTTCTGTGTTCAACACATTTTTTTTTCAGTTTCTTCTGCAATAAAACCAATCAGTGTTGATATTGTTTACACTCTCACCTTCAATCTGATCAGCAGTGAATTCAAGCTGTAAAGGAAAGGAGATATGTGTCAGGTGGAAATTGCTCCAAAAAAATCAACCTCTTTAAAAATGAGAAAGATAACAAAGAGCACAATGGTATTTTTTGCCTCTGACTTGAAACAACAACAATGTTAATTTAATGCTTATAGTGTAATAACCTATCCAAACAAAATTTGAGATAACACAGTGTGGAGCTGGAGGAACACAGCAGGTCAGGCAGCATCAGAGGAGCAGGAAAGTCGATGTTTCAGGTTGGGACCCTTCTTTAGAACTGAACCACATAAGGCATGCCAATGCCTTGGTTTAACAGCTGATTGCAGCACCTCTTTGACAGTTCAGCGGTCCAATGAAATTGCACTCAAGTGTTCTTCTAGCTATGTTTCAATCTTAAATAAAGCTTGAGTTCATGGCTGTCTGATTTGGATTGACTGATTGTTTGATTTATTGTTGTCATATGCACTGAGATATAGTGAAATGTGTTGGTTTGCGTTCTATACAGGCAGATTGTACCATACAAGGTGCACACATTGGTAGAACAAAGTGCAGAATACAATGTTACAGTTGCAAAGAAGTTCAGAGAGAGAGATCAGAATTAACATTTGAGAGGTTTGTTCAAAAGTTTGATAAGAGCGGGGAAGAAGCTGTTCTTGAATCTATTCGTATGTGTATTCAACATTTAATACTGTAAGCAGCAGGGCAGGGAAATGAGAAGTATGTCCAGGCCTGGCTTCAGTATCTCTCAATTATCAACTGAAAAGATCTTCTTAGTTTTTGAATTGTTCTTTGGATTTCAATACACAGGTGATACACCTGTGTGTCATCCTCCCCTCTGCCTAATTTATCTTGTAATCTTTTTCCTCATAATGTCTTCCTCCTTTAGACCTGCAACAGTAACTTCATGAGTAGTGGGTCAATAAGAAACAACGAAGCTATAGATGATATTTGGATGCAGAGAGGTTGAAGAAAGATGGGAATAGGATAGGGAAATGGAGTTCTGGAAAACGATCAGCTATAGCCTTACTGACTGGTAGAGCAAGTTCAAAGGACAGAATTGCCTATTTCTGCTCCTATTTCTCAAGTTCGTAAGGGATGCAGAAAGAATTCATAAGGTTGACTGCTATCTGTGCTCTTTCACACTTCTCCCTGCTCCACCAGCAAACCCACTCCTCCCCATTCCCCGCTCGCTGTCATGTTTCTGAGTTATGAGGAAAAGATGGAGAGATGAGGATGTTTTGTCCTGCAAGGATTTGTGTTGGAGTCTCAGCTGTTCACTTGCTGTCAAATTGCTCACTCACTTTGAGCCTACCTGGATGCTCACAGCATCCCTGCCTTGCCTTGGCTTTTTTCATCTCTGCCACCTCAGCCCGAGATCCCACACTCAAAGTATTGCTGTCTTGTCTTGCCATTTAGCTAAGGCATAAACCCAAGAAGCTTGTCATGGTTGTCAGCAATCCTCAGTCAAGTCAAGGGACATAGCTTTCACTAATGGGTAAGCCAAAGGCATCCTCCAAAACCAGTCCAGGGGCTTGGTCATGGTCAGTCAGCCACTTGGGGCAAGCAGAGTCAGGATCCTTTCCAGATAAAGAGGTGAGGACCCAAAGCAACCCACCCCCATGTTGACTCTTTCTGCCATACTGTGGGCTGTTTTCCCTCATGGAATGAGAGATGCAGGATTTAAGGAAGATGAAAGAGGGTTGCACAGCAATGTTGAGGTGTCCCGAGTGAGCGAGTAGGCAGCTCTGAGGGCAGTCCTGTCAGGGGAGTTGAGGCAGTGACAGAGAGTGAGGGAAGATTTTGCTGGCAATAGTGAGAGTGATAGAGCATGAGCCTTTGGTGGGAAGTGAGTACAGGAGCAGAGAGAGAGTGAGTGTGGGGTGTTGGAGAGAAGGTGGTGGAACTTGCTGTGGCAGAGTGGAGGAAGTCATTGATTTTTCCTCCTACAGTGCTAGGCATTAATTCAGTTGGCTGAGACTGCACTGACCCGGATGGCAATCTTGGCCCAGGCTGGCACAGTCTAGTGCCATGGCCTCCACTGCTGGTCCTGGGGGATAAGGACATGCTGCATGTCCCATCACCCTGTCCAGCAGGACCTCCAGATCCCAACGAGCAAAGCAGGGCACACAATCTTCCTTATCAACTACATGTGGGGCAAGTGTCAGGAACTGTGCAGGGCAGCTCTGGAATGTCAGTGCTTGTCCAGGTACAGAGTGAACTTTTAAAGATGGCACTGAACCAGGAGTGCCAGTTGACGCCAGGATATCCTAGCAGTGGCAAATTGTTTCTGCAATCGTATTTTGTCAGATAGGGCTAGAATTGGACCAGAGGGATGCCTTAGGGGTAGGTAGTTAATGAGGTGATTTTGGTGAGATATAATGAGAAAACTTGCTAGACCTAATGGAAATAAACCCTCCAAAAAACTTGTCAAAACTGGCACTTAATGAAAACAAAACATCAGAATCAGCTCCAAGGAGGTCGCAGGTCGCAGATCATCTCATTGAGTGGGCTAATTGGCCTGCTCATGTTCCCATTCTCAATTCAGAAAGGAGGTCATTATATAGTGGTTTACAGGATATTTCAGGGAATGGAAAAAGGTGATTATTTACGTAATTACTTTAAAGTAGATCGTGAAAGTAGGTCAGGAGGATGTAATTCAAACTTGTGGAACATAATCTTAGGCATGATGTCAGGAAATACTATCTCACACAAAGAGTGATCAAAATATCAAATAAACTTTTTGGGATTTTGCTGTACACATATTGGCTGAGACATCTGAATATATGTCAAACCTTTGGAAAACTGATGAATTTGCTGTAAAGTGCTTTTTAGAAAATGTATCTTTCACAAGGTTCTCAGCTCAACCTTAATAAAGACTGCAAAATCTTTTCGCTCTCACCAGCTATGTATCTGAATTTGTAATTAATATGTGAATTGTTTTAACCTATCCCACTACCAACACAATAAGTTTTGGAAATTCCCCCATGTCTCCTTCCCTTTGTCCTCCTTTGATATTCTCCTTAAAGCCTATTTTTTGGCCTGATTTTTGGTCATCTGACCTAATATCTCCTTATGCAGCTCAATGCCAAATCTTATTTGATAAGGTCAGAAATCACATGACACCAGATTATAGTCCAACAGGTTTATTTGAAAACACAAGCTTTTAGAGCTCACACCTGAAGACGGAGCGAAGCTCTGAAAGCTTGTGTTTTCAAGTAAGCCTGTTGGACTATAACCTGGTGTCATGTGATTTCTGACTTTGTCCACCCCAGTCCAACACTGGCACCTCCACATTATTTGATAATGATCAAATAAAGTGCTTTAGCACATTTTACTTCATTAAAGTTGCTGTATAAATGCAAGGTTCTGTTTATAATTGGAGACAAGCTAAATTGGTGATCTCACAAATACATTAGCTGTTTCAGTTAACAACTAAAACAGAACTAAGCCTGTTGGTTTGTTCAAAGTAGATTTTAAGTGAATTTCCTGCGCCTACCAAAACCATGGATTATAACCTTGAATCACTTATGAACATAACAAACTTTAATTTCAAAATGTGCTTTTTAGAAGAGGATTGATACAGCCAAAATGACTGCAGATGGAAATTCAGAGGCTGTCTGGAAAGACAGGAGCCCTGAAATGTCACACTTGATGAAATGTCAAGAAAGCTTCAAAGGAACGGAGTTCAAAAGGACAAAATACTATAAACTGAACTGTAATGCCCTCTGGTATCTCAGACTGTAAACATGATGATTAAAAAGCACAGCAGGAGATATATTTTTCTTTCAAGAATGCACCGTGAGTTTCGACTGTAGTCTGTGTGTGTTAGTGGCCTGGAATCCCAGTATACTGTGAATGTCACTGCTTGGAGAATAACCATTTAACACACCTACAATGTAGGTAAGGAAGGGGAAGAGTCTATCTCTCGCTTTGAGTACTAGAAGCCAGCTACCTAGCAAATCAGTTAAAGGGAAACAAGTGAAAAAGGACTCCCTCAGTCTGACTGCTGCCTATCAACCACTGTTGAGAGAAACTAGGACAAAGGAATTTCAATTATCCTGCGAAGTTCAACCTCAACATCAATGCTAGCAGTAACATCCATTGCCTACTATCTACTCTTCATGAATGATTCAGAGACTGATCCATTTCTCTTAACTTCTGTCTTTTCTCTGCATTCAATTCTCATTTCAAATCTGGGTAATATGTATTGCATTATTATTTCTTCTCACATTTAATTATTAATAACTTTGCTGTCTGGTTAACACAAGAAAGTCTGGTTAAAATGCCTCCTTTTAAAACATAATTTCATTTGGTCTGGGAGAAAGAGATCCACAAGGACGGGATCCTTTATAACTGAAACTTGTTGTGACCAATTGAAGGGTTGGGTGAATAAAGAAGACGAGTCACTTCCTCCCTCCTCACGTGGTAACTTTGGTATAGGCCATCTGAAACCATAGTAAGCTCTCCCAGTGTCTAGTTGTTACATTTCACAAGCAGAAGGATATGAACATATCTGACTCATGGTGTACTAAACACTCCTAGAACATAACGGGATGGCTTGGTAACAGAATAAACTGTCTCCATGCTGCTCCAGCAAATATCGTCAGGTCAGATATAGCACAAGTTAGATTCTGAATAAAGCTCCCCTGACATTACCCCATCAAATTCTTGTCGGCCTTATCACACTTTTGATTGGACTTTTTGTATAATAAAACATCCCAAGGTAATCAGCAGGAGAAGCAATGGTCAGGAATAGATATTTAGTGCTTTCTCATGCTTTGTTCAAACCCAACTTACTTTCAAGGTTTCATTTGTGGCCAATACTGCCATCGCACGAGCATGTGTAGCTTTGGTTTTAAAATTAGTACGTAGCATCAAACAAATCAGTTTGTCCTACGTTTGTACAAATTGCTACAACACATTACACTATTACAGGGAGTCCAGCCAACATGAATATCTATTCTTTGCTGATAGAATCCAAACACTTTAAGTCCTCGTGTAGCTCACAGTCATGCTGGCTAACAGAAGAAGTAACAGAGTACCCTGAGAACTCATATTACAATATAGTAAGAGAAAACCACATACTTCAAACACTTCAAAGTTCTTCCACTATTTCATCACTGCTGTTGTTAAAACCTGTAACTGGAGCTCTCTGTCACATGGTTCCCCTCCCTGCCAGGTCACAACATTCTGACAGACCTAATGATAAGTTTTTCAGGTGCAAGTTCACAGCAAAGGAATTATTAAATGAGAAGACGAAAAGTCCATTTAGTTCACTTTCTACCATCCTGGTAGTTGTACAAGTCATCAAACTTCTTAAATTCAGTTCCAGTTAGTTCAATACCATAGCTGCCTTGCTATATAACTTGCTGAACACTGCTGCCTAAACTCCTCAGTGAGTTCTTCTACCACCACTCCTGTTTTTGACTTCAAAAACCTCATCCTTATTTTGTAATCTGGTCCCTTCCAACCTCTGCAATAAAACATATCACCCAAAAGAAAAGGCCTCTGCTGGAAAGCTTAATTATCATTAACTTCAGATGTTAAACATGCCTGGATTCTCCATTCTTTTATGTAACTTTCCCTTGTCAGGCAGTCCTACTTTGAACTTCATATTGAAAGAGACAGGTCATGCCGTTGGTGGAAATGTACTCACAGTTACTTTCTTGGGGTCAAACTCAGGCTCTTTGGGGATTTCTGGCTCAACAGGCTTCATCTCCTTCTTTGGTTCCTCTTTCTTAGGCTCAGGTTTCTTGGGTGCCATGTTTGTGTGTCAGTCAGAGATGGAAGACCACGAGGGGAAAGGACAGAGATTGAGTGGAGAATGGGCACACGATGTCTGGAACAGAGGCCTTTTATCTCTGGTCAGCTCTCTCAGGCATGCCACAGTATCATTTCTCCATACATTCCAGGCTTGACAATGAAGCCTTCACTATAAATGGAAAAAGCATCTGTTGCTATAAAAAGCAGCTAAACTGAGCATTGTTACTGATCAGTCTCGGGACAGAAAGACTTTGAGTCGGCAAATCACAGAGATGACAAAGTCACAATCCAGATTGTTACAGCAGCCTCTTCAGATCCCGTTAGATTTAATAAACAGCAACCTTAACAAAATAAAATTTGAGATTTTCTTTAGTTTTTTTTGTCCCTTTCTCTCCTGTTTCACAGGAGGGTACAGTTCCAAAGTTCAGACTGTCCTTTTCGGGTATTTTCTGGTCATATATTTCAGGTAAGACTGAACAGTGAGAGTTAGCTTGGTTTGTAACATGCATTTCTCTGCATAAGAGGTTGTGGGTTTAAATCTGATTCCAGGAATTGAGTACATAATCTAGGTTAGCAAGTCTGAAACTGAGGGAGTTTGAGCCTTCAAAGTCCATCCTTTGGGGACACTGTAGATGAAATCTTTCTTTTGAGATTGTGTTGAAATGGGTGTAAAAATGAGAAAGACTTCCACCTAGGGGCGTGCATGTTTATTTTCTCAGCTCTTTATATTGGGCAGGGACTTTCTGGGCTCCAACATCCAGGCACTATATTTAAACAGCACCTTGTAGCACATTCTATGATGCAGGAACATCACTCAACCTCTGCTCATCAACACCCTCCCAAGCTGAAAATGTCAGAGACGAATCAAAAAGCAGCAATAGGTTTTAGCAATGCCTCACTAGAGGTTCTCCTGAAGGCTGTCCATGTGGATGACTACTTAAAGCCAACCCAACTGATAAATGCAGCCTGGACAGCAGGAGTGGGTGGGGAAGTCAGTGCCCATGGGTGATTCAAAAGAACATTACTCCCGGGTGCAAGAGGTATGTACCAGTGTCTACTCAATGCTTCATGTTGTTCTCAGTGTGAACCAGCACAGTAAGGTTGCCACTGCAGGCAGTTCCAATCCAAGAATTTCCATCAAATGCTTTATGTGCAATTAACATCTGGCACTTCATTGCAGCTACTAATGCAGTACTGATGGTACCACTGCCTCTCATGTACTTGCCTGGCTCCACATGATAGACAAAAGAGCTAAAATCCTGAGGGGAGTTTATCAAGACATCAAGGCCACATTTGACTGACTACAGCATCAAGGAATCACGGCAAAATTTACGTCAATCTGAATCAAGGGGCAAACTCTCCGCTGGTTGGTGTCAGACCTGGCACACAGGAAGATGGTCGTGGTTGTTGGAGGACATTCATCTCAGCTCCAGGACACCTCTGCAGGAGTTCGTCAGGGTTGTGTCCTCGGTCCAAACATCTTCCACTGCTTCATCAATGACCTTCTGTCCATCATATGGTCAGAAATGGGAGTTTTGCTGATGATTGCACAATATTCAGTACTATTCACAACGCCTTAAGTGCTGAAGCAATCCATAACCAAATGGAAAAGACTTGGATGATTTCTAGGCTTAAAATCATTTCAGTCACACAAGTATCAGGCAGTGACTGTCTGCATCTTGAGAGAAACTAACATTTTTGACATTCAATGGCATTACTGTCATCGACTCCTCCATTATCAACATCCTGGGGTTACCATTGACTACAAATTGAACTGGACTGGCCATATAAAGAGTGGCTAATAAGAGCAAATCAGAGGCTAGGAATCCTGCAGCAAGGAACTCACCCCAAACCATGTCCACCATCTGCAAGGCACAAGTCAGGTGAGTTTTGGAATACACATCACTGGCCTGGATGGGTGCAGCTCCAGTAACACTGAGAAGCTGGACATCATCCAGGACAAAGCAGCCTGCTTGATTGGCAACACATCCACAAACGCTTAGGACACATAGCAAATTCATGGGAACATTATCACCTGCAAGTTCCTGTCCAATTAGCCCACTATCCAGACTTGAAAATATATCACCTTTCCTTCAGTATCGCTGGGCCAAATCCTGGAACTCCCTCTATAACCGCATTGTGGCCATTCTTACACCCATTGGTCTGTAGTACTTTAAGAAAGAAGCTCACTACCACCTCCTCAAAGGCAACGAGGGATGGACAATGAATTCACCCAGCCAGTGTTGTCCATATGCCTTGAATTAATTTTAAAAATATCAATTTAGTGCAATTTGTGGGATCTTGTTGTGCATAAATTACCACTGCCTTTAGTTATGTTACTGCATTCACTGCATGTTGTGTAAGATGATTATAAATTCACTTCCACTGTTGATACCCTTCTCAGGTTCATTAATATCAGCTGCTCCCTTAGACTGTGTCTATCTCTTACTATTATAGTAGTTGACTCATGCTGACCTCTATCTACTTGTTCCACAGCATGACTCAGTTTTCCTCACAATTTTGTATATATGCTTCTTTCATTTCTTCAAGGGCAGACTGATGCTAGCTGTGTCAAGGTTTGCGTAGAAAGCAGCAAAGTTACACATATGAGGAAACTGCAGATGTTCTCTTTAGAAAGTTGAGTTGAAAGTCAAAATCATCATGGTCTTAAACAGGGTAAATAATTGAAAATGTTTTCACTGGCTGAAGGACAAGAGAGTGCAGACTTAAAGGTTTTACAAAAGAACCAGAGGCAATGTGAAGAAAAGTTCATTTACACAATGACTGACAAGGATTTTGAATACACTAACAGTAGATACAGATTCAAGAGTGTCCTTCAAAAAGAAAAAATTACAGCATATGGAAAAAGAATGAGTGGGACTGAAAGGATTGTTCTTCACAAGAACTAGCACAGACTCATCAAGCTGAAGAGCCTTCTCCTGCGTTGTCATATTTAATGATACTCCAATAGGAAGAAAGGAATTCCAAGGTGCAAAATGACCAAGGCCTATCTAATTCATCTGTCAGCACGCTTGTCACTGATTCACAAAGTTTTGGGTCCCTATTGAGCATTGAATTCAAGGCTGGCGCTCCAATGCAATTTCGAATGTGTGCTGCATTGTTAAAGGTGCTGCATTTCAGATGAGATGTGAAACCAAAGCACTTTTGGTCTTTTGTGGTGGATGTGAACAATTCCATGCCATCATTTTGAAGAAGAGCTGGAGACTGATCCTTGGTGCCCTGGCAAAAACTTTTCCCTCAATCAGCATCACAATAAAAGGTCATCTGGTCATTATCACATTACTGTTTTGGGAGTTCATTTTGTGGAAAATAAGTGAGGGTGTGTTCTGTATTATAACAACTGAAAGCGCATTGTGGTATTGACTGTAAAACATTTTGAAACATCCAGTGATGATGAAAAGCACAGTTCTGTAGAAATATACATCTTTCTTTTCTTGATATCCTAGTTAGTGACATGATACTAGCTAGGAGATGTTGACTAATCATAATCATTGATATTACTTTCAGATCCAGTCACGAGATGAGGAAATTGTCTGGTGCAGTGCTTTGGGAACGATAGATCCATTTCAATGTCACCCGTTTCTCTACTAAGCACACTACATTTTCTCCATGTTCTGTATTAAATTACGCATAAATTTCATAAATTGTATCCCAAAACACCATTTATTAAAAATCTAATTTGCATTTTTATTAATCAATACTTTTCCATATGTTCTGATTTCTATCTATTTTAAATTTTATTGTTCATTAGCAAACTTGTTGTGGTACATTTTTGTTCATTAAAAGTTATGTAAGTGAGTAATTAACAAGAAGAAGAAAAAAATTGTATCATAAACAATTGTATCATAAATGATCAGTGTGAAATCCTGTGATGCTGTGGTGCCCCTCTGATCTCTGGTTACACAGACAAAAGATGAATTCCTTTTCCAGGTGTGCAGGCTGGAAGAAGGTAATAGAAAGACACAAGCTTGAGACATGAGGAATAATGGATGGACACAACCATCAGTCCCTGGTAACAATAACAACAACATAACCACTGCTTTAGTTTATTCCTTCCCCCCCATGATCTTTATCTTGTTTCAGTAGGCCTAGGGAGTCTGTTGCAGAGAGGGCGCATAGGGATGTATACGCATGAATGAATTAATAATTCAGGTCATTTTATTCCATTGTCACAACTTAGATTGATGCATGATACAAGGTAAAGAAAATGAGACATGATTCAACTTTGGTGCATACACAATTTAGATAAAATAATCTCTCAGCATTTTATCTTGCAATTCCAGGGCACAACCTCCTCTTTTCTCAGCATTTTCAATCTCACTGTCTGCACAGAGTCTTCCTTCCCATGGACTCACACAACTCTCCCAAGCCTCCTGACATTTGTCTCGAAAACTCTGTCAAGTTTGCCTGCAGTCACCTCCTTCACAGGCAGTCAGTATCCAACTGAGGGACAAAGTACTGAAAACTTGCCCTTGCATATGGCCCCCTCAAACGCCAGCCTCTAAGACCCATCTTGCCCCATTTTTCTCTCTCCAGGGCTTCAGCAATGATCCTCGGTGAAGGCCTCAGTGCATTACAGACAACACCCACGGCTCCAGGTAACACTGCCAGTAATGGCAGGTGATGTCCTCTGATTGCCTGGCAGATTTTAGGGTTGGAATTTGAGCCATATTGGGGTCTTAACTGGATTGCCCACACTGTCCAGATGAGTGCCTGTATGGACTTAAATTGCATCAGGGCTCCCACAGAAAGATGATGTTGTGTTCCCACTGATTGTCCAACTTAATTAAGTTCTCAGAATCACAGAATCATTATCATGCAGAAGGAAGCCTTTCAGCCCATCTTGCCTGCACCGGTTCTATTACCTAATGTCAATCTCCTGCCTTTTCCACGTATCCCTGCACACCATTTCTATCCAAATGCCCTCTTGAATGCCTCAATTGAACCTGCCTCTACCACATTTCCAGGCTGTAAGTTCTGCTCCATATCCCTTCCTTTTGAAGCCTGACTACAGCGTGAACATGTATAGTCAAAACAGACGTTGCCCCCTACTTTCCCCAGCCACACACCTCCTTGAGTAGAATCCACCAGCCTTGCTCAGTAATGAGCCCTGCTGAGTTCAAATGAATAAGATCATCAAATCAGCAATGAATGTGAATTGTTACTGTGGGATGCTGGGCAGGGGGGATGCTGGTGGCATTGAGATAGTGGCAGAATAGTAACATCACTGGACTCCAGAAATCCCGACATTCAAGGTAATACACTGGGGATACAGTTTCAAATCTCACTGTAGCACACAATAGAATTGAAATTTAATTAATGAATTCACATAATTAATAAAAAGCTGGGATTGAAAGCTAGGCTCAGTAATGGTGCATGACACTATTATTGTTTTGTCATTATGTCCTTTATGGAGGAAACTGGGTTGTCCCTATCTGATCTGGACTATAAGCCCTCTAAAATGGTCCAACAAGTCACTTAGTTGTGTTAAACCTTACTATAGAAAAGTCAAAAAGGAACAAAACCGTACAGACCCTAAGTACCCCAATCAACAACTGCCCAGCAAGCTCTGTCAAATCTATGAAGTCTTTCTTACTAACTTCTGGTGACTTATACCAAAATTGGGAGAGTTGTCCCACAAACTTGTTGCCCTGGTATTATCAATATTGACTTCAGACCCCATGAAGTCTCATGACATCAGATCAAACATGGGCAAGGAAATCTTTACCTCAATATCCACCCTCAGCTGATTGATCTATACAAACACCAAATGGTGGAAGTGCAGGGGGTTATGGGTCATAGAAGATACTGTTGGTGGGGGTATTCAATATTCAACACCAAAAGTAGCCTGGTAGCTCCTCCTTTACTGACTGAGTCCTGAAGGACATACCCTGGCAGACTGGGCCTCTGGCAGGTGGTGAGAGAACCAGAAGAGGGAAAAACAGTTATCAGACCTTGCCCTCACCAATCTACCTGTCACAGATGCGTCTGTCCATGACAGTATCAGTTGGAGTAACTGCCACAGACAAAGTCTCGCTTTCACGTTTAGGATACTCTCCATTGTTTTGTGTGACTCCACCACCATCATGCTAAATGGGATAAAATCAGAACAGATCCAGAAACTTAAAATTCAGCATCCATGTGTTAAGCACTAAAACTGTTATTAATGTCTAAATGTTGTATTTTCAGAAAGCAACTCTGCCGACATTGTATCTATTGTATTGTTTGCAAGAACCATCCAGGATGCCTTGGGGCAGATTCACTGCTGCTAATCCTTCTTATTGATATTTATCTTAGTTACTGAGACCAAACAGGAAAGGATGTCCACTTGACATATACAGTATAAGGTGAGCTAAATCTTGATAAATAAAGAAATAGTTTTATTACATTGTATTCAACAACGAGTTACTTTACATCTGAGATAAATGAGAGTTTTTTTGGAAGATCTTAGGCTATTTTTTTCCTAATCATCCTGCTGAGAGATTTTATGACAAACCATTAGAACAGCTGGGCCTTGGACTCAGGCATCCTGAGTGGCAGGTACATTCCATTGTGCCACAAGAACCATTAAACAGGCAGCTATGCATTGGCCAGGAAATGAACCCAGGCCTTCCACATGCCAGGCAAGAATTCTACCACTGAACCACCAAGAATAAGAAGACATTGCTACTATACTGAAACATTCTGGTTCACAACTAGAGACAACTGAATAACTTGAAAACTGGTTAACTCCTCCCAGGGACATTCTTTTATACCCTGATGGGCAGAGCTTTTCTCACAGTGCTAATTAGCCCTTACAGGTATTGACTGGCTTATATATGCGGGTCGTTGGCAACAGAATTGTATTGAAAAGTATCTAATCTCAGACCCAGCATATCCCCCATACAACCATTTCTGCAAACTAAGCAATCAATGTTGGTTCAATGAAGAGTACAGGAACTCATACCAGAAGCAGCTGCACCAGGTATATCTAAATATGCCATGTCAACCTAGTGAAGCTATAACACAGAACTACTTGCATGCTAAACAGCAGAAGATACATATCACGGATAGGGCTAAATGGTTCTGACCTACGTTCTACAGGCCTGCATCGTCTGGTTGTGAAATATTGCGGACAACTAGTGCAAATCCATCAACAATACTCACGAAGCTTTACACCATCCAGGACAAAATAGCCCACTTGATTGGCACTACCTCCACAAGTATCCATTCCCTTCACCACCAATAGTCAGTAGCTGCAGTGTATACTATTTAAGAGTCCACCACAGAAATTCGCCAAAGATCGTCAGACTGTTTCTTCCAAACCTAAGACCAATTCCGTCTAGAAGGACAAGAGCAGCAGATACATGGGAACTCCACCACCTGTAAGTTCCTCTTCAAACCACTTACCATCTTGACTTGCAAATATATATCACCATTCCTTCACTTTGCTGGGTCAAAATCGTGGAACGCCCCCACCCCCAAAGTGCATTGTGGGTCTACCTACAGGACGTGGATTGCAGCAGTTCAAGCAGGCAGCTCACCACCACTTTCTCCAGGGCAACTAGGGATTGGCAATAAATGTTGGCACATGCCCATGAGTGAATTTAAAAAAACCACCAGAGGATAAGTTTCCACATGTATCCCCACCCTCAATGATGGGTTGCCCGGCAGACCAATGTAAAAGACAAGGCTGCAAATTGGCCCATTGCTTGACATTGCAGACATTTTAACCAGAGGTTCTGAGCAGATGATCCATCTCAGCCTCCTCCCACAGTCCTTCAGATCACAGATGTCAGTCTTCAGCAAGTTTGATTCACACTGTGCAATATCAAGAAATGCCTCTTGGCTTTGGATACTGCAAAGGCTAGGAGCCCTGACAACACCCCAGCTGCTCTATCTTCACATTGCTCCATCTCCATACAATTGGGCTTTACCACCGTACTAAATATTATAGATTTCAAATAGATGTAGCAACCTTTGCTGGGCATTTATTAGGGCTGTGGGCTATCAGCAATAGCAGTACTGTATTCAACCACAATCTATAATCTCACGGCCTACCATAACCCCACTCTACAATTGCCATCAAGCCACAGAACCATCAACCTTGGTTCAATGAAGTGTGCAGTTTCTGTTATGAAGACCGATTGGACAGACTGTGGTTGTTTTCCTTAGAGAAGAAGAGATTCAGAGGAGTAACTATCATAGAGTCCCTACAGCATAGAAGCATGTCTAGAGGAGATGTGAGGAAAAACAGGATGGTGGGAGTCCAGAACTCACTGCCTTGAAGGTGGTAGAAGCAGGCACCCTCATAACATTTAAGAAGATTTTAGGTGTGCACTTGCAATGTCAAGTTCTGGAAATTGCGAATAGAACGGTTAGGTGCTTTAGTTTGACCAATACATACATGATGGGCTGAAGGACATTTTCCTGTGCTATAGATCTCTATAACATCACATGTAGGCCAGACCAGGCCAAATGTCCTGAATTAACCAGATGGATTTTTACAACAATTAAAAGTGGCTGCATAGTGACAATTAGACTAGCTTTTCTAATTCCAAATTTAGTAACAATTCAAATTTCACCATTTGCTATGGTGGGATTTGAACCCAGCATCCCTAGAGTATTAGCCTAGCGCTCTGGATTTCTAGTCCAAATATATAGCTATCCTAAGCGGAAGAGGCCATATAAAGTAATTGACAAAATGTGACTAGTGATATTCTGAACTGAGGCTTCAGCTGTTCACCATATTTAAAATCCACTTAGCTGATGGAATAGAAAGACATATTTCCAATTTTGCTGGCAAACATACGCAGCATTTAAAGCAAAATAGAATGAAGCTTGAATTACAGAAATATTGATAATTCTTCCACAGGTTATCTGCAATGTTCCAGACTCCATAGCGATCTATTGTTTTTCATAAAGAAAGATTCTGCAAAACGCAGAACTGTTTTAAAATTTATTCTTGCAAAGCCAGCAGTTTCCTAATTCTCCATGAGAAGATGTAGTATGCTGTCTTATGAACCACTACAGTCCGCGTGTATAATCACAGAGCTTTTAGGGAGGCAGTTCAGGATTTTGTCCCAGAGACAGTGAGGCAACAGTGATATAGTTCAAGTCAAGTGTAACTTCAGGATGTCTATCTAACTTTGCAGCTTGTATTATTTACCCTGGACCTGTTCTTGCTTTTCACTCAACATTTCTATCCTCCAAGCAGCAACAAGAATACCAAAAAATTTACAATTAAGAGGTACCTCTAGCATATTAAAAGTTCTCAAGGCTCTGCATAGGAAACTGCTCAAAGAACATTTGACACCAAACTACACGTTCTGCATGATATTTAGGCACCTTTGTCTGTATTCTTCTTATGCCATCAATTACTAATTAGATGCAAACCAGATCTTTCACTGAAATTGTTAACTGACATGGTAATGACGAATTTCTCTGAGACTCTGTTTCATTTGTTGGTCTGTGGAGGCAGAACAGGCCTTCTAATCTTCATGCTATATTTAGTGTTTGTTAATTTTAGAATCTGTCCTCTTGCTTTGTGCTCAGAGACCCAGTTAAATCATTTACTTGCATTTACATTCTTTTCAGACACCAAAATAACTGGGATCATGTCTCCATCATCCATCTATTCTCTAGAATCAGTTCAATTCTGTGGGTCTCTCCTTGCAACTTGGGAACATTGAATCCAAGTCCCTGAACTCTCTGAACTTTTATATAAGAAATGTTTTCTCAACGGCTAAGATGTTCCAAACTGAACAGGACATTGGGTTCAAATATACATGTCCCCGAAACCTTGTAGAATGAAAACACATTTCAAAAGTTTGAACCAGCATGGCCTCACAGCAGGATTAAGCTGAAGACCTAAACATTTCTAAGTCTCTTTCAGCTCAATGTGATGTCACATCAAAGTCATTCAAAGACAGCTGGAATCATCAAAATGTTGGCACAAGATGCTCCTCCTCTCTCCTTCAGTATCTGTGACATGCCTGATGAAAGCTGTTTAAATAGCTTGTTTCACATCCTCAGACCAATTCTGTATGTCCCCCTGGGAGGCACCTGGCATTTGTCCTCTGAAAGACATTGAGATTGACAACAACAGTGGCTACTCCCCCACCCTCACTGCAAATGACCTTTGATTTTAAATAGAATATTCTAGACGTTGCTCTGCCAACAGTTTCTGTCTTGTCCAAAGGACTGAATAGATTGGAAGAAAAGAATTAAACACCAATAGATTCTTCCAGGCTTTTTAAAAAATATTTCCTACTTTCATTGGTGCCATAGTTTTAATTCATCTGAACTCTCTTTATCCTGTAAAGTTGCAAATAGCTCAAGTCATAACTTCTGCTTTCATTTTTTAAGTTAGCAGCTTATGTTGATGATTCTGTTATTTTGCATTTATACCCCCTGTGCACCTATCTTTTCTTCTTGCACCATCTGTGGTTAGACAAACTAACTCTAACTAGCTAACTAATTAACTAACTGCAGAACCTCTGGAGAATGAAGCTTGTTTATACTTGATTACAACTGAAAGAAAATTAGTTTTAACAGTAAATGGTAGGTTAATGCTAAGCACAAACTAGCTGCGATTTTAGAAAGAAATTAATCCATAAAATTATTCCCTGAATTCCCAAGTTGACAGTTTGTTCATCTCTACGTAGTAACCCTCGGATTTCTGAATTCTAGATTCGCCCCATGAGTGGGAAGATCCTATTAACATCTACCCCCTATATATGGACTTGCATTGCAAACAAGTTCACAAAGGCTGATTCCTAGGGGAGGGGTTTGTCTCATAAGGAAAGCTTGAGCACAATAGGCTTAAACTTAGTGGAATTTGGAAGAATGAGAGGTGATTCTATTGAAACGTGTAAAATTTTGAATGGGCTTGAGAAGGTAAATGTTAATAGGATATGTAATATTTTAAATCATTCACAGGATATGGGCATTGCTGGATAGGACAGCATTTATTGTCCATCCCTAGTTGCCCTCGAGAAGGTGCTGCTCAGCTGTCGTCTCGAACTCCCATGATGTGGAGGTGCCGGTGTTGGACTGGGGTGGACAAGGTCAAAAATCACACGACACCAGGTTATAGTCCAACAGGTTTCTTTCATGACACAAGCTTTCAGAGCCTCGCTCCTTCTTCAGATGTCAGTGAAACAGGTAGCATCAGACTCCGAATTTATAAGCAAAAGACCAAAGGGCCATAGAACTGATGCGTTGTTGAACAAACCTAAGATGGCTGTTAAATCTTTAATCAGCTAGAAAGAATTAATATGTAAATTCTAGAATTTCTTTCACGTCACTTCCCCAAGATAACTAAAGATTTTATCAATTCCCTCAGTATACCAGAGGTGACATCCCAGGTCAGATAATGCATTTTAGGTATGAGGCCTTGTTTCAAATCTGGCTGTGTATCAACTTGGAGTCAGACTGGTTTTATTTCCAAAGTAGGAATTTATAAAATGCTACATTGACTGTCTACAAACTGTGTGCTTTTTGAACAAAATAGAATGTATCTGCAATTACAAATCTCCAAATGCAAATTCACCCCATAGATTTATATGTGTGCATGCATGTGTGTATTTGTGTGTGTGTGTGTGTGTGTGTGTGTGTGTGTGAGTGTGTGTGAGAGAGGGGGAGACAATGAGTGTGGGCGTGCACGCTTGTGTGTAGGTGCAACTGAGGGAGAGAGAGAGTGGTGCATGTGTGTGTGTGTGAGAGAGACAGACAGAGATTGTGTGAGAGAGGGTCTGTGTGAGTGTGTGAGTATATGTGTTTGTGTCTGTGTGACAGAGTGTGTGAGTGCATAGTATGGTGGTGTCACCTGTAGTGCGACATGAACCCAAGATCCCCATGAGGACGGCCTCAACCAGGATTTGGGTTCATATCACACTGTAGGTGATCCCACCACACTATACACTCTCACACGTACATACACACACACTGTCACACAAACACACTCACTCAGAACCTCTCTCTAACACACATTCTCTCTCAAGCACACACATGCGCGCACACATACATTCACACTCTCGC
>NC_063335.1:89137393-89192393 GCF_021869965.1 Rhincodon typus
CTCCCTCTCTCTCTCACACACACACACACTCTCCCTCCCTCTCTCTCTCACACACACACACACTCTCCCTCCCTCTCTAACACACACACACACTCTCCCTCCCTCCCTCACGCACACGCGCATTCTCTCTCTCCCTCCGTCCCTCACACACACACGCATTCTCTCTCTCCCTCCCTCCCTCACATAAATCTATCGGATCAATTTGCATTTGCCCATTTGTAATTACCGATACATTCTATTTTATTCAAAAAGCACACAGTTTGTGGACAATGTGGCATTTTATAAATTCCTACTTTGGAAATAAAACCAGTCTGACTCCAAGTTGATACACAGCCAGATTCGAAACAAGGCCTCACACCTAAAATACATTGCCTGACCTGGGATGTCACTTCTGGTTTACAGAGGGAACTGATAAAATCTTTAATTATCTCGGGGCAGTGACTGGAAAGAAATTCTGGAATTTGCATATTAATTCTTTCTAACTGATTAAAGATTTAACAGCCATCTTAGGTTTGTTCAACACATTCGCATCAGTTCTATGACCCTTTGGTCTTTTGCTTATAAATTCTGTGTCTGATGCCACCTGTCTCACTGACACCTGAAGAAGGAGCAAGGCTCTGAAAGCTTGTGTCTTGAAATAAACCTGTTGGACTGTAACCTGGTGTTGTGTGATTTTTGACCTCTTGTACCACAACAGTCCATGTGACATAGGTACATCCACAATGCTCTTCAATTCTGAATGCTCCGTAACGTAACCAAAACTGCACTTTAGGTGTCCTGTGCAGTTGTTTCCCAAATTTTATACTCCAAACCCTTATGAAAAGGCAAATTTTCCATTTTTATTTCATAATTATTTGCTGCATATTCATTTTTGTGATTAAATACGAGAACATGCAGGTCCCTTTATACTGCAGCACCCTACCCTCCCTCTCCATTTAAGTCATAGTCTGCTTTTCTGTTCTTCCTGCCAAAGTGGGCGACCTCATATTTTCCCGCATTATACTTCCTCTGTTAATATTTTCCCAATCATTTAATCTATCCCTTTGGTGACATTTTGTATCCTTCTCACAATTTGTCAAGCCACCATGTCATTCATGCCCATATTGACCCTGCTTTATCCTATTAGAACTGCTGATGGGAAAAAAAGGCCATTGGAACTTACATCCTATTCAAAAGTTAATCACATCAGGAAGTCATTATTAGATAAGGAGGTGTATTATCACTGAATATTTAAGCGATGGGAAAAGTGGAACAGGTATACAGATGGCCAAACTAACTGCCTCTGCTGTGAGGGAAGAATCTTCTGTTGTTCCAAGATACTGAGTAACTTGATCAACAGCCAAGTCTGAAAGCAATGCTATGCACATTGCCTAATAAAGAAAGAAACTGTAAAGCTGTTAACTATGAAAGATTTTGATAATTCAATTTGACTTTGTATGACTAAAAATACTCTGTAATAGCATCTAGTACAGAAACAAAGCAGGAAAGGACATTGACAAACTTGTGTTTATGTAGTGCATCTGGTGTATTAAAATGCCCCAAGGTGTTTTACAGGAATGTTATAAAACAAAACATGATGTTGAGATAGATAAGGAGATATTAGGGGTAAACAAGATAAGTCTGTAGAACTGAGGAAAGGAATGTCATACCATCTGCCCTGGATCAGAAGTGGTATATAATATAGCTCCAATCTCGACATAACTGCTCTTACTTAAACAATAAATGTGCAAATTTGGGCTCAGTGTTCCTGCTTTTGAGTGTCTCCAGTGCCGTGCAGAGACCAAAACAATATTCAGTGTCTGAGTGTTAGTAAGGATTTCTGTCAGTAAAGTGTCATGCAATCTGTTTGGGTGACACGGCTATTGCAGTAGAATAGCTGGAAGTGTATACAATTTGTGAGATGAGTGTTGGCTTGTAGCAGTGCTCCATGTATATGAGGTGAAGCATGTAAATGTCAGATATCAGTCCTGTTTGATAGAACTTTTTGGTAAGCGGGTGTGAATTGAGCAAATTTTGATGCTCTTGGTGTAGTTGATGGAATTTGGCATTTGAACTTGCATTCATTGAACTCAACCACTTGTGTGAGCTCACTGTACTTCTGAGGAATTATGAATGGAGCTGATATATCATGCAATCAGCACTGAGCAGTCCTACTCCTAGTAAAGAGAGTCCATTGAAGAAATAGTCAATTATAGTTGGGCCTGCAGGAAACTAATCACTCTGCCTGTGATCCTGAAGCAATGATTTAAAACATAGAACTGTACAGCACAATGGTCCTTTGGCCCACAATGTTGTGCTGAACAGGTCACCAAATGAAACTAATCCCTTCTGCCTGGCCTCGGTCCATATCCTTCCATTCCTTGTATATTCACATGCTTATCTAAAATGCCCTTATCGTATCTGCCTCCACCACCATCCCTGGCAGTGCATTCCAGACTTCTACCACTCTGAATTAAAAAAACCTGCCCCTCACGTCTCCTTTGAACTTTCCCCCTCTCACCTTAAATGCATGCCCCCTAGTATTATACATTTCAACTCTGGGAAAAAGATTCTGACCGTCAATCCTATCTATGCATCTGATAATTTTACGAACTTCTATCAAGTCTCCCCTCAATGTCTGCTGCTCAAGAGAAAACAACCTGAGTTTTCCTAGTCTCTCCTTGTAGCTCATACCTTCTAATCCAAGCAGCATTCTGGTAAACCTCTTCTGCACCATCTCCAAAGCCTCCACATCCTTCCTGTAATGTAGTGACCAGAATTGAATGAAATACTCTAACTGTGGCCTAACCAAAGTCTTATAAAGCTGCAATATGACATCCTGACTCTTGTACTCAATTCCCCGACCAATAAAGGCAAGCGTACCATACACAGATAGTAAGAACTGCAGATGCTGGAGTCAGAGATAACACAGTGTGGAACTGGAGGAACACAGCAGGCCAGGCAGCACCAGAGGACCTGGAAAGTTGACGTTTCAGATCGAGACCCTTCCTCAGAAATGGGAAGGGGGAAGGAGCTCAGAAATAAATAGAGAGAGGAGGGGTGGGTCTGGGGAAGGTAGGTGAGATAGTGATAGGTGAGTGTAGGTAGGGAGTGGTGGGGATTGGTCAGTGAGGTGGGAGGGGCGGATAGGTGAGAGAGAAGATGGACAGGTTGTGTCAGGTCAAGGAGATGGGGATGAGAGGGAGGGTTGGTCATGGATGGAGAAGGGTCCCGATTCAAAACATCAACTTTCCTGCTCCTCTGATGCTGCCTGGCCAGCTATATTCCTCCAACTCCACGCTGTGTTACCTTAAGCATACCATATGCCTTCTTTACCACCCTATCTACTTGTATGGCCACTTTCAGGGAGCTGTTCCAGGTCCTGCCATGAACTGTTTACTTTTCCCTAACATTTGATCTCCCAAAGTGCACCACCTCACGCTTACCCAGATTAAACTCCATCTGCCATTTCTCTGCCCATATCTGTAACTGATCTATATCGCGCGGTATATCCTTTGACAACCTTCTAGATTATCCATGACTCCACTGATCCTTGTTTCATCTGCAAACTTATTAACCCATACATCTACATTTTCACCAAGTCATTTATATAAATCCCAAACAGCAGAGGTCCCAGTACAGATTCCTGCGGAACACGACTAGTCACAGACCTCCAGCCTAAAAAACATCCTTCCACCACTACTATCCTCTGCCTTCTATAGACAAGCCAATTCTGAATCCACACAGCCAAGTCACCGTGGATCCCATGCATCGTAATCTTCTGGATGAGCCTACCATGAGGGACCTTGTTGAAAACCTTACTAAAATCCTTGTAGACAACATTCACTGCTCTATCCTCATTGATCACCTTTGTCACCTCCTCAAAAAGTTCAAACAAATTAGTAAGACATGACCTGCCCTACACAAAGCCATGCCGACTGTCTCTACTTAGGCCATGCTCTTCCAAATGTGCATAGATCCTATCCCTATGAATTTTCTCTAATGGCTTCCCAACCACCGATGCGAGACTCACTGGTCTATAGTTTCCTGGATTATCCTGATATCCCTTCTTGAACAGTGGAACAACACTAGCCACTCGACAGTCCTCTGGGACTTCTCCAGTGGTTAGTGAGGATACAAAGATCTTGGTCAAGGCCCCAGCAATCTCCTCCCTTGCCTCTGTCAATAACCTGGGGTAGATACCATCGGACCGTGGAGACTTAGCCAATTTAATGCTCCTCGAGAGATCCAACACCAATGTTTCTATCCTATTCTGGACTGTTTACTGCCTGGAGAGAGAGAGACAAGTAATATGAGAGATGAAAGTGGGTGGATCAGCTATTACTTTTTGTGCAGGTGTGGAGATGTTCTAAGCGAGTGAATAGGCAGCTCAGAGGGCAGTGCTGTTTGGGTTGGAGATGTTGCAGGCAATAGTGAAAGCATGAGCCTAGGTGGGAGGGAGTACAGTAACAGAGATAGAGTGGTTGGGAAGTATCAGAGAGAAGATGGTGGCACGTACATTGGCAGACTGGTGAAGGTCATTGCTGGGCATTCCTCCACACAACTGAGATCGCTTTAACTTGGCTGCTTCAGACTATGCTGATACAGTCTGGTGTTGTAGCCTCCACTGCTGATCCTGGAAGAGGAGGAAGTCCCCCATCAGCACCATTCCATCCAGCAGGACCTCCAAGACCCTGCCCATAAAGTGGATACAGGTCTCCCCCACTATCTGTGGTATGGTGGCTCAGTGGTTAGTGTTGCTGCCTCACGGCACCAGGGACCTGGGTTTGATCCCAGCCTTGGGTGACTGTCTGTCTGAAGTTTGCATGTTCTCTCCAAGTATGCGTGGGTTTCCTTCAGGTGATCCGGTTTCCTCCCACAGTCCGAAGATGTGCAGGCTAGGTGCATTGGCCATTGCTAAATTGCTCATAGTGTCCAGGGATGTGCAGGCTAGGTGGATTCCATGGGAAATGCAGGGTTACAGGGATAGGGTGGGAGGATGGCTTTGGGTGGAATTTCTTCAGAGGATCGGTGCGGTCTTAATGGGCTGAATGGCCTGCTTCCACACTGTAGAGATTCTGCCATGTAGATGGTAAACGTTAGGAACCGTGCAGAGCAGCTCTGGACTGAAAGTGTTTGTCGAGGTCTACCATTAGCTTTCAAAAATGGCACGGGCTCAAGGGATGCTGGGGTTTTCTTTTTGGTGGATATCTGCTCAATGATGAGTCGTTCCAGGAGCAGTACATGGTGAGGTGGGATGGAAATTGAATGTGAAAGATGCAATTGGAGCATTGTAGGTTATTAATGACGTGAGCTTGGTAAGATTTTGTGAGAGGCCCCAGGCAAGAAACCCTTCAGAAAGCTCAATGTAACTCAGACATAGCCAAAAACAGTGAAATTCAGCCCAAAATCTGATCTATCCAGTATGCAACTGAATCACATAAACCAGGCTCAATCTCTGTCTATGTTCAACTAAAACAGAAGTTCTAAAGGTAGCCCAGCATCATTGGGTGCATTAGTGTGTATATATGCCTGTGTGTTTTAACTGCAAACTACACTGTCTTTAATGAATTTGTTCTACTTCAACTAACTTGTTGACATGTTTTATTATAAACACTTGTGTTGAATTTTCTTTGCTCCTCATTTACATTATGTGTGCATGAAACTTTCATTGTATGAAGGGTTCTAATGTGACAGTTAAATCTTTAAATCAACAGGCTACAGTCATGGCACATTTGAGAATGCTCCAAAACCATTCAGTTAATTAAAGAACGGACACATTTTTTCAGAGCTAAGAACATTTCGGCCAATAATGAATATCAAAAGGTAAAGACACAGAATGAGGCAATCCTTGAACACAAAAAAGCAATTTTGCCAGTGGAAATTAGCCTGGAAGTGTATGGCATGCCAAATAATCTTCTTGCTTCCAAAAGGCAGAAGATGCGTCTTTCAATCACATTGGAGATACCTTTCACCATTAAACAGTTAGAGTATCATGACCCATTTAGAAAAATGTGCAGGTACTCAAGCCTCACTACTCCTGGGTCATCAGAAAACAAAGATTTAATTACATTACTCAAAGTCCCCCATTTTGCTCTTTGACAGATTCAGGTTAACTGAAAACAGTGACCGGGTTTCTGTACTTATTTATTACAGAGCATCAGCTCTCATCACAGGAAAATAAATATGAATGATCAACTAATAACTCCATTATCTTAGTCTCGATCCTTTTCCTAAACCCCTAGATACACATGCAGACAGTCACAAACAAACAATAATAGCTATTAGGGGTGGAGGCAAAATACAGGGAGACAGTTCACCAGCACCAGTCCACAGGATTCAATTCAATATGGGAGAGGCAATGGCCAAATGGTATTATTGCTGGACTGTTAATCCAGAGACCCAGATAACATTCTGAGGACCCAGGTTTGAATCATGCCATGGCAGATGGTGAAATTTGAAATCAATAAATATCAGGAATTAAGAGTCTATTGAATGACCATGAATCCAATGCCGATTGTCGGAAAAACCCTTCTGGTTCACTAATGTCTTTTAGGGAAGGAAACTGCCATCTTTACCTGGTCTGGCCTACATGTGACTCCAGACTCACTGCAAAGTGGTTGACTTTTAACTGCCCTCTGGGCAAATAATGATGGGCAATAAATGCTGCCTAGCCAGTGATGCCCTCATCCCATGAATGAATAAAATGAATAAAAAATTCGGTGTCTCTTTTGCTTCTTTAAGTCCTTCTGATCACTGATCCCCTTATTTCCAGATCCATTCAGTTCTTTGCTAAAGCTGCAGTGTGGTTAACACATTATTAATTGTTCAGTCTTTCAGTCACTGGTTAGAGGCAATGGTGAGCCAGCATGTAATCAACAGGCCAAATGGCCACCTTTTGTTCCATGATATCCGCAGCCTCTTCAACAAAGCTTCCGTCTACATTGCCCGCTTGCTGTTAAGCAACATGAAGGTCCTGCATTCCTGGTGGGCTGGATTCCTTGATGAAACTGAAATTTCAGCCCATGCATGCAAAAATGCCAAGTGAGTAAGAAAGAGAGTGAGAGAACGAGTGTGAGAGTCTCTCTCTCTCTCACACATATACATACACATACGCACATGCGCACGCACAAGCACAGCATGCACAAACGGCAAGAGAAAAAAAGGCAGGAAAGAGAGAGATTGTGAACAGAAACAAGGAGTTGCATTATTCAACGCTTGTATACCTTCACCATCTCTGGTAACATCAAGTATGAGAAATTCAGTGGGCTGTGGGCTCTAAGGGAGCCATGCATTCATCCTTTTGATCAAATGCTGAGCGCATTGATATAATCTGCTTCTATTTGTTTGTCATTTCTTTATTTATTGGAAAAACATAAACAATTCCAATCAGCACATTTTTTCCCAATTAGTCCATGTATTACAATAAGGAAAATATGCCTTAAGTTTGCATTTACTCCTAGCCTACACAACTGGTCCTATTTGAAAATCTGGCTCCAAGTGAATGTGGTCCTGAACATTCACTCACCATGCCATTAGATTTCAAACATCGTCTCCACTTCTTGAACAAAGCAACTTTGTAAACACAATTTACAATGAGTTGTACGAGCTTGTTTTTAAAAAGTGAAGCAACTGTTTCAACAGTCAAATAAAATACTGCAGGTACTGGAATCTGAAACAAATACAAAGAATACTGGAGGAACTCAGCAGGTATGGCAAAACCTGTGGAGCGAGAAACAGACTTAATGTTTTGAGTCAGATATGACTTCTTCAGAACCATCAGTGCAGAATACTATACCATGCAAATAGCTAGTACAGAATCTTTCCACAGTCATTGGCATCTTAAAGCCTAAAGTGGCTGACATGGTCAGCAGAGGTTTACTGACTATTCACCACTGCACTGGCAACTGCATGACACAAGCATATCAGTTTAAAAATGTCAAATACTTTATTGTCAAAAACAAAAAGATCGCTATTAACACTTGAGATAACAAGGTGTAGAGCTGGATGAATACAGCAGGCCAAGCCGCATCAGAGGAGCAGGAAAGCTGATGTTTCGGGTCGACACCCTTCTTCAGAAGATTTTTTGAATGAGCAATTGTTGCAGTTCATCCATACACTCTTTAACTGTTTGCTATTGCCAATCCACTATCATCCCTCTGAATAATGTTACCAACTTATCGTAGACAACTTGTGTCTCATGCCATCATATCTTTACTTATATTCAGTAATTAGTAGAATAGATAAGGGAGAACCAGTGGATGTGACTTTCAAAAGGCATTTGATAAGGTCCCACAAAAGAGGTTAGTGAGCAAAATTAAAGCACATGGGGTAATATAGTGAAATGCATTCAGAACTGGTTGACTAACAGGAAACAGAATGTGATAAATGGGTCTTTTTCTGAGTGACTAGTATGAGGCTGCAAGAATCTGGATTTGGCCCTCAGCTATTCATAATCTATATAAATGACCTGGATGAGGGAACCAAATACAACATTTTCAGATTGCTGATGACAAAAAAAACTGGATGAGATTGTCAGTTGTGAGGAGAATGCAAGGAGGCTTCAAGGTGATTTCTACAAATTGAGTGAACGGAAAAACACATGGCAGCTGGGAGCAGAGTGGCTAAACATGAATTTATACACTTCAGTATGAAAAACAAAAGAGTATTATTTAAATAGCGACATATTGGGAAGTGTGGATGTACAAAGGGCTCTGTCTTCATACATGAGTCAATGGAAGTAGACAGGCAGATGCAGCTAGCAATTAAGAAGGCAAATGGTATATTGCACCCTAATTGCAAGAGGATTTGAGCTCAGGAGGAAGGATGTCTTACTGCAGTCATACAGGGTCTTGATGAGACCACATCTAGATTTTGCATGCAATTTTGGTCATCCTAAGAAAGAATATATTGCCATAGAGGATGTGCAGTGGAGGTTCACTAGGCTGATATTGGGGACTGTTCTATGAGGAGAGATTGGTTTGACTGGCCCTGTATTCACTAAAATTTAGAAAGATAGGAGGCATCAGAATGTAAGATTCTAATAGGGCTGGGTAGTCTAAAAAAAAAAGGGTGAATGTTTTCTCTTGTTGGAAGTCTAGAACTGGGGGAATACAGTCTCAGGATGCCAGTTAAGTCATTTAGGACTGAAACGAGGAAAGAATTCTTCACTCAAAGAATTCTCTACCACAGAAGGCTTTGGAGGCCAAGTCACTGAGTATATTCAAGAAAGAGATAGATTTTTCTTAGATTTTAATGGCATTAAGGGCAACAGGGAGAAAGGGGGAATATGACCAATGGGGAGTTTGAAACCTCAGTATACAGAAAAGCAACCCACACTAATCAAATCCTCAACTTCCACAGCAACCATCCCAACGTCCACAAACAAAGCTGCAATAGGACACTACTTAAACAGGCCACGACACACTGCAACACTCCAGAACTACGCAGGAAAGAGGAACAGCACCTGTACAAAATCTTCGTTATGAACGGATATCCCCGCAAATTCATCCGCACATGCCTACTAAACAGACAACACCAGGAGGACACAGTATGCCCTAACACACTGGCCACACTGCCCTACATCAAGAACATATCAGAACTGACAACAAGACTCCTGAGACCATGAGGAATCATGGTGGCCCACAAGCTCACAGTCACTCTATGACAAACACTTACAAGGATTAAAGACCCCATTCCCACAACATGCAGAACCAATGTAGTTTACAAAATACCATGCAACAACTGCCACAAACATTACATCGGACAGACAGGAAGGAAACTAGCCATCGGAATACATGAACATCAGCTAGCAGCAAAACAGCACGACGAACTTTCCCTAATATCGGTACACTCAGGCAATGAAGGTCATCAGTTTAACTGGGTCAGAGTAACCATAGTAGCCCAAGCCAAACATATACATGCATGGGAATTCCTAGTGGCATGGTTCTCAATCCATAATGCTATCAACAAACATATAGAATTGGACCTCATATACAAACCCATACAGATCAAAACCAGAAATGACAGTATTCACCATAACGGGCCGGACAGTATAAATTCCAAGCAAAGTAGAACAACATCGGTTCATCGGACACTCTGCTGATGATGTCACCTGGCATGGTGACAAAACATCTGAACAAAAACAAGCCAGCTCGGTGAGCAAATCAACAACCTCATCCACAACCCGAGCTACAGATCTTTGCCAAGACTTTAAAAGGGGGAATATGCTATTGAGGGAGAAGATCAGCTGTGATCATATTGAATGGACGTGTAAGCTCAAAGGGCAAACTAGCCTACCTCTGTTCCTAATTTCTGTGCCTCTGTAGGGAGCTTGAAAATGTTAAAAGTAACCAAGAGTTGGAGAGATCCAACTGCCCTGAAGAAACTGCTGACTGAAAGCCCAAATAGCAGTCACATAATGCAATCTCTGGGCCATCAGAGCTGGAAAGAAGTCTTGCAAACATTTACCAGTCTACTAGACATAGCTGGAAAAGCTGTTTCACTGGCATTCCATCTGCAAAGGATATTGCTGGGGAAAAAAGGTTTGAATCTTTCTTTTTGCTGTTTATGATAACATCTTTTCAAATTGTCCTTTTTCTCTTTTCTTTCTATAAGAAACTTACGCTCCTTTGTTAAAAGTACATTGGCAGCCTCATGTGAATATGTTCAGTGACTGATCACCACGGTACCCAAATTGCAATAATAAAACTTATAGTCTATCAAGCCAAGTTTCACTTTAAATCTTGACTTGTTCCTATCAGCTCAGATCATAAAGTATAGATATTGGAAGTATCATAGAATTGTTAAGAAGGAAGCCATTCAATCCATTGTCTCTGTACTGGCCCTCTGAACGAACATTATAAAGAACAAAGAACAAAGAAACTTACAGCACAGGAACAGGCCTTTTGGCCCTCCAAGCCTGCGCCGATCCGGATCCTCTATCTAAACCTGTCACCTATTTTCCAAAGATCTGTATCCCTCTGCTCCCTGCCCATTCATGTATCTGTCGAGATACATCTTAAATAGTACTATCGTGACCACCTCTACCACCTCCGCTGGCAACGCGTTCCAGGCACCCACCACCCTCTGCATAAAGAACTTTCCATGCATATCTCCCTTAAACTTTTCCCCCCTCACCTTGAAATCGTGACCCCTAGCAATCGAGTCCCCCACTCTGGGAAAAAGCTTCTTGCTATCCACCCTGTCTATACCTCTCATGATTTTGTAGACCTCAATCAGGTCCCCCCTCAACCTCTGTCATTCTAATGTAAATAATCCTAATCTACTCAACCTCTCTTCATAGCTAGCGCCCTCCATACCAGGCAACATCCTGATGAATCTCCTCTGCACCCTCTCCAACGCATCCACATCCTTTTGGTAATGTGGCGACCAGAACTGTATGCAGTATTCCAAATATGGTTGAACCAAAGTCCTATACAACTGTAACAGGACCTGCCAACTCTTGTACTCAATACCCCGTCCAATAAATTAAAGCATGCCATATGCCTTCTTGACCACTCTATCCACCTGCGTTGCCACCTTCAGGGTACAATGGACCTGAACACCCAGATCTCTCTGTGCATCAATTTTCCCCAGGGCTTTTCCATTTACTCTATAGTTTGCTCTTGAATTGGATCTTCCAAAATGCCTCACCTCACATTTGCTTGGATTGAACTCAATCTGCCATTTCTCCACCCAACTCTCCAATCTATCTATATTCGGCTGCATTCTCCGACAGTCCCCTTCACTATCTGCTACTCCACCAATCTTAGTGTCATCTGCAAACTTGCTACTCAGACCATCTACACCTTCCTCCAGATCATTTATGTATATCACAAACAACAGCGGTTCCAACACGGATCCCTGTGGAACACCACTGGTCACTGTTCTCCATTTTGAGAAACTCCCTTCCACTACAACTCTCTGTCTCCTGTTGCCCAGCCAGTCCTCTATCCATCTAGCTAGTACCCTGGACCTCATGCGACTTCACTTTCTCCATCAGCCTACCATGTGGAACCTTATCAAACGCCTTACTGAAGTCCATGTATATGACATCTACAGCCCTTCCCTCATCTATCAACTTTGTCACTTCCTCAAGGAATTCTATCAAGTTGGTAAGACATGACCTTCCCTACACAAAACCATGCTGCCTATCACTAATAAGCCCATTTTCTTCCAAATGTAAATAGATCCTGTCCCTCAGTATCTTCTCCAGAAGCTTCCCTTCTCCAGAAGCTTCCCCACCACTAACGTCAGGCTATAATTACCTGGATTATCCTTGCTACCCTTCTTAAACAAGGGGACAACATTAGCAATTCTCCAGTCCTCCGGGACCTCACCCGTGCTCAAGGATGCTGCAAAGATATCTGTTAAGGCCCCAGCTGATTCCTCACTCGCTTCCCTCAGTAACCTGGGGACTTGTCCAACCTAATGGCTTTTAGAATACCCAACACTTCCCCCCTCCTTATGCCGACTTGACCTAGAGTAATCAAACATCTATCCCTAACCTCAATATCCATCATATCCCTCTCCTCGGTGAATACCGACGCAAAGTACTCATTAAGAATCTCACTCATTTTCTCTGACTCCTCGCATAACCTCCCTCCTTTGTACTTGAGTGGGCCAACCCTTTCTCTAGTTACCCTCTTGCTCCTTATGTACGAATAAAAAGCTTTGGGATTTTCCTTAACCCTGTTTGCTAAAGATATTTCATGACCCCTTTTAGCCCGCTTAATTCCTCATTTCAGATTGGTCCTACTTTCCCAATATTCTTCCAAAGCTTTGTCTGTTTTCAGTCGCCTAGATCTTATGTATGCTTCCCTTTTCCTCTTTGCTAGTCTCACAATTTCACCTGTCATCCATGGTTCCCTAATCTTGCCCTTTCTATCCCTCATTTTCACAGGGATGTGTCTGTCCTGTACTCTAATCAACCTCTCTTTAAAAGCCTCCTACATATCAAATGTGGATTTACCCTCAAACAGCTGCTCCCAATCCACATTCCCCAGCTCCTGCTGAATTTTACTATAGTTGGCCTTTCCCCAATTTAGCAATCTTCCTTTCGGACCACTCTTGTCTTTGTCCATGAGTATTCTAAAACTTATGGAATTGTGATCACTATTCCCAAAGTAATCCCCTACTGAAACTTCAATCACCTGGCTGGGCTCATTCCCCAACACCAGGTCCAGTATGGCCCCTTCCCGAGTTGGACTATTTACATACTGCTCTAGAAAACCATCCTGGATGCTCCTTACAAATTCTGCTCCATCTAAACCCCTGACACTAAGTGAATCCCAGTCAATGTTGGGAAAATTAAAATCTCCCATCAACACCACCCTGTTGCTCCTACATCTTTCCATAATCTGTCTACATATTTGTACCCCTGTCTCACGCTCGCTGTTGGGAGGCCTGTAGTACAGCCCCAACATTGTTACCGCACTCTTCCTATTTCTGAGCTCTGCCCATATTGCCTCACTGCTTGAGTCTTCCATAGTGCCCTCCTTCAGCACAGCTGTGATATCCTCTTTGACCAGTAATGCAACTCCTCCATCCCTTTTATCTTCCTCTCTATCCCACGTGAAGCATCTATATCCTGAGATATTTAGTTGCCAATCTTGCCCTTCCCTCAACTAAGTCTCAGTAATAGCAATAACATCATACTCCCAGGTATTAATCCAAGCTCTAAGTTCATCTGCCTTACCTACTACACTTCTCGCATTAAAACAAATGCACCTCAGACCACCTGTCCCTTTGCGTTCAACATCTGCTCTCTGCCTACTCTTCCCCTTAGTCACATTGCCTTCATTATCCACTTCCTTACAGGCTTTAGTTACTACCTCCTTACTGTCCACTAACCTCCTCATTTGGTTCCCATCCCCTGGCCACATTAGTTTAAACCCTCCCCAACAGCATTAGCAAAAGCACCCTCTAGGACATTGGTTCCAGTCCTGCCCAGGTGTAGACTGTCCGATTTGTAATAGTCCCACCTCCCCCAGAACCGGTCCGAATGTCCCAAAAATCTGAACCCCTCCCTCCTGCACCATCTCTCAAGCCACTCATTTATTCTGCCTATTCTTTCTTTTCTTCTCTGACTAGCATGTGGCACTAGTAGCAATCCTGAGATTATTACCTCTGAGGTCCTACTTTTTAACTTGGCTCCTAACTCCCTAAATTCTGCTTGTAGGACCTCATCCTGTTTTTTACCTATATCATATTATAACTTGGTATTATTCTCCTGCCCTTTACCAATACCTGTGCACATTATTTGAGAAGAAGCAATAATCAAATGCTCTCTTGAAGCCTCAATTGAACCCACCACTACCACACATCCAGGCAGTACATTCCAGAACCAACTACTCACTGAGGGAAAGATGTTTTTCTCACATTGCATTTGATTCTTTTGTTCATGACTTTAAATTTGTGCCCTTTCATACTCAATCTTTTTCCAAGTGGGAACAGTTTATCCTGTCCAATCACCTTATGATTTTGAAAACTTGTAACAAACCTCCCTTTTCACCATCTCTTCTCTAGGAAAAACAGTTCTAACTGCTCCGGTCTTTATTCATAAGTGAATTTTCTCATACCTGGAACCGTACATTTAAACTTTTTTTTCACACTCTCTAATGTATTCACATCCTACCAAAGTGTACAACCCAGAACAGTAATCCAGTTGTGTGTAACTAATATCTCATACAAGTTCAGCATAACCTTCTTGCTTCTGGACTCTTAAGTCCCCATTAATTAATCCCATAACAGTGTACACACAATTAACTGCTTTTTCAACTTGTTTTGCTACTTTTAATGGCTTATGTACAAATATAGCTCCGTCCCTCTGCTCCACACACCCTTTACAATAGTACCCTTGATTTTAAAGTGTCACCTGTTCTTTCTACCAAAATGTATCACCTCATATTTCTTTGCATTGAACTGATCTGCCATCTATCTGGCCACTCCACCAACTTGTCTGTCCTTTTCAAGTTCTACACTGTTCTCATCACAGTTTACAAAGATTCCAAGTTTTGTATCATTCACAAACTTTACTGAGTCTTCCTTCCTTCCATATCTTTGGATACATCTTACCCAGTCTGGGTGCCTTGTCAATTTTAACTACTGCTTATCTGATATTCCTTTCTTATCAATATTGAATACTTCCAGTGACTGAATTCTCCTCTATTACCTTGGTGTAGTAATTTCTGCTTCCTGAGTAAAAACGGGTGCAAAGTACACATTTAATACCTGAGCTATGCCACACCACATCGCTTTCAGTCGTACATCCCTTTTCAGTCCCTAATCTGCCCTACTCCATCTTTAACCACCTTTTTTTATTCATGTGCCTATAGAAGATTTTGGGATCCCCTCTTACATCAGCTGCCAGTCTCTTTTCATAATCCATTTTTGCTTATGCTCTTTATTTCACTTCCCTTTGAACCTTCTGTATTTGGCTTAGTTCTCAATTGTATATTCTATCTGACACCTGTCATAAACAACTTTTTCCTGTTTATTTAAATTTCTGCCCCCTTTTTCAACCAGAGAACTGTGGATTTGTTTGGTCTACCTTCCCCTTTTAAAGGAATTTGCCTTGACCATACCTCTACCATCACTTCTTTGTTCAGCTGCAGCTTTTCCTGACAGCCTTTGATTCCAGTCTATCCTGCACAGCTCATGTTCTTGTCCCATTGAAGTTGGCTGTACCCTAGTTATTCTTTCTCGGGATCATTCTTTGCTCTTTATCACAAGCATCCTAAAACTTATGATACAATGATTATTGTCCCCTAAATACTTCCCCACTGACACTTGATCTACTTGACCCACCTTATTTCCAAGAACCAAATCTAGCAATGCTTCCTCCTCAACAACAAAAACAACAACAGAAATTGCTGGAAAAGCTCAGCAGGTCTGGCAGCATCTGTGAAGGAAAAAAACAGAGTTAACATTTCGGGTCCAGTGAGCCTTCCTAGCAATGCCTCCTATCTCATTGGACCAGACACATTGTGCTCGAAAGTTCTTCTGAACATAATTAAAGAACAAAATAAAGATTACATAATGTAAGATGCATGTTTTTAAAGAGTAAAGGAATCTGCTTTACACATACCTCATAGTCATTTGAATATATACCATAAAAAAGCATAGGAAAGTAAGTATGATGTGTTATTGAAGTAAACAAAATGTTTTTGTTTTAGAGGGGGGGAGCAGCATAATGTACTTGTGAATTATGTAAATAGGATATCAGACCTAGCACTGTATGCGATGAGGCAAGAAACTTACAAGTGAATTGGCTGTTCTTTGTCTTTATTTGTGCCATCAAATATCTGACAGTAGCAAAGAAATGTGAATGACTGTCATCTTCTGGTAGAACATGGTTAATACAACACAAAGTGTGATTTGTAATGAAGTGATTAGCTGCATACTGATGACCAGTAAACTGAATTTGCTCGATGAGGTTTGCCATGGCGTGTAGTCGTTAAAAATGCAATTTTTACTCAAACATTTTAGTTGAAGATATTGCCTAATTTTCTCATCAATTCACACCGCTTAGTAAGTATAATTCCTATACTTCCACGTTGTAACCTGGTGCCATTTATAAAATCTGTAATGGATTAGATTCTGGCCTTTCAACCCTGTGTTCAAAATCCACTTTACGTTGCCAGATGTTTGTTATTTTCAGTAACATTTGGAGATTTTGAGAGTTGGGACTGTCGATCCATTCCTAACAGAACACAGACCTAGAGCACAAATTTTGATTCTACATTAAATTAACTAGCAATTATACAGTCACAGAGCTGCACAGGATGGAAACATGCCAACCAGATATCCTAAATTAATCTAATCCCATTTGCCAGCATTTGGCCCATATTGCTCTAAACCCTTCTTATTCATGTACCCATCTAGATGCCTTTTAAATGTTGTAAGTGTACCAACCTCCACCATTTCCTCTGGCAGCTCATTCCACACACGCACCACAGTCTGTTTGAAGAAGTTGCCCCTTAGGTCCCTTTTAAATCTTTCCCTCTCACCTTAAACCTATGCCCTCTAATTTTGGACTTAGTCACCCCAGGAAAAAGACCTTGACTATTCACCCTATCCATGCCCTTCATGATTTTATAAACCTCTATAAGGTCACGCCTCAGCCTCTGATGCTCCAGGGAAGATAGCCCCAGCCTATTCAGCCTCTCCTTATAGCTCAAACCTGAGCTTTCAACCCTGAAAACATCCTCGTAAATATTTCCTGCACCCTTTCAAGTTTAATAATATCTTGCCTATAGCAGGGACTAGAATTGCACGCAGTATTCCAAAAGTGGCCTAACCAATGTCCTGTACAGCTGCAACATGACGTCCCAACTCCTATACTCAATGCACTGACCAACAAAAGCAAGCATACCAAACACCATCTTCATTATCCTGTCCACCTGTGACTACATTCTCAAAGAACTATGAACCTGCACTCCAAGGTCTCTTTGTTCGGCAACATTCCCCAGGACCTTACCACGAAGTGCATAAGTCCTGTTCTGATTTGCCTTTCCAAAATGCAGCACCTCACATTTCTCTTTCGCGAACCAAAGTACAGTGGGTGCAAGAAAATTGGAATAAGTGTGAAAAGTGAGCACTCTTCTCAAATTATGATAGGTCACGTTGCTGGAACAAAACAGTTTTACTCTGCATTAACCCCTACTATACCTGCCCTGGAATGTTTTATTGGGCAGTGTACTGATAGTTCTGCTTTATATGGAGTTATTAGGGAAGACCAAGGGGCTAATCACCTGCAACTGAACTCAGAACTGTAATGCACGCTACTTTTGTGTTGCTGTGTACATTAGGTAAGTATACTTCCCTTTAATAAATCTATTAGACTGTATGTAGAACATATTCCTGGCACAGATACAACAGCTCCAAGTTTGTTTTTCTAGCACTAAACTACATTGTAGATGGGTTCATTACATTTTGTCAGCACTGATATGTCATATCTTCTGTAGTTCTTCCAAATTCTGGAGAAGAAAATCATTTACACAGAAGTACCACTTATCTTTACTTCTAGAAAGTACTGTTAGTTTATATTCCCATCGAGCATCAATCACAAGCATGAGGAAAAATGCTCTCTCCTTGACTTTAAAGGTTCTTCATCAATTTAGCCTCAACCTATATTGTGTTCATAAACCCTTAGCACAGAAACAGATGCAAATTCTCAATTAGAAGATTGAGCGGCATCAAAACTAGAGTCAAAACGTAACAACTTGTATTAATATAACATTGGTAAAATGCCCAAGCCAGGAGCATCAAAAGCAACCGCAACACCCACAAACGGAGTTGCATAAAAACACTGTTCAAATGAGCCACAACACACTGCAGCAACCCAGAACTACTGGGCCAAAATGAAGAAGAATATCTCAACCAAGTACTTAGAGACAACGGGTACCCAAACAGCTGGGTCCAATGATGTCTGTAACACAAATAACAACAGGAAGATACAGTACGCCCTGACACACTTGTCACGTTACCATACATCAGGAGCATATCTGAACTGACCACAAGACTCCTACAGCCACTGGGCATCAGAGTAGCACACAAACCTATGTCAACCCTACGCCACCTGCTAACAAGAACCAAAGATCCCTTAGCCACTATGGACAGAACCAACGTAATATACAAGATCCCAGGCAAAGACTGCAACAAACATTACATTGGACAGACCGGAAGGAAACTGGCTACGAGAATACATGAATACCAACTAGCAACAAAAAGACACGCCCAATCTTCACTCGTCTCCATACACCTAGATAAGGAGGACCAGCAGTTCGATTGGGACAACACCAGGATCCTAGGACAGGCCAAACAGAGACAAACACGGGAATTCCTAGAGGCCTGGTTCTCCACCAAGAAGGCCATCAATAAACACATAGAACTAGACCCTATATATACACCACTGCGAAGAAAAACCGGAAATAAGGTGATCAACTCCAACGGACCCGAGTTTAAATACAGGTGGGAAAACACAACAGCGCTTCATCGGAGGCTGCACTGATGATGTTACCCAGCAGGGTAATGAAACATCTGCAAACTAACGGACTCGCTCGGTGAGTGAACCAACCACGGCATCAAAAAACAAATTTGGCAGCTGGTTACTATTTTTTTATTCACCTGTGGGCTTTGTTGGCTGGGCCAGCATTTATTGTCTGTCCCTAGTTTCACTTGAGAAGGTGATGGTGAGCTGCCTTCTTGAACCACTGCAGTCAATGTGCAGTAGGTAGTCCAATAATGCCAATAGGGAAGGAATTCCATGATTTTGACCCAACATCACTGCAGGAACAGTGATGTATTACAAGTCAGAATAGTGAGTTGGTTGGAGGGGAACTTGAAGTTGGTGGGTGTTCCATTGTATCTTCAGCACTTGTTCTTCCAGATGGTAATGGCCATGGGTTTAGAGGATTCTGTCTCAGGATCTTTGAAGAATTTCTGCAGTGCATCTTGCATACAGTACACGCTGCTGCTACTGAGCATCAGTGGTGGAGAGGATGGATGTAGTGCCAATCAAGAAGGCTGCTTTGTCCTGGATGGTGTCAAGATTCTTGAGTGTCGTTGGAACTACACCCATCCGAGCAGGTGGGGAGTATTCCATCATATTCCTCACTTGCGTCTTGTAGATGGTATACAGGCTTTGGGGAATCAGGTGATGTGTTAGTCATCGCAGTATTCGCAGTCTCTGACTTGCTCTTGTAGCCACTGTATTTATGTGGTGAGTGCAGTTGAGTCTCTATCAATGACAACCCCAGGATGCTGATAGTGAGGGATTGAGTGATGGTATCATCATTGAATGTCAAGGAGCAATTGTTAGATTGTCTCTTATTGAAGATGGGCATTAACTGGCACTTGTGTCACACAAATATTAGTTGCCACTTTTCATACCCAGCCTGGAAATTGTCCAGGTCTTTCTGCATTGGGACATGAACAGCTTCAATATCTGAGGAGTCATGAATGGTGCTGAACGTCCCACAATCATTGGCAAATATCCCCACTTCCGACCTCACAACAGAGGGAAGGTCACTGATGAAATAGCTGAAGATGGACAGTACCTTGGGTGTCACTGAGGTTATTGCCATGCAGGCACTACTTGATAACACTGCTGATGACACCTTCCATCACTTTACTTATGATTGAGAGCAGACTGACGGGGCAGTAATTGGCCAGCTTGCATTTGTCCTGCTTTTGTGTACAAGACATACTTGGGCAATTTTCACATTGTCAGATCGATACCAGTGTTGTAACCGCACAAGAACAGCTTAGCTAATTGTGCAGCAAGTCTTGGAACATATGACTTCAATGTTATTACCAGTATTCAACCATTCCTTGATATTATGAGGAGTGCATCAAACTGGCTGAAATTGTGATGCTGGTGACCTCTGGAGATGAATCATCCACTCGGCCTGTCTCTCTGAAGATTATTATGAACGCTTCAGCTTTATCACATAAAGGTGGTCAAAAACTTGATCAAAAAGATAGATGTTTAGGGAGCTTTTTAAAAGAAAGGAGATAAAAAGAGAGGGAGTTCCAGAACAGAGGCAGTTGTACCAAAGGATGAGCAATTAAATTGGCACATTGAAGAGGTCATAATTAAATGAACACATATTGAAGGGTTGTGGGGTAGAGGAGGTTACAACGATAGAGAGGGTTGAGGTCATGGAGAGATTCAAAAAAAAATCAGTATTTTAAATAAAGACATTGCTTGACAAGGAGCTAATGGAGGCTAGCAACCATGGGAGTACGAGTGAATGAGACCTGGGTGCCACTAAAGAACACATTCAGTCTTGAGTTTGGTGTGAATGGCAGAATCCTTAGCAGTATTGATATGCACACCCACATGCCTGTGCAGGTCCACAGATCACTAAACGTGGCAGCACAAGTAGATAAGGTGTTAAAAATAGCCCATGGCATGTTTGACTTCATTGGAAGGGGCATTGAGTATAAAGATAGGCAAGTTATGCTGCAGCTTTATAGAATTTTACTTAAGCCACACTTGGAATATTGCATACAATTCTGGTCACCACACTACCAGAAGAACAGTGATGCTTTGGAGACGGTAGAGAAAAGGTTTAGATGTTGCCTAGTATGGGGGATTTTAGCAATGAAGAAGGGTTGGATAGACTGGGTTTGTTTTCACTGGAATACAGGAGGTTGTGGGACAACGTGATAGAAGTTTAAGATTGTGAATGGCTTGGATAGAGTGGAAATTATGAGGCTTTTTCCCCAGGATGCAGGGTCAATTACTAGGGGACACAGGTTCAAGGTGCAGTGTTTTAAAAGAGATTTGCCAGTCAAGTTTTTCCACACAAAGGGCAGTGAGTGGCTGGAACACACTACCACAGGTGGTGGAAGTAGACACAATAGCATCATTCAAGAAGCACCAGGACGAACAATGACTAGGAGGGGAATAGAGGGATATGGATCCTGTGAGTGAAGCCAGTTTTAGTATGGAATGGCAAAACGTGCTGGCACAGGCTTGGAGGGCCAGAGGGCTGTGCTGAATTGTTCTTTGCTCTGTACAGAGCGTTATATGTGGGTTATATGTTGGAATAGTCAAATCTAGAATTAATTAGGACATGAATAAGTGTTGCAGTAGCAGATGAGTCAGGACCAGAGTATTTTTACGAAGTATAAATACATGGACACAGGGATGATATGTATGTGTGGTCAGAAACTCATCTTGACATTAAAAAATGACAAGATTGAAGGTAGTACTCCTGCAAAAAGAATGAAGCAGGAAGCTAGCTTCAAGTTGAAAGAAATAATGTTTGTTAACTCATCAAATAATATGCTACAACATGTTTTATTGTTTAGTGTTAGTTGAAATCTCATACAATAAAGAAAGAGTAAAATGGCTGGAAAATGCCCAAGAATAAATGTACCAGAATGGGCCTGCCACTGGCCTGATCTTAAAGCATGCAACAGAAACGGTACTTAAAAAATTATCAGAATGCTCTGAAATGACAAAGCAATCACTAGTTGTTGCAGTTGCTTTATAGAACAAAAATGACTGGTGTTGCATGATCATTTAGAAACACCAAAATTCTGAGCTTCCAGTGGCTCAACCATGTCCAAAACAAAAGCCAACAATACACTTCATTGAAATACAGATAAAACCAATGAACTTTTGGCATACCTTGCAATTGAATGTTCAAAAAATACAGAATATCCAATTGAATGGAGCAGGGGGTGATGTTTAGAGGAGAAATGACTCTAAAATTAAAACATCTAATCTGGTCCACAGTGAAATCCTTATGATGATGCCATAGTCAAAGTGATTCAACAGGAATGCAATAAACTGTTAGTGCCAAATGCTGAAGACAGGAGTTTATTTTTTTTAAACATTATTGGTCAGTCTATCTAGAACTATTTCATTAAATAACATTTAACACATTGGTTATTGTCACTGTTCAGATAAAGACTATTTAGACCAATACTAGTGGTTCACATTTTATACTTAGCGTACAAGTTGGTCCTGTTTTTGGAAGAATTTCTTGAAACTGCTAATGTTGACTTCAGTGTTGTCATCTCTGGTAAATAACAACGAAAATCAAAAAAAGAGGTCCATGAAACAAGGTACCAGTTATGTTGAAAAGAATGAAAGGCAAGCTAATTCATAACGGTGATTACATTTGAAACCTTAAGCTTTGCGTCAAGTAAAGTTGATAAACTGTAGGAGTTAGTAAATTAGGAATTCCATGGTTTCAATGGGTTGACTGAAATCTCTAAATAGAAAATAGCTCTAAAGTATCCAAAACCAAGAACTGTGGTTAATGTTGTGTGTAGATCTATTGGTGAATTAAATTAACAAGTCACAAGCGGCATGTTGGTGAAATCTGGAGAGAAAAGAAAGTTGCATGGATCCAAAACTAGCTCAGTGGCAGGAAGCAAATGGTAATTCCGACCAGAATAATTTTGTATTGCAGGATGCAATAAATATTGGGACAACTTTCAACGAAGACACAATAGGCAAAAACCAAAGTACTGGAAACCATGTCAAACAAGAATGAATATTATAATTATAAACTGCACTGCAAGTGTAGTAAAACACCAAGGAGTTCTTTATCTGTGTTGAATGAAGCTGATCTTGATTGCACAACTGAACTTTGTAACTTTGGACAAGGACGTATTCCTAATCAGTAATATATTTTTGAAAAAACTAAACTAAAACTGGAGGGCCGTTTCCAGTTAGACATTGCCGAACAGTCATAAATTCCTTATTTTGTGACAACATTTTAAACTCAAGTTTAGTGAGCACAAACAAGAAGTTTGCATATGATAGAATAAATCACAAAAGTAAAGAAATACATAATAAATGGTAGAATATGAAGGAACAGAGGAAGAGACATTGGAGTGTACATTTACAGATTCCTGAAGGTAGCAAGACGAGATAGGCAGATAAATTAAAGGAAGCACACATTTTCCTTGAATACTTAAGGCATAGAATTTAACAGCAGGAAGGTTATGATGGAACTGTATAAAGCATTACTTAATCCACAGTAAGAGTACTGTATAATTCTGATCACTGCATTATAGCAAGGATGTGATTGCAATACAAATGGTACAGAAGAGATTTAAGGGTGCTGCCAGGAGTAGAGAATTTTAACTATGAGGAAATATTGTGCAGTTTGGAAGTCTGAAATAAATTTTTTTGAACAGAGGAATTTGAGGAGATATAATTGTGTCAAGAGTGGTCTAGAAATTATGGGTAGTATTTTCCTTAACAAATAAATCAGAGATATAAAAAAAGGATTAAAAGAGGACCTCTTTCACCCAAATTGTGTTGGGAGTTTAGAATTCACTGCTTGAAAGGGCAGTAGAGGCAGTTACCTTTAAAAGAAAATTATTGGGTATGCCCTTGTTAATATTATTTGCAGACAACACTGAAATTGGCCAAATGGCCTCCTTCTTAGTGTAACTGTTTTTAATGAAAATTCATGACATTGCACATGTGATATGTAGGAATTGATATACAGCTGCCCATCAGGCAGTAAAGTCAAGCATATCTTTGTAGCATTGCAGCATCAGCAAAATTCTGAGCTTCCAGAGGCTCAACCGTGTCCAAAACAAAAGCCAACAATACACTTCATTGAAATACAGATAAAACCAATGAACTTTTGGCATACCTTGCAATTGAATGTTCAAAAAATACAGAATATCCAATTGAATGGAGCAGGGGGTGATGTTTAGAGGAGAAATGACTCTAAAATTAAAACATCTAATCTGGTCCATAGTGAAATCCTTATGATGGTGCCATAGTCAAAGTGATTCAACAGGAATGCAATAAACTGAAAAGCTGCAACATTACCCACTCCACCTTCAAATGGCACAAAAGGCGAAGCAGTGGACATAACACTAACAGTATGTTTTGTATTTATGAAGCTGAAACACAACCTTCAAAATAACAGTTGCACCACAGCTAGCCAAAGAGCAAATGAGTTAGAGTAGACACAGTTACGAAACAGCAGCACTGCCACAGAAAATTTAGAAACTTTGTTCTGCTATTTTTGATACCAAAGTACAAAAGGCATATATAATAAGTGTAAGAGGTAAGCAGTCATGTGTAGACCTCTGCAGGTATTTATATATATATACTATAGGCGAATATAGAACTTTTTAAGTTAATCAATGGGAAAGCCCAATTAACTGGTTTGACCAGTCTTGGTAACTTCCATGTATTGATAAATGAAATGCAGACTCTGTGAATGGGTTCTGTAGGAATGTACACAATTTATTACAACTTTACACTAAAAACATTCAAGTGCTCCACAGTAACCTGGTAGCAAAATATTGTGTACACTTTGGAAACAGAGCATACAATATGTACCAATGACACAAAGGTCTGACCTATAACTTACTGTAACAGATGGATGAATAGAAATACTGTAGGTTTTCAAGATTACCCCACATTCCAGATAAAAATTTCTAACAGCCATTTTCTGGTGATGATCTGCTCAAGGGGCTGAATGGCCAACTCCCTTGTCTTATTCTTAAGAATTTAGGAACCTAGGTTTCACATTTGACATGGTTTAAAAAAAAAGTTAGACATCCAGGGACCCAATTATCCTCCTTTCCTTCCCCTATTAGGATAAATGATTCTTCTGTGGAGATAGTCTGGCCAACAGCTTAAATCCAATGACAAAGACCTGACTAGCATAAATCATCTCATAGGGCAATAACCACCGGCTATATGCAATTATGTAGCACCATAAATAGAAAGTAATGTCCAAAGCTGTAGAGCTCAAATTCAAAATTCAGGACACTTGAAGAGTGCAGCATGAATTAAAAAGGACCTGGATGCAGTGATACTTCAACTCCCAATAGAAATCAATATTTCACTGGGGTTAAGTGGAAATTGCACTGGGACACCATGTCTTTTAATACAAGAAAAGAATAGGCAGAGTACTCAAGAAACTGGCTCACAGGGCTTAAGCTGGGGAACACATACAGGCTCCCAAGTCTGTGATAAGCGTATGTTTTAACTGATTAAACACAGGAAAGCAAGTGCAGCTGGGATTCTCAAATAGATTTGGAGACAATATTCCAGCTTGACATTAGAATCAATTTATGCAGAAAATGAGCACCATTCAATCAGTGGAATTGATATACAATCTCTTGGCTTGGTAATTGGTCCCAGGAATAACTGAGCAGACAGCAAATACTTTATTTCCACAGTTATTCCACATTGCTATGAATTTGGCAGAACTTTTACCCTATCTTGTTTTTTGGGACAGTGAAACTGCTTCAGGTTTTTAAGTAACCGATAAAGTGAATGAGCGAGCCTGTGCCATTGACGTTATGTTAACAACAAAATAAATAAGTTGTTTCTAACTTTTGCTTTAAGTGGGAATTAAGTTTATAATTTGGAAAAAAGAAAAATATACAGGGGTGTAGTAAAGGAGCAGGAAAGTGATTTTAGATAGCTCTTTAAAGAACAGATAGATCCATATTGGGTCCAATGGTATGCTTCACTGGTGCAAGATTTTGAAAAGAAGTGATATTATTCAACAATACAGCGTTTGGCTGTAATCTATTTAAATACGGCTCAGCTAACTCATTGCAAGCATCATAACCTAGCAGGCAAGACCCATGTAGTGTAAATTAATTGTATGTCTAGCCCACCCTAATGAGTCATTCAGGCCCAAGCGCTCCGGTTCCTCAGTTGTGCCAGCAGTAGGAGCCTGCAATTACCTCGGTACCATTAGAATAGGGACATGGTTATCCAATGATTCCTGTCGTAAAGTGCATATGTAGAGGAGCAGGAGAACAGGAAGATATGCCTCCACATCAAATAATCAGGTGAGATTTAATGCCTACATACATAATTAATGGTTACGTGCTGGTAGTAGAATACAGACCCTAATTAGAGAACTGCACTACACCGAGAACCAACTCTGAAACAAGGAGAATAGCACACAAAAGCAATTTCAATACAACTTAATTGGCATCTCTCAGTCTGTGATGTTACCTATAACATGTCCACTTTCTGGCTCATTTCTCTGGGTATCCACTATACTCTATGGATTGTATAAACTGAGAATCCTCTTGATTTAGATGCCAGTCAACGAATCTGTGGCAGATGTCTGCTATGTTACACTGGAATCTAATCACAGGGATTCAATCTGTAACACACTCCATGTTATCCATTATTCTATATAACCCCCCAAATCATCTTTTAGATTCTAGTTTGCAATTCATCCTGGACATTCATTATTCTATTTGTATAAAAAAATCCAGTTAGATTCTATCCTCCAACTGACTCCTAGGTGTCTATTATTCTATATGCAGACTGTACAAACTACCTAGTTAAATTTCTACCTAATAACGATATATAGTTTTTTAAACATACAGTAGCTACCAACATAATGTTAAGAATAAAATGTCACTTTAGATCACATTAATATTGTGCAATATTTTCCTTCTGTCACACTCCCATCAGTGACAAATCTACACGACCTAACATTTCACTTTTCAGTTCAATGCTCTCTTCAGTTGCTTGGAAGAGCAGAAATGTACAACTTGGTGTGTTCGCCATGGTGCAGCAGGCAAATTTTACATACCCACCAGTTGTGGCATAACCACTAATTGCATTCTGTAATTCTCTCCCAGAAATCCATTACTTTCGATAAAGTACTGATAAGTAATGACCCACATCACCATCAAGTAGTCTTCCCACATTTTGATGTAAACTTTAAAAAAAAATCTATTTATGTATATCAGCTCCAAAGGACAAACAGCACTTGGACTAGTAAAGGGGAAGGAGAGAATGTAGAATAAGGACCAGGGTCAGGAGAAAGATTACCAGAAAGCGTGTTTTTATCTGGGTTGGAAACAGTCGCAGACTGCACTATCATGTATACAAGGAATGATTGTACCATCCTGGAAATGTAAAACAAATAGAACTTCCCATATTCATACACTCAATTATCCCAGAATTGGCTTTTTTTCAAGTCAAAGTTCTATTCAACACACTACTTGGCTGAGTAACAAGATGAACATACACACAGTGACTAATCAGTCTTGCAGGAATGGTAGACAAGCCACCAACTAGGCCATGAAGTCAGTGCTCAACCTTGTCTTTTCAGCCAGGTGACAGGGTTGTTAATTCTAGGAACACTCCTATTGCAGCCATCCAGTGCCAGCAGCAAGTACTCAACAGTAAAGGTTCAGCATAGGACAGGTGCAAAACACTGTACAACAGGACTGTTAGTATCTCAGTTCTCTATTTCTCAACATTATAACCTAGATGCCAATGGTGAAAGGGAAGTCCCTAACTCATGGCAACACCTAGTCCGATATTAGCTTTTATTGATCTACTGTTCTGCATTCGGGTAATCACGGGAACAAGTTATTCATAAATTAACAGGTTTTTTTTTTAAAACGTGTAATTTATAAAGTACTTATAATTTTAATAAAATGGCTGCCTTTAAAAATACCACAGATTCTGCTGTTAGTGACAGAGTACTGATAAGTTACCAATCTCTGTTGGAAAGATGCAGCTGTTACTGCATCATCTTTGGCCACAGACAACAATCAACGGGCACTGAAAACTAGGGTTTGTTTGTTGTTCCCATAAATATACCATTGTTTCCACATCTCCTCTAAATGCTAGACTTCCGACTAGAGGAACAATGACCGTCTTACACGCTGAGGAGGGGGATGCACCCTACACCAACTCCACCTTCATGACACACCATGGGGGCCATAAACGTCCAGCGGTTTGTGTCAACGTCATACATCTCCATGGAGTTCAAGTTGTACTGTCCGTCATAGCCACCGATAGCATAGAGGCGGCCACAGCTTGAAACGAGAGACACCCGGCTGCGGCGAGTGTTCATAGGAACAAGCGGATACCACTGATCTGAAGAAGAATTGTAAACTTCCACAATACTCAAGAAACCCGAGCCATCGTAACCACCGCAGACGTACAGTTGGCTGCCTAGTGATGCGGCCCCATGGCGACAACGTTTATTCAGCATACTTGGCACCGGGTACCAGGTAGTGGTGTGATGATTATAACATTCAACCTGTTTCCAAACAAAAAAAGTGAATTTAAGAACAAAATTACAGCAAGCAAATGTCATTTGGCCCATCTTACTGTGCCCAACTAGATTAAGCTAGAGCGCGACTAGAACTCGTTACCCAGATCATTAGCCTGCACAAAGGGTCCCCTTGTGTGGAGAATCTCACATACATCTAGGTAGAGTTTTTACATTTACTTCTGGGATGTCTAAGCTGACAATGAGACTAGCAATCATTGCTTTTCCTTAGTTTCCCACAGGAAGATGGTAGTTATAGGTCTCTTTTCTCAAATAGTTAAGCAATGTGTTCTGGGATTTTATTCCAGCAGCTATGAAGGTGATACACATTCGAATCAGGATGTATGCACCTTGAAGGTGATGCTGCTTTTGTGCATCTACTTGTCCCAACTTTTAGTTTTTGAAGATTGAGTGTTTGGGAGTTAATGCCAGAAAATCTTTGACTTGCTGCAGTATATGCTCCACTCTAATATTACTATCAAACCAGGGGATCAACCTTGGTTCAAAGAAGAGTGCAGGAGGGCATGCTAGGATTGGCATTAATCCCCTATCTAAAATGGAGGTGTCAGCCTAGTGAAGCTACAAAACTGGACCTCACAATCTTATACATCTCATCAGGTCCTTCACAGCCTTCTCTACTCTAAAGAAAACAATCCAACTCATCCAGCCTCTCTTCATAGCTAAACTGCACATCCCAGGCAATATACTGATGAATCTCCTCTGCACCCTGCCAGTGCAATCACATCCTTCTGAGAGTGCAGTGATCAAATTTGCACACTGTACTGCAGCTGTGGCCTAACCAAAGTCCTGTACAGCTTCATCAATGCCTCCCTGCTCTCATAATCTATGCCACAACCGATAAAGGCAAGTTTCCTATATGCCTTAACTACATTAACCTGTCCTGCCACCTTCAAGGATCTGTAGACAAGCATCCCAAAATCCCTCTATTCCTGAGCTTCCTAGTGTCCTGCCAGTCATGGAGTAGGCCCTTGTCTTGTTACTTCTTTCAAAGTGCACTACCTCACATTTATTAGGATTAAATTCCATCTGCCACTGATCTGCCCAATTAGTCTATATCCTCCTGTAACCTAAGACTTCTTTCTCACTGTCAGCCACCCAGCCAAACTTGGTGTTATCCACAAACTTATTAACACACCCCTAATTTCCTTCTATATCGTTTACATACAGCACAAACAATAACGGACCCAGCACTGATCCTGTGGTATGCCCCTGGACACTGGCCTCCAGTCACCCAAACAACCTTCCATCACCACTCCTCCTTCTACCACCACTAAGCCAATTTTGAATACATCTTGCCAAGTTACCCTGGATCCCACATTTATTACCTTCTTTATCAGTTCGACCTTGGGCTTTGATGAAATCCACATACACTATATCAACTGCACTATCCTCTCTGACACCTCAAAAATTCAATCAATTGGCTAGGCATGACTTCCCCTCTGACAAAGCTGTGCTGACTATCCTGATCAAACCTTGCCTCTCCAATTGGAGATTAATTTTCTGCTTCAGCATTATCGCCAATAGTTTCCTAACCAGTGATGTGACTCACTGATCAGTAATTCACTGGTTTATCTTTACTACTCTAATCATCATATTAGCTGTCCTCCTATCCACAAGACCATAAGAAATAGTAACAGGAGCAAGCCTTTCCGCCCTCGAGCCTGCTCCATCATTCAACAGGATCATGGCTGATCTGACATTCCTCATGTTCATTTTACTGTGCTTTTCCTGTAACCCTCGACTCCCCCACTGATCAAGAATCTTCCTCAGTCTTAAATATACACAAGGACTCTGCCCGCATAGCTCTGTGGCAAGGAGTTCCAAAGACACTCAACGTTCTGAGAGGAGAAATTCCTTCTCATCAGTCTTACATCGGTGCCCCTTCATCTGTGACCATGCCCTCTGGTCCTAGCTGCTCCCATGAGGAGAGACACCCTCTCAGCATTTACCGCTTAAGAATCCTATATGTTTCATTGAGATCACCTCTCATTCTTCTAAACTCCAGTGAATACAGTCCAAATCTGTTTAACCTTTGCTCATAAAACAATTCCTTCGTATCCTCGCAAACCTTCCTTCAACTGCCTCCAATGAAATGATATTTTTCCTTAAGAAAGGGACGAAACCACTCAGTACTCCATGGTCTCACCAGCACCTTAAACAGTTGCAATGAGGCACTCCCTACTCTTATACTTCAACCCCATTGAAATAAGAGCCAAGATTTCATTTGCCTTCCTAATTACCTGCTGCACCTGTGATAGCTTTGTGTTTCATGCACAAGCACCCCCAAGTTCCTTTATGTTGCAGCTTTCTGCTGTTTTTCTCCATTTAAATAATATTCTGTTCTTTTGTTCTCCCTATCAAAATAAACAGGTTTGCATTTCCCAACATTGTATTCCACTTACCAAGTTTTTGCCCACTTCCTTAACCTATTAATACTTCTCTATAAACTGTTTGTATCCCTCTCACGCAGGGTCACCAGACCCAAAACGTTAACTGATCTTTTCTTCACAGATGCTGCCAGACCTGCTGAGCTTTTCCAGCAACTTCTGTTTTTGTTCCTGATTTACAGCATCCAGAGTTCTTTTGGTTTGTATCCCTCTCACAACCTTTCTACATATTTTTGTGTCGTTTGCAAATTTAGCTGTAGCACATTTGCTTCCTTCCTTCAAGCTGTCAGTATATATTGTACACAGTCGTAATCCCAGCACTGAGCCCTGTGGAACCCCACTAATCATAGGTTGCCAACCTAAAAAAGAACTCCTTAACCCCCGATTCAATGTTTCCTGCCCATGAGCCATTTCTCTATCCATGCCAATATACCACCTCCCATACCGTGGGCTCTAATGCAATGACTTAATCAGTCCTCTGGCACCTCCCACGGCCAGACAGGAAACAAAAACTTGCGTCATAGGCCCTATAATTTCCACTCATCTCCTGCAGCAGTCTGGGATACAACTCATCTAGACCTGGGGATCTGCCCATTTTTAATCCTGCCAAACCTCCAATACCTCTTCCTATTTCAAAACTGACCTAGAGCCTCAGTTCCTATTCCCAAATTCTGTATCTACATCCTCCTTCTCCAAAGTAAAGACAGAAGTGAAGTATTCATTTAACACACTAACAATGTTCTCTGGCTCAGATCGAACCCTTGGTACCCAATGGTCCTGACTCTCTCTGGTTATCCTCTTCCCCTTGATATGTTTGGAATATCTTGGGATTCTCCCTAATCTTGCCTGTCATTGTTTTGTCATGATCGCTGTTTGCTTTTCTAATTGCTTTAAGTTTTCCTCTGCACTTTCTATACTTGTCTAGAGCTTCAGTTGATTTGCACCCATTGTACCTGTTAAAAATCTTTCCTTCTTACCAAGTCTGAATATGCCTAGGCTTGTTGCTCCTACATTTCACCTGAAGGGAGCATTCTTGGCTTTTGTGCTCACCAATCCCATTTTGAATACGGCCCACCCCCAACCCTGCCAACATGCTGTATGGCTCTATGAATCTATAACTAACTATTCTACTTAATATTTACACAGAAGTAACTGTTCCCAGTCTACCTTGGCCAGATCCTGATCAATCACTTACCAAGCAGTATGTCATGTTAAGTGATAGACAGAGATAAGGGATTCCACAACGACAAATCAGATCTAAAATCTGCAGCTCTGCCACATTTTTTTTATTCATTCATGGGATGAGGGCGTCACTGGCTAGGCAGCATTTATTACCCATCCCTAATTGCCCAGAGGGCAGTTAGGAGTCAACCACATTGCTGTGGATCTGGAGTCACAGGTAGGCCAGACCAGGTAAGGATGGCGGTTTCTTTCCCGAAAGGACATTAGTGAACCAGATGGGTTTTTATGACAATCGACAATGGGACTCAGTCACCATTGGACGTTTAATTCCAGATCACATCTCGGTGAGAATAGTGGCGGACAATTAAACAACTCATTGGAGCAGGAAGTTTCACAAATATCCCCATCCTAAATGATGGAAGAGACCAATACGTCATTGCACAAGATAAAGCTGAAGCATTCACAACAATCGCCAGCCTGAAGTGCCAAGTGAATGATCCATCTTGGCCTTTTCCAGAGGTCATCAGGAACATAAAAACAAGTCTTCAGCCAAATAGATCCACTCCACATGGTATCAAGAAATGGTCGGAGACACTGGATACTACAAAGGCCATGGAGTCTGACAACATGCCAACAAAAGTCTTTGAAGGCCTCATGATCTTGTCACACCCCTAACCAAGCCGTTCCAGTACAGAACCTACTCAATATGGAAAATTGTTTAGGTATGCCCTGTAGACAAAAAGTAGGACAAATCCATCCTAGCCAATTACCATCCCATCAATCTAATCTCAATCATCAGTAAAGTGATGGAAGGTGTCAGTGATATCAAGTGGCACTTACTTACAATGAACCGCTCATTGATGCTCAGTTTGGATTCCACCTGGGCCACTCAGCTTCTGACCTTAATAGAGCCTTGGGTTAAAAATGTACAAAAGAGCTAAATTCGAGGGGTGAGGAGAGTGTGACAGCCCTTGACATCAAGCTGACATTTGACTGAGTGCAGCAAAGAACCCTCAAAACCAATGGGAGACAGGGGGTCAACTTTCTGCTGGTTAAAGTCATATAAGGCAGAAAAGGAAGGTAATTGTGATTCTTGAAAGCCAGTCATTTCAGCTTCAGGACAACTCTGCAGGAGTTGCTCAGAGGAGTGTCCTAGGCCCAACCATGGCCTTCATTAATGACTCTCTTTCCATCATAAGGTCAGAAGTCAGGATTGTTTGCTGATGATTGAAGAATGTTCAACACCATTCATAATTCCTCAGATACTGAAGCAACCCATATCCAGATGCAACAAGACCTGGACAATATCCATGTTTGGGCTGAGAAGTGGCATGTAACATTTGCCTCATAAGAGCCTGGCTATGGCCATCTCCAACAAAAGAGATTCTAACCCCTGTACCTTGACATTCAACAACATTTCCATTACCGGAATCCCTCATTATCCTGGGGTTTACCATTAACTAGAAACTGAACTCGGACTAGTCATGTAAATACTGTGGCTGTAAGATCAGGTCAGAGGCTTGGAGGCCAGCAGTGAGTAACTCGTCTCGACTCCTCACAGTCTATCGCCCATCCTGAAGGCACAGTTCAGGAGTGTGATGAATACTCCTCACTTACTTGAACTAGTGAAACCCCAACACCACCAGAGCTTGGCACCACCCAGGACAGATCAGCCACTTGGGTGGCATCACACCATCAGGGTCAGTCACTTTCACTTCATCTCTAGAATTCAGCTGTTTTACACATTTTGAACCAAGGCTGAAATGCAGTCAGGAGCTGAGTGGCACAGATGAAATTCAAACTAAGTGTCAACGAGCAGGTTAGTGCTAAGCATGCACCTGCTTGGTGACGCCCACATTCCACGAGTGAATTCAAAAAAACTTGACAGCAAAAGTGAGCATTATTAAAAGGTGAGAAAATTATTTAATATACCATAGCTGTGCTCTAGCTGCTTGCTGTCTTATGAAATGCTATCACATGGATTTAGAGTTGCATTGTTCATGCACAACACTGTTGCCTTTATTCCCAGCTTGAGCTTGTTTTCAAATGATTCCCAGAACCTACCGTATTAAATATCTGCAGCCCATCATGCCCTCCAGAAACGTAGATCCTCCCTTCAAACACAGTGACCCCCGCAGCACTGCGGCAGGCACTCATTGGAGTCACAGAGACCCATCTGTTGGGAACCAAGGCAGAGAAACAGGTTAGTAAAATCATTTCCTTGAACTTTATTGTTGCTGTTACTTTTAAGTTGGTTAAATTAATCCAATAATTCAATCTTCTTCAGCTTATCAAAACATTCAGAAATTTGAAAACAGATGTCTTGGTTAAAGTTTTAGTAGCCCTCAAGATTTAGCAGTCTTTCGTTAAATGATTCTGAGGAATGCTTTGGGATTTTGCAAATTAAATGTATACTCTTATTGATATCATCTTAGTGAATCTGTTCTGACAATAGTTGTGCTCAGTTTGCATCATTCTTATCCGAGTCAGAAGGCAAGACACTCGAAATATGAACACAAAGTCTAGGCTGACACACAAGGCAGTATTGAGGAAGTGCCACACTATCATTTATACCATCTTCCAGATGTGATATTTAACTGAGATTCTCTCTCAGATCAGTATAAAAAGATCCCACAGGGTCGTAAAGAGATGCGGACTTCTCCTTGATGGCCTAACCAATGTTTAAGCCTGAAGCAAGATCATATATTCATTATCGAGTAATGACTTGATGGATTGTCACACACAATGTGGCCACCTCATTTCTTTCTATTATAATAAAGACATTTTAAAAATAATTCTTGATTGTGAAATACTCAGAGACATTGGAGATCATGAAATGTGTTAAAGCAGGTCATTTCTGCACGATTTCTATGGCCTTATCTTAAAAGTAAGTTAATGAGATCCAAATAACAACGTGTTTTCTCTTTCCTCCTGTATTCAATGTCCCACAGGATGTCATGTTTATTAAAACCCCCTCACTTCTACAGATTTGTGTCTCTATACATTCAATCCCTCAGTTTTCTGCTCCTTCCAAAGTTTTACCATTTAGTGCACATTTCAACTTCTTCCTTCTAATATTAATCACCTCAGAGTTCCTGCATTGAGGAGTCAGATGCCTAATGAAAAATTCTACTACCCTGTCTATTCCTTCTAAAACCGCACTAGAACTTTAAAAAAGTCCCCATTTAAGACTGAGAGAAGGATGAACGTTTTTTACATTTTAAGGTTTCTTCCCCAGAGAACAGTAGGGGCAGGTTCTTTAAATATTTTTAAGGCAGTGGTGAGTAGATTATTAATTAACAATGACTGATAAGGAAGTGGATGGTTATTGGGGGTAGCTGGGAATGTGGAATTAAGGCAACAATTAGATCAGCCATGATCCCATTGAATGGCAGGGCAAGCTACAAGGGGCCAAATGACCTACTCATGCTCCTAATTCATACATTTATGTGCGCGTTTGCATGTTCTTTTTTTTTTGGACAACCATAAAAGTTACCAAAACAGGTCCTTGCGTGAGGCAGAAGGGAGACGATCCCTGCTGTAAACGTTCTTTAAAAAAAAGCTTGTATATTTTTCCAATAGCTTAGCATTTCCCAAACTGTTTTCCACAGAAGGGAGCATTTTTGAAAATTAGTTACTGTTGCAATAACGTTGAAAATCAACAGCACAGGTGACCATTCTGCCCATTATGTTTGAGCCATAATAAGGTGATGTGATCTAATTCCATTTCTTGCTCTTAATAGTTGTGTGCCTACATTAGGGTACTTCAAGTTGACATACAAGCATTTTTTAAATACAATAAGCATTTCTGCCTCAGCTCCATTAAATTTATGAGATACTACTTGCTTTTTAAAAATCCACATCATCTGTCCTTAATTAACTTATTGCATTCTAGATTAGCATTTATTTATTCCATTGTAAATTCAATGATTTCTAGACACTAACAATCACAGGTTGACCAGTATGCAGAACTCTTTTGCATTCCCACATGGATGAGTTACAATAGTGAAGTCTAAAGTCTCTGGTACATCACAAAGATGACGAAACAATGTTAGAGCCTTTACTATTTCTTGTAGATTCTCTCAGTGTTCTGATGCAGCCTTTTCCATTACAGAGGTCCAGCATTCTCGACATTCCATCATTATCTATTTATTCATTAATCCACATCTCTCCCTGCCAATTCCTTCCCACCATCATATTTTTCCACAAAAAGTTAGGCAAGTTACTCATGCATCTCCAACATTCTTTCATGAAAAGGTCTCCTCTCCCATCATGATTGATTTACGGTGATAAAAATAATAAAGACATCATTAACAATTCTTACTTGTCAGCTTCTGGACTGTAACATTCCACAGAGTTGAGGGAGGAGATTCCATCATACCCACCACAAACATAGATGTGTCCATCCATGACAGCTGTTCCCATTGCACTGAGACAGAGACAAGTTGAGATAGTTGTTGTAGAACTCATTCCATTAAACAGTGTCCATTCACATGATGGAAGAAAAACAGATTTTTCATTGTATAAATGAACTTGAATGATATATCCACCCAGGTACTCCACCTCAATTTAGCCATTTGTTAAACTGTACCAAGGTCAGACCATCCAAATGTTTTACATGGAGTCCATCCCAGCTGTTGGATCACTGGCTAAAGAATTTCTTGACATCAGTCTTAATTTACTCTTCACTGATTTGAAGCTGTACTCTTTTGCTTGTCACAGTTAAATTAGTGTTCCAGATTTACCTTTCCTTTTTCATTTATTATCTTCTATTCCTTTATAAGATCACCAGTTAGCCACCTTCATTCAAGCTTACGATCCCAACTCTCTATAATCCTTTCTCACAATTCACTAAATCGATCTGTGCAAATAACCATGTGATTCTTTGCCATGTACAAGGCAACACAATATGGATCAGTTTACAGAAATAAAACAGAAGCAAGACTAGACATTTGGCCCTCCAAACCTGCTCCCCCATTCATTACAATCACAACTCCACTTTCCCCATCTCCTTCATTATTCAAAAATCTACAGAACCGTGCCTTGAATATACTTAATGTTCTGCATCTAAAGCACACTGGGGTAGAGAATTCCAAAGATTCACAACTGAATGGAGAAATTTCTGCTCATATATGAATCCTAAATGGCCAATCCTTTATTCAGATTCTGTCAGTCCAGATTCTAGATTCCCCAGATAAGGAAATATCTTTCAGCATTTACTGTGATATTTGCTCTGTCAAGCCCCTTAGAAATGTAACAAGGATTAATTAGATTTTTTATTTTCCTGAACTGCGGGTCTAATGGCAGTCCCGCAGCTATACCCACATCCCAGGATCCAGTCGAATGATACTTTGTTGCATCCCCACTAGGCCAAGCATGCCCTTCCATAGGACACAGTACTCCAGTAATGGTTTTGTTGATGTCCTGTACATTGTAGTATGAAAATTATGAAGGAGATTAAACGAGTGCAGCTATAACAAGAGGGGTTTCTTCAACACTGCCATCCTCTCTGTCATATGGAGCTCTGGATGCCTTCTTAAATTTTACTTAAGTGACCAGGCTTAACCACTATCTTGCTTAATATCAACCAACTCAGCAGTAACTTGGGGCCATCCTAATCTCTGTGGTTCAATACTGCACATTTGACAATACTGTCATTTACTATTCTACTGAGGATATCTTTACAGTTTCACTGTAGCACCAATTATAATTAATAGCAACACTGGCAAAGCAACAAAACTGAATTTTATTCAGCATTAATGTGGATATCCTAATTGGATTCAAGTTTTATATGTCATGTTGTACCAGACACAATTAGTATTTAATGCTTTAACCTTCAGAGAATGCACCTTCTCAAACTGTGAATCATTAGTTACGCTCTATCCAAGGTGTTCAGGTAAACAGACCCTTTTCTCAGTACAGGTCATTATGATAGTGAAGGCTGAAGGTGACAGGTCTTTGTATCATGCCTTTTTAGTGAGACCACTGAACTCAGTATTGAGCATGAATTCACTCTGAAACCTTCTTGGCGCAAGAGACACAGAAACAGAAATATCAATGAACAAGTAAGTTTTATCACATGGGAACAGGAGAAGGTCATTCAAGCCTTCAAACTGGTACAGCCATTTGATCAGATCATGGCAAATCTCTGCTTGTATTCCATTTACCATCTTCCACACTGCTCACAAAAGACAGAAAATCTGGCTGGTTTAAAATTTAAACAAAACCTGGCAGCTAACTATCAATCAGCATCAGTGTCAGGAAGAGATATTCCAGGAGAGGAGAGAGAAACAGGCAGACACACAGACCGAAGGAACAGAGAACGACATAAGGATATTTGGATTTTAACAGGCATCAAATCAGGTCAATTTTCAATTTAAAAAGTGAACATGTTATTGGTGAGAATACTTTGTGAAGACAACATAAGGGTATTCAAATTGAGCGAAGTAAAGTTGGTAAGTGAGCGGGTAAAACTTTGTCCAATGCAGTATAAAATGGAGAGTGTGATGTTTGTCAGGAAGAATCGATAAAGAGACTTCAATTTAACTAGGGAGATGTTGCAGGCCTCTGGAGGTACAGAGGGATCTGGCTGTCCTGGCATATGACTCACATTGAGTTCGTCTGTAGGGGCAAAGGGTTTTTTTTCTTTCATTCGTAGATGTGAGCATCACTGTCTGGGCAAACATTGATTCGCCTGTTCCTATCAGCTCGAGGAAATGGTAGTGAGCTATGTATTGAACCGCTGCACTCCATAAAACTAACTTAGTTGGAGAACAGAATGTAGCAGAAATTAAAACTACAGCTTTCTCTAGTTCTGCTCCCAGTTCAACATTCAACCATTTACTTTATATTCACTTAGAGACTGGAATTTCATTGTTCTTAGCAAGTTTATATATAGCATAACACAACAGGGAGAGTTACAGATTGTAAATGAATCGAGGCGCTCGGGGGTTTTATATTAGCATAACATATACAGGGGAGTGAGTTACAGTCTAAAATCTAATGGTGACGTTTGGGGTGGTTTATATACGGACTAACAGCTACCAGGAAGTGAGTTACAGACAGGAGTATAGTCAAGGGCTTTGGTGTGGTTTACACATCAAATAACTAATCAAATAATCTAATCGAGGGAATGAGGGTGGTTTATGGAGAGAATAACAAATACCCGGGAATAAGTTACACATGGAAATCTACTCAAGGGACAGATGGGCTGAGGAGTGGCAGATAGAGTTTAATTTAGATAAATGTGATGAGTTGCATTTTGGTAAGGACATGTACATTTAATGTTAGTTACCTCGGGGCGCACATGCATAATTCCTTGAAAATGGAGTTGCAGGTATACAGGGTGGAGAAGGTGGCGTTTGGCATGCTGGCCTTCACTGGACAGTGCATCAAGTAGAGGAGCTAGGATGTTATTTTGCAGCCGTACATGACATTTATTAGGCCACTTTTACATTTCTGCATTCAATTTTGGTCTCCCTGCTATCAGAAAGATGTTGTTAACATGAAACTGCTCAGAAAAGATTTGGAAAGACATTGCCTTGATTGGAGGGTTTGAGCTACAGGGAGAAGCTAAATAAGCTGGGGCTATATTCCCCGGAGGCTGAGTGGTGACCTTATTAAAGGTTTATAATATCATGAGGGGCATAGGTAGGGTGAGTAGCCAAGGTATTTTTCCGCAGGGAAATGGAGTCCAAAACTAGAGTGCATAGGTTTAAAGGTAAGAGGAAAAAATATATAAGAGACCTAAGGGGCAACTTTTTCCACACAGAGGGTGGTGTGTGTATGGAATGAGCTGCCAGAGGAAGTGGTGGAGCCTGGTACAGTGACAACGTTTAGAAGGCATCTGGATGGGCATATGAACAGCTCGGGTTTAAGAGGGATATGGGCCAAATGCTGGCACAGGGGATATCTGGTCGGCATAGACGAATTAGATCAAAGGGTAGGTTTCCGTGCTGTATGAATTTGTGACTCTATTAATGGGTGTTTTCTTCATGGCAAGCTTTTACCGATCAGAGTCCACTTGCCAACCGAGCAGCACTCTCCTCTAGTGCAGTATAAATGGTGGTTTTACATTTGAATTAGCAAGATGTAAAGCTTGATGAAGTGTATATATCCAGCAATGCTAAGTATTGGGTAGCAGGTGGGGAGATAAAAAAGGGTGGACTGAGGAGATAGAATACAATGGGAAAGAAAGGAGATGGCAAATGTAGGTTTGGCATTGCCCAAACAGCCCTACCTGCGTTTACTGTTCATGCTGGCCACTTTGGTCCACTTGTCTGTCTCTGGGTTGTAAACTTCCACTGTGTTTAACCTTGATTGCCCATCGAACCCACCTATCGCATACAACAGCCCGTTGACCATGGCCACACCCACACGACTCCGAGAGGTCGTCATCTCCTGACACCGCTCCCATCGATTGGCAATGGGATCAAACACTTCTGCAACGTTCAAAGAGTCACCTGCGTAGTGAAACATGGTGGGAGGGGCAGTTAGAGTGGGAGAATCTGTAGTACACACCTGTAACAGCTCTCTAAATGTTAGACAGTGCATCAATGTCTTAACTGTTCAGTTGTAGCTCCACCAAATTTGTAAATTCTAGTAAACGTCTAGTCACAAGCATGAATGGGGTCAGGGGTCAGAATATGAAGTAATATATCCACTGGGAAAGCAAATTACTGTTTAGGTTTGCCCCAAGTTGACAGCTTTCCTTTAATAGATAAAGCTAACAGTGAAGGTGGAAGTGTTGTGGGCCCCACTGAATTCAGTGGCAGTACATTGAGATGCACAATGTATTTCCTTTCTAATAACATACTAATGCCAACCAACCATAGGTTAAATTTTTTTTTTCAAATCTTTCCCAATTCAATCTTTCCCTTGACTCTCAGTCATGGAGGCAGAGCCCTTGGTCAGATACTGGAGTATGAGCAGCGCCTCTACCACTACCTTATTCATGAAGAATGAGTCTCAGCAGCAGATATCTCAGGGCCATGCCCTTTAAAGTGCATCACAGCCTTGCTTCATTCGTCTCCCACACTCAGGAGCCCCTGTTATAAAACACACATACAGGAGCAGACAGTGATTTTCCTAACCACACATGCGGAGCACTGAAGAAAATTAGTTCCTTGACTGGAATCAGTTACCGCTGAAGCTTGGATTGAACACTGAGCCCACTGGTTACAAAGTACTGCCCTGACCCAGTGGATAGATGTGTGTGGGAGTGCAAGGCTAATTACTTCTAGAACAAGGAAGGAAATTGAGAAGCAACAAATGAATACATGGTCTGAGACCTAACAATTCGAACCCTGGTAGTTATTTTTACTTCAAAATTTCAGTGCCTCTTTCCTTACATACTTTTCACCTGCAGAAAAGTGTACATGTTCAAGACTTGTGGAGCACTGAACTCAATCAGGTAAACCACACAATTTGCTAGGAAACTGAAGTGAAGGAGAGGTATTGGCAGAGTTTCCTTAAGGGCCATCTAGTGAAAATTACCCTCATTGTACAGTGCATTGAGAGAATGGCTTATTTGCAGCTCACTGAAGGCCTTTCTCACATGAAAACAATTACTTTTAGTATGCAATAACTCTCCCCTATTTTCTCCTTTAAAAGTGTTGGCCTAGCCCACACCATTTGGACACCCTGGGTCAACACACCGGCAGAATTGAGGCCTCCTACTGCGTAGATCAAGCCAGCAATGGAGGTGCAGCATCGTGGCCGGGTCTTGAAGGATGGCAGGTGAGGACGACGCTCAGGCATTAGGTGATAGTCCTTTGCCTCGTCAACAAGGTCCCTGAAAAACAAAATGTGCAGTCCTGAAATTCACAAACAAGCAACTCTCCAATTTTCAGAATCTTTCGTCTCCATTAACTCAAACTCACGACAAGTGACCGTGGCACATCATAAACAACTACAAGTGTTGCCATCTAATGACCATCACCAGGAAAGGCAGAATCACAGATGAGGCCAATGTGGGCCTTAACAACCCCATGCAAAGCACTTTCCAGCAGCTATGAATAGATGGCAGTGCGGAACAGGAACTCTGGCTGTTCCTCCACTACTTACTTTCCTTAGCCCATGAAGTTCAACTTACTCAGCATCAAGAAATAAAAGGTAGGCTTTTCATTCACTATTCAGAGTCAATGTATCAAACAGTCCCTAGTCACTAATTAAACAAGATCACAAAAGAAAGATAAAGTTGCAATCACATAGAATCTTTCAAGGGTCTGTTGAAACAGTAGTGCAGCCAGATCGGAACGTTGTTTGCTCAAACCTCTTCAAGTCCATTGAGCTTCACTGCAGCTCAGGAACTTGAATTTTAACGGTAGTAATAGTAGAGTAGTAAGGTCCTGGCCCTGGGCCAGAAAGCCCAAGTTCACATCCCACCCGTCTGAGATGTGACCAAACAGTTGATTAAAACATCTACAGAACCTTTCACGACTCAGGATTTCCCAAATGTAGACAACAAATTATGCAATCTCAAAGTACAAATGTGGCAGCCAATTTGAGCACAGTAAGTTCCCACATACAATGAAGTAACAACCAAATAATCTGTTTTAAAGATCTAGGCATTAATATTGGTTAAAATACCCGAAAAAAAAATAGCTCTAATTTGGTTTGATATTTCATCTGGAAGGCAGCAGCTCAGCCAGTGAAGCCCTCCATTTTTGTTCCACTGAGACTTCAGTCGGGATTACACGCTCAGGTTTTTACCTTGAGATTAAGTGCTGTTATTGGAGGTTGCCTGCACAAGAACCACTGAAAGTGGAGGAGATGCAGGCTGCAACTTAGTATAAGAAGCCCTTATTGACATGGCCATCATGGCTGTCTCACCCTCTGGGGCTACCTGCTTTCTTTCACCACATCTTGTCCATGGATGCTTTCGCTTCACCAGACTTGTCACACTCTTCCACTGCTCTTCTGCTGCAACTATCCACACCTCCTCACAATCCACAGATAAAAAGAGAAATTGCTAAAAATACTCAGCAGGTCAGGCAGCATCTGTTGGCAAAAATAATCAGTTTTAAATCAATGATACAGGGCTGTCCGTCAGTCAAGCTACATCTTGTTTTCTGTTGAGGAACGTTGTAGGGGAATTACCATGACATCCCACCCATCTAACCTGCACTTGTGGCAGCAGCGAACTAAATCATCCTGCTGAACCCTGTCTGTTAGGAATTGTGGTCGACAGAGAGGCAGGCGCACTCTGGTTAGCAGCTGAGACAGGTACTCCTCACGGTTCTCCCGATCAAATCGTACCCAAGCAAGAACCGCCTCAAATACCTGGCAAAGGGAACACAGAAACGTAGGAATTAAGAGTAGGAAAAGGTCTTGCGGTTCCACAAGCTTGCTCCACCATTTAATGAGATCTGATTACTCCACATTCCCACCTAACCAGTTGTTTATCAGGAATCTAATTACCTCTGCCTTAAAAACATTCAAAGACATTGCTTTCACCACCTTTCGAGTAAGAGTTTCAAATACACTCAGCCATCTTCAAGAAAACAATGCTTCCTCATCTCTGTCTTACATAGGTGACACCTTATTTTTAAATAGTTACCCCTAGTTCTAGATTCACCCACATGGATAAACATCCTTTCTATAATGAACTCAGTTAAGATCTGTCAGGATCTTATGTTTTTCAATCAATCAATCTGCTTCTTACTCTTTTAGACTTCTGCAAGTCTGGCCAGTACAGATTTTCCTCATACAACAAGACATTCATCCTATATTATTAGTCTGGTAAACCTTTCCTGAAAGTCTTCCAATGCATTTACAATCTTCCTTAAATAAGGAGACCAATACTGTACTCAGTACTCTAGATTTGACACTGTTCTGACCCCATGTAACAGAGGCATAACATCTCTACTTTTGTATTCAATTCTGCTCACAATGAATGGATACATTCTATTACCTTTCTTATTTATATGATGTACCTGCATACTAAACTTTGATTCACGCATTAGGACACTCACATTCCTCTGCATCTCAGATCTGTGCAATCTCTCACCATTTAGGTAACAGACTTTTTTATTATGTCAAAACAAACAATTACATATTTTCATACATTATACTCCATTTGTCGTATCTTTGCCCACCCACAATCTTTTCGTATCCTCTTCACAACTTACTTTCCTACCTATCTTTGCGTCATCAGCAAATATGACCTTCATCCACTTATATAAACTATAATTAATTGGAGGTCCCAGCACCAAACCCTGTAGCACAACTTATTACATCTTGTTAACCTAAAAAACATCCATTAATGTCTACTTTCTACTTCCTTTTAGCCAGACAATTTTATATCAAGCCAACATGTTATCCGCTATGCCGTAAGCTTTAATTTTTCACGTTAATCCTTAATGTGGCACTTTATCAAATGCCTTCTGGAAATATAAGTGCAGTACATCAACAGTTAATTTTGTAGACATCACATGTTCCTTTGTCAAAAAACAGATTGGCTAAAAGTAATTTCCCTTCCACCAAATAATGTTGATGTGGCCCAATTTCCTTTAACTTTTCCAAATACCCTGCTATAACCTCTTTATTAAGGAAAATTTTGGAAGTTTATTTTGAAAGATGTTAAGCTAACTTAAGCAATGTTGTGCTTTTTGCTTCCTTCCCCTTTTTAATAAAGGAATGACATTTGCTATCTTCCAATTTAACGGACCTTCCCAAATCAAGGCAGTTTTGGAAATTTAAAATCATAACAGAACTTATTTAAATTCCATCCCATGCTATGCCTCTCATTCTGATAGAACTTCATTCCTTTCATTCATTCTATCATTTCTCGGTCATTCCCTCTTCTTCCTATGCTATTCCCATTCCATTCCTCCTATACATTTTTTTTTGTTATCAGAAAGGTCTTGCAGTTGCTATTTTTAAGTGCAGTATTCGAAAACAAAGTAACATTATAAAATTTTCATAAGGCTACAGAATAGTCTCAGGCTGTGATGTTGTTGATGGTCAATGATGTGACCAACAGTAACTGAAAATTCAGTGTTTTCAGGAAAGATTGGGAATAATCCAGTCCATGTTTCTTACTTATAAAAAACAAGACCATGATACCTAATACTCTCAATGTAAACAACTTTCCTCTACTCTCATTACCAACTCACCCAATCCCACAGGCTCACTGTAAACCCCTCGTACCTGTTCTTCAGACTTCACATTGAGCTCATCTCGAGCAACAAGCTCGAACACCTCCTCAAAGGGCAATACAAGGAACTCCTCAGACATGGATACTTCCACAAAGTGTTGGTGGATGAAACTGTTGGATGCATCATAAAGAACAGTACACATCATTGTCTCTGCAAACTGACGCACTCCCAGGCAGTTTTTAGGATGTAGTCTAGAAAAGTGAGGAGGGTAACAAAAGACACTTGTTACTGCAAAATTTCTAACAAGTTGGAATTGATCACTATGACTACTCAGAGTCATAGAGTCCTACAGCTCCAAGATAGGGTCTTTGGCCCAAACTGGTCCATGCTGACCAAAATATTCATCCACTCTAACCGCATTTCCCTGCACTTGGCCCATATCTTCCTAAACCTTTCCAATTCATGTATTCGTCCAAACGCCTTTTAAATGTTGTCAATAAATCTTTCAATACTGGAAGGTCATTAGAAACAGATTGCGTTATTATGCATTAATACAGGAGTTAGCAACAAGCCAAACATAATTGAAGAAACTGCAACACCAACTCAGTGTTAAAATATGAAATCAAAGTACAAAATGCTGGAGAAGCTCAATAGGTCTCACAGCATATTTTGAGAGAAACAAAGTTATCATTGAGTCCAATATGACTTTTTGTATTAACATTAGTAAGACAAACTTAAATTGAATCAGTATTTAAGAGGGAGGTGTTCCAAATTTTTGCCACCATTGAACGAAGTAATTGTTCTTGATTCCCCTCCTGAAAAGCCCAGCTCTCATTTTTAAAGATATTCCCTAGCAGAGGAAACACTTGCTTTCTTCTTATTGTACTGAGACATTCAGACAGCTCTGCTCATTGAGAGCAGATTCTGGGACTGAAACCAAAAACCCTCCTGATCTGTGCAGTTTTGTACCAGAGGGCCAATTACTTTCTTCACTCTTATCACCACAATCACATTAATGCCATAGTACTGTATACAGTCTAACCAGTGCAATCTTCCACTCCAGATTAGTTTTCAAGTCACTGGTAGTGAAGGTACAGACTTGTGATAGGGTTCAGTTCTAGATTTAAACACCCCTGAAATACCTTTCCCAATAGTTTGCATTAGCTAGTCTCGCAACACAGTTCAATCCCCATTTATTCAAGTATCAGGACGTCATTAAACCTCTGGCGCATCCATAGCTAAGCTGAATCCTGCCCTCCATTAACATCCAATTAGATAAACATTTCAGCAGGAATCACCAGGACAATCAGAAAACAGAACTCTAGCTTGTCTCGTTCTCTTCCTGAGACCAAGGAATAATAATGGTCAAATTTCACTTCATCTTGGGATCAGTTCTCTCAAGATTGGACCGTCCCTGGCCTGTGGGCACTGTTTTGACATACTGAAGTCTGGAAGCAATACTTTTGAATTATGATTGCATTTTTCTCCACCACACCCAACACTCACCGCTCTCTCAGGAAGGTGCAGCACACATCCTTCACATTCTGGAGCTGCAAGAAACTGGCACCGATTAGCAGCGACTGCACATTCTGCTGGTCTATTGCCAGCCGGCCATTATAGGCGAAGTTAATAAGCGCTTCCAAAGCACTGTGAAAGGACAAGACAGACTCATTTCAGAACTTATCATCCTAATGTTTCTCAAAGCTGCACAAAAATGACAAAAATCCCATCAATGCTTTGTTGTAAGCACGGTCTCACTCACCTCATGACTGGGGTTCTGCACTGCCTTCAATACAATCATTTAATCCATATTCACTGGCAAGACATTGGTCATCTTCTTTATTCCCTACAAGTACTGGCTCGTGCTAATGTTTAACTTCAGAGCTTAGCTACAAGAGTAAGCCATTCAGCCCCTCATGTTTGTTCCACCATTCAATGAAATTATGGCTGATCTGTGGCCTGTGACCTACCTGCCTTTAGTTCATATCCCTTAATATCTATTCCTAAAAAATACAGAACATGTCATATATTAAAATATTTCTCCTTTAATTCAGTGACAAAGAAAACCATTGTGTACCAGTGCATTTCACAAATACTACAGAGGTACTTTCATTTGTTTTGGTGGATGAGAAGCAACATTAGAACAAGCTACCACGGTGTTCAAACAGTGCCACAGGATATTTAAAACCCACCTAAACCACATCGTTTCAAACACTGCCCAAAGAATATTATCTTTGCAGATGGAGCAACTCCCCCTTCCCCCAGGAAACACTGACGTTGCGCAGAATAAGAAGCGACAAAATAAATGAGAATAACTCAGTATCCGTAATCTCAGAAAGTATGATGTAAAATTCTTCCTACCTGGGGTCCATTCCCTGCATAACAATCTCATCCTGCTTGCATTCGATCATATCATTTGTAAACATGGCATGGAAGTACGGAATAGATGCAGCCAGCACAATGCGATGCGCCGTGTACTTGTGGTCACCAACCTGCAAAAGGCCGAATTATTTAACACCCACGAGTCATTATGAAGCACCCAAACACCAAGCCAGTATGGGGTTAGTGAGGGAGGGTCTGGGAGGATTCCAGCTCCTCCGCTCGGACTCCCGGGCCTTACCCGTAGGGTCACGTCGCAGAGTTTACCCTGGCGCCGGATCTCCTCCATCAGGCTGTACCCGCGAACCGGCAGGTCACTGACACTGAAAAGCAGCAAATCCTCCTCCGCGTCCGCCATCTTACTCAGGCTAACAACTTACTTCCGGCTCCGGGTCACGACTTTTTTTTTGCCGGGTACTACTTTAGTTTTACTTCCGGGTCCTGCCCTTGCTGGTCATCCTCACAAGGGAGCATCCGGAAATTCCGTACCTTGTGAAAAACGCAGAATGGTTCTGGATCCAGCTGGAGTTTGGAGCTGTCTGTGCTTGCTGCCTTCACTCTCTGTTACTAAACTGCTGATCACCTACCCATCCTTCCACTTGGTCTCAGATTATTCCTTCCCCTCTCAGCTGTTAAAAATCGCCATTGACAATTCAAAACACTGCCTCATTTTCAAACCTCTTGCCCTATTCTCATGCAGCATAGGCCCAGTTTCTATATGTACATCGATTACATCCAGCACTGCCTCACCACCATCTTTATTAACCCTTTCTCTGCCTCTGTCTTATTAAGATTGCTTCAAGACATTTAAGAACAAAAAGTTGCTGGAAAAGCTCAGCAGGTCTGGCAGCATCTGTGGAGGAGAAAACAGAGTTAACGTTTCTGGTCCGGTGACTTTGCTTTTGTTCCTGATTTACAGCATCCGCAGTTCTTTTGGTTTTTTTTAAGTTCTGTATAAGACACTATTTCTTGCTGTTAAACATTGGACTAAGACAATTTAGTAAGTTTTGATCCCACCAAGCAGTGTATTCTCGCCATTAATAATGCACTTCGTACAATATAGAGGTATCAACATGAATGAATGATTTTTATTGTCACAGCGCCAGGGACCTGGGTTCGATTCCACCCTTAGGCAACTGACTGTCTGCGTAGAGCTTGCACATTCTCCCTGCGTCTGCGTGGGTTTCTACCGGATGCTCCGGTTTCCTCCCACAGTCCAAAGATGTGCAAGTTAGGTGGATCGGGTCGTGTTAAATTGCCCATATTGTCCAGGGATGTGTAGATTAGGGTCCAGGGTTACAGGGACAGGGGAAGGGGATGAGTCAGGGTGGGATGCTGTTTGGAGGGTCGGTGTGGACTTGTTGGGCCGAATGGCCTGTTTCCACATTGTAGGGATTCTATGATTCTATGATTTCCAAATCTAGGAAGATGCAGTGAAAAGTGTTTCATTGCCACGATCTGGTGCCATTTTGAGTTACAAAAAAGGTAAAAGGAAATTACTTCAATAGAGTTCACATCTGTTTAAATTGGGTCTCAAGAATGGCTATAGGGCCGCTTCAAGAAACTGGACTTGAACCTACAACTCTTTGAGAGAACTAAGAAGTAAGTACAATAACAGAGTCACTCCGAACTTTGAATGATATTGCAGCTGCTACCATTTCATGGGAGAGGGAATGATGGGGATAAATTATTGGCATCAAAGATGCATACAAATAGTATGGGTAAATTTGATCAGTTTACAGCACTAGCCAAAGAGCAAACCCCTGCTACTTCTGGATTTTACAACTTTGCCATCATCTTTCCGCTTCTACAAGGGACTCAACACCTCCTGAATCCTTGTTTTCACAAAAATACCTCAGTGTGTCCCCTGATATTCTACCTTCCAACAGCTTCTGGACATCGCTAGCTTCACCTGTCTTCAAACACAGATAACACCTTATTGATGTTTCCATCCGGTCTATTCCATCAATAACTCATTTCAAAATGTTTGATTTTAACTCTGAACTTCTTCCTGTTATCTCCTATCTATTTCCTATAAATCTTCAGCCTTTATGTATTCTGATTTTTATTTAACTAGGCCATTAAAACTTGAGCTTTCCCTGTCTATGCACATAGGTATTTTGACTGTCACGACAGACGTGAGCACATCACATCCGGTTACTTTTTTTCCTTTTCCTCAACCCACTCCCTGACCCATCTCCTTTTGTCATGCCATGTTTCACTTCCCCATTCTGAGGTATTCCGCCTTCCCAATTCCCTGCTTCAACTCTGCAGTACTGCTGGAGTTACCTGCATTCCTCACCGACCTGCTCCTCCAATGTACCAGAATTCACTTGTATGATAAGTGCTCTGTGCTTCTCTAGGCGTACTTGGAAGGTCTCATTCAAGCACTTGGCACTACCTCATCGTGAACAGCAACACAAATCACTTCATCCTACTTTCTCACCAATCTTCATGCCTCACCAGAACTGGTGAAAAATCACAAACCTGAAACACTAACTGTATCTCTCTCCATAGCTACTGCATGAGTTTTAACAGAATTTTCTAGTTTAATTCAGTGTTTGAATCCCTCCAATCAGGTTTCCTTTCACCCCACAATAGCAAATGGCTCTTACGAAAATAACAAATGACATCTTATGTGACTGTGACCAAGGTAAATTATTCTTCTAATCCATTTTGACTTTGATTTTGACACAATTGACCACATCATCCTCCTTCAATGCCTATCTACTGCCATCCAATTGAATAGCGCTATACTTGCCTGGTTCCATTCTTATCTATCTGATCATGGCTCGAGAATCAGTTAGAATGGTTTCTCTTCCTGCTCCTGCACTGTTACCTCTGGTGTTCCCTCACGGACTTTTCCTTGACCCACATCCACTTGTTGACCCTTGGTGACATGACCTCAAAGCAGTATTCGTTTTCACACATACACTGGTGACACCCTACTGTATGCCACCACAACTTCTCAACTCCTTCTGAATATGTCTCCTGGCAAATATCAAAAATTGAACCAGACTTTTCACAACCTTGGGGCAATGTGCCCCCAGTATGTGCAACCATATGGGTGTATTTGCACCATCACTATTTCCAATTCTATAAAATTATTCAGTCGCCCTGTCTCAGCTCATTTGCTGCTGAAACTCATTCTTGCATTTGTTGCATCATTGCTTAATTATTCCAAAACCACCCTGACTGCCTCTAACATTCTACTTCATGTAAACATGAGGGCAGGGTCTTGATTAGGTCAGAGATTTGGGTGTCTAAAACTTCATAATTCCCTGCAACTGCTTCATGATGTTATGACTGCGACTGTTTTGAGTGAGAGATCAGAAATAGATGCCATCAAAATCTAGACTGGTGACCAGAGAGGCCATCTGGTAGTTCCCATAATATTTACAATCTGATCATGATTATTTGTCTTAAAAATCAACCATCATCTGCTCTAAGTATTAAATTTCACTTGGATTGAAAACTTTAACTTCAGCCACCTCTGTGCCAACCTACACTGACAACCACATCTACATGACCTACAGCATGGAGATAACTGCAGTGTTGTTTCCCACTGTGTATCAGATTCACAAACCATGCTTGATCTCATTAAAGAGACTTGCATACAAGAGACTTGGTCTATCCCTGAATGTTGCCAGAACAAAAATCGTAACCTAGACCTGGTCATATATTCAACCTCCCATGTAAGTTGAAGGAGAAACTCTGAAACATATTGAGCACTGCCCATGCCTTAGCAGTCATTCCTCAAGAGGCCACCATTGATGAGACGATGCAACACAGGATCAGTTGCACCAGCTCGGCCTTCTACCAACTTCATCACTGAGTATTTGACAGCAAAGTCCTCCTCAAATCAACATAAGTCCTAGGGTACACAACAGTTGTCAGTACAACTGTACTGAAGTGAAACCTGGACTATGCATCACTGACACATAAGAGCACTAGAGAAATTCAACCAGTAATGCCTCTGTTGCATTTACTGGATTCAAATGTAGGACAGTCAAACAAATGCTGGTGTTCTTCTTATATCCAGCTCTGTAAGCACTCAGGTAAAACTCCTTCAAAATTAACGCAGTGGATGGGACACTGTCTGGATATCCAAAAACTGGCCCTATTTTCTCAACTCTCAAATGTCCAGTGTCCCAAAGCAGAACAAGGAAAATGCTATACACACACTGATGCTCTTTTACAAGTGTGGCAGCATTGACATTAATGACCAGGAGGAGCTTGCTACCAATCATTCAAAATAGTGGAAGTTTGAACATCAAGCTGCATCATGCTTTGAGTCAAAACACCTTAATGATGAGCCTGAAGACGAAGCAAATTCCACACTCTGGATTCCTCTACTTCCTGGGACATTCTTCCCCACGTGTCCAAAAATCCGCAGGTTGATAATCAGCTTGTTCAGTTACATGAAGACCCACACCATGAACACACAACCCCTAGTAGATGTCATCCTCAGATCAACAACACAGCAATTATTTATTCCACAAACAATGCCGCTAATAGGTTAACTGTTCATTTGTTTGTTATTTGTGGAAGCCAGCTGTTATCTCATTTCTTTAGGTTCAGCCTTTTGTTTCTATACAATTTATGGATGATCCCTTCATCAGTTAAACTTTGAGCCTGAAAGAAACAGCACTTTGAGCAAACTCCAAGAGGAAAAAATTGAAAAGGTATTACACTAAGTAAATGGGTATCATAAAAATTATAACCTACACCTAACCTTTTTAAAAATAGTTGCATGTATTTTGGATCTGTAAGACTATATTTGACTAAATGTTTTTGTTTGTGAACTAACCGTCACATGATTGCATAATGATCTTGTACTGAACCATGTACCAAACATGCATGGTTTAAACCTAATAGAGATAATTAATTATGGGAAACATCAGAGCTATCTTCATACAGGCGTGTTTTTGCAAAGATCACTGGTAAACAATGATAATTGGATTTAGGCCTAAGACATAAGATAGAGAATGTGTTGACTGAAACAGTTCCCTTTACATATATATCCAGACAATTAAACAATTAACATCCATCACTTATTTCTGTCTTAACGTTATTTGCTAAATTAATAGATTACCCTCTTCTTATAATAACACTTTTGGTGACATGCACATTATCTTCAAACAAATGAATGAAAATAAAAAGAAACTTTTAATTTCCATGTTCTACATCTTATATTACATGCAATTAACAAAATTATTTTTTCCATATAATACTTTCATTAACAAAAGTGTTTTCATGGTCATGTGCTATTTAATAATATAAATGAACCTTTCACAGTCCCCCGTCTTTCTTTTAAAAAAGACTAATAATATTTATTTACAAAGAATTCAAACAAAAATTGAAACACTTTTTAAAACTTCTCACACCACCACTTTCAAGGTCATCCAAATATTTTGGATAAAACACTTCTTCTGCAAAACAGTGACAACAGGTGACTACTGTCAACTACTTTATTTTAAACATCTCTTTTCTTTCTAATATTTTCTTTATACTAGCGTGTTTGCTTGGATTCCAGCTCCTTAACTCAGGTACAAAATTCCTTGAGCTACAAACTTATTAAAGACAAACTTGCTCTGAATCAACTTAGTATCCAGCTTTCTACATGCTCCAGCAGCAACACATTACCCATCAATATTGTATTTTATTCAATTTATTAATTGATTAATCTCATATCACTGCTTTTTACACTTGAAGAATCCTTTGTTCTTTATGTTATTTTTTTCTAATTGGAGGCTGGAAAGGTTTAGGTAAAAGTGGTCGCACACCGCAGTCCCTTCCTCCAGTTACCTCTTTGAAGCACTCTACACTGACACTATCATAAGTTGCACTCAGAAGTGCTAAGTCATACTAAGTTGACTACTTATATTTACTCCTATCATAAATGGCAAATCAGAGTCATTTAATAAGGATCCAGTTTCAGCTGGTTCTTAATTAAACTGCCCTTTCTTTGGAACTGTTGAGAAAAAGAAAACCCTGTGTAAGACTGGCAAAAACAGAATTTAAATTGTGGCCATTAGTTTAATGGTAATTGTAAACTACAAACTAAGTTTGTACAAAGTAAAAATTTAGACTTTTTAAACCTAGGACTGAGTGCATCCATTGTTGGGTAAAACTGACTTTGTTGATTGAATGGTTCTAAAATATTTAGTTATGAGTAAAGTTTGGAGAAGATGAGATTGTTTTCCTTGGAGAGGAGAAGGCTAAGAGAAGACTTGATAGAAGTTTTCAAAAGCATGAGCGGTCTGGACAGTATAGATAGGCAGAAACTGTTCCTGCTGGAAAGTGGATTGAGTATAAGAGGAAACGTTTCAAAAGTGTTTTGTAAAAGAGGCAAATTTTAGATGAGAAAAAAACTTTTTCACAGATCGAGTAGTTAGGGTCTGGAATTTTTTTTATTCATTAATGGGATGAGGGCGTCGCTGGCTAGGCAGCATTTATTGCCCATTCCTAATTGCCCAGAGGGCAGTTCAGAGTCACCCATATTGCTGTGGGTCGGGAGTCACATGTAAGCCAGACTAGGTAAGGACATCAGTTTCCTTCCCTAAAGAACATTAGAATACATTTCCTGGTAGGGAGAACATTGAAAGACAATATAAATTAGGGGGTACAATTTAAAAAGGGGTACAGGAGCAGAGGGACCTGAGTGTATATGTGCACAGATCATTGAAGGTGGCAGGACATGTGTTGAATGCAATCAATGAAGTGTACAATGTTCTTGGCTTTATTAATAGGGGCATAGAGTACAAGAGCAAGAAAGTGATACTGAACTTGTAAAAGACACTTTTCAGCCTCACATGGAGTATTACGCACAGTTTTGAGGGTCACATTATAGAAAAGATGTGAATGCATTGGAAAGAGTGAAAAAGTGATTTACAAGAACAGGTGAAGGAATAAGGAATTTCAGTTATGAGAATAGGTTGAAGAAGTTTGGACTGTTCTCCTTGGAGAGAAGAAGACTGAGAGGAAACTTGATAGAGGTTTTCAGAATCATGAGTTGGCTAGATAGAATAGATAGGGAGGAGATGTTTCCACTTGTAAAAAGGACAAGAACAAGAGAGCACAGATTTAAAGTGTTGTGCAAAAGAAGCTAGGGTGATGTGAGGAAAAACATTTTTCACACAGCGTGCTTCTGTGGAGAGAGAAACTGATTTATCGTTTCATTAAATTTATCTTCCTCTTCCTTCCAATGAGACCCTAGGTACAGATGCTGCATAAATGACTAACCCATGATTGGGGCTTTTATCTCACAGGGTTCACCATGGTCTCTGTCGCATCAGTTCAGCAACTCTTGACCCCTGCATTCACCATTGATATCCAGAAAGTTGAGAATAATGCAAAACGAATGATTGAGCGATGTCAGGCCCTGGGAGTTCAACTCCGA